>NC_134703.1:239835328-240155641 GCF_043290135.1 Rhipicephalus microplus
GTTAGGTTGGGTTGAGTTGGGTTAGGTTAGATTAGGTTAGGTTAGGTTTGGTTAGGTTAGGTTAGGTTAGGTTAGATTAGGTAAGGTTAGGTTAGGTCAGGTTAGGTTGGGTTGGGTTTTGTTGGGTTGGGTTGGGTTAGGTTGGGTTAGGTTGGGTTAGGTTAGGTTAGGTTAGGTTAGGTTAGGTTACGTTAGGTTATGTTAGGTTAGGTTAGGTTATGTTAGGTTAGGTTAGGTTAGGTAATGTTAGGTTACGTTAGAATAGGTTAGGTTAGGTTAGGTTACGTTAGGTTAGGTTAGGTTAGGTTAGGTTTGGTTAGGTTAGGTTAGGTTAGCTTAGGTTAGGTTAGGTTGGGCTGGGTTGGGTTAGGTTGGGTTAGGTTAGGTTAGGTTAGGTTGGCTTAGGTTAGTTTAGGTTAAGTTAGGTTAGGTTAGGTTGGGTTGGGTTGGGTTAGGTTAGGTTAGATTAGGTAATGTTAGGTTACGTTAGGTTAAGGTATGAACCGTCGTAAAACCGCATTAAACAATGTCACTTAGTGAGATGCAGTTTTTTTCACCTTTACAAGTTGGGAACTGCGATATCTAATGTGAAAGCGCTTGAAACCGTCGTAATGTTGTAGAGAGCATTGTAAAGTAGCGAGTAAAACGTTTTCTAACGATAGAAGTGCGAAGGTTATGTTAGGTTGAATTATGTTAGTTTAAGCTAGGTAGCGTCGTGAAACCACCAAAAAGGACGTCATCTAACGAGTTATAATTGTTTTCTTTCATGTACGAAACTGCAATAGGTGAAATGTTGTGAAATCACACAAAACGGCATGAACAAGACAAATACTGCATGTTGTACCGTTACAAGTGCGAAACTGCTAAGATGTGATATTCTCGTTAAAGCGCATGCAAGCATCCTGAAACCTTAAAGAATGATGTCATTTAGCGATATACAGCGTTCTGCACTGTAATAAGTTGGAGAAAAACTGTGAGGTCATGCAAATATCTTAAATGTGAACGAAACAGTGTAATAGAGCGTTTTTAGATACAAGTGCGAACGTTAGGTTAGGTTAAGATATGAACCGTCGTAAAACCGCATGAAACAATGTCACTAAGTGAGATGCAGTGTTTTTCACCATCACAAGTCGGGAACAAATATCTATTGTGAAAGCGCATGAAACTGTCGTAATGTTGTAGAGAGCATTGTAAAGTAGCGAATAAAACGTTTTCTAACGATAGAAGTGCGAAGGTTAGGTTAGTTTGAGCTACGTAGCGTCGTGAAACCACCAAAAACGATGTCATCTAACGAGATAGTGTTGTTTTATCGAGTACGAAATTGCGATAGGTGAAATATTGTGAAAGCACACAAAATGGCATGAACTAGCCAGATACTGCGTCTTGTGCTGTTACAAGTGCGAAACTGCTTTATTGTGATATTCTCGTTAAAGCGCATGCAAGTATCGTGAAACCTTAAAGAACAATGTCATTTAGCGGGATACAGCGTTCTGTACTGCAATAAGTTGGTGAAAAACTGTGAGGTTATGCAAATATCGTAATTGTGAACGAAACAGTGTAATAGAGCGTTTTTAGATACAAGTGCGATTGTTAGGTTAGGTTAAGATATGAACCGTCGTAAAACCGCATTAAACAATGTCACTTAGTGAGATGCAGTGTTTCTCACCATTACAAGTCGGGAACTGCGATATCTAATGTGAAAGCGCTTGCAACCGTCGTTAGGTTAGGTTACGTAAGGTTAGGTTAGGTTTGGTTAGGTTAGGTTAGGTTAGGTTAGATTAGGTTAGGTTGGGTTGAGTTGGGTTAGGTTAGGTTAGGTTAGGTTAGGTTGGGTTAGGTTAGGTTAGGTTACGTTAGGTTAGGTTAGGTTACGTTAGGTTACGTTAGGTTAGGTTACGTTAGAATAGGTTACGTTAGGTAAGGATAATTTGGTTAGGTTAGGTAAGGTTAGGTTAGGTTAGGTTAGGTCTGGTTGGGTTTTGTTGGGTTGGGTTGGGTTAGGTTATGTTACGTTAGGTTATGTTAGGTTAGGTTAGGTTACGTTAGGTTAGGTTAGGTCAGGTAAGGTTAGGTTACGTTAGAATAGGTTAGGTTAGGTTAGGTTACGTTAGGTTAGGTTAGGTAAGGTTAGGTTTGGTTAGGTTAGGTTAGGTTAGCTTAGGTTAGGTTAGGTTGGGTTGGGTTAGGTTGGGTTAGATTTGGTTAGGTTAGGTTAGGTTAGGTTAGGTTGGGTTAGGTTAGTTTAGGTTAGGTTAGGTTGGGTTGGGTGGGGTTAGGTTAGGTTAGGTTAGGTAAGGTTAGGTTAGGTTAGGTTACGTGAGGTCAAGGTATGAACCGTCGTAAAACCGCATTAAACAATGTCACTTAGTGAGATGCAGTGTTTTTCACCATTACAAGTCGGGAGCTGCGATATCTAATGTGAAAGCGCTTGCAAACGTCGTTAGGTTAGGTTAGGTTAGGTTAAGTTACGTTAGGTTAGGTTAGGTTAGGTTTATGTTAGGTAAGGTTTGGTTAGGTTAGGTTAGGTTAGTTTGGGTTAGGTAAGGTTAGGTTAGGTTAAATTAGGTTAGGTTAGGTTAGGTTAAGATATGAACCGCGCTAAAACCGCATTAAACAATGTCACTTAGTGAGATGCTGTGTTTTTCACCCTTACAAGTCGGGAACTGCGATATCTATTGTGAAAGCGCATGAAACCGTCTCAATCTTGTATAAAACATTGTAAAGTAGCGAATAAAACGTTTTCTAACGATAGAAGTGCGAAGGTTAGGTTAGTTTGAGCTACGTAGCGTCGTGAAACCACCAAAAACGATGTCATCTAACGAGATAGTGTTGTTTTATTGCGAGTACGAAACTGCGATAGGTGAAATATTGTGAAAGCACACAAAATGGCATGAACTAGCCAGATACTGCGTCTTGTGCCGTTACAAGTGCGAAACTGCTTTATTGTGATATTCTCGTTAAAGCGCATGCAAGTATCGTGAAACCTTAAAGAATGATGTCATTTAGCGAGAGACAGCGTTCTGCACTGTAATAAGTTGGTGAAAAACTGTGAGGTCATGCAAATATCGTAATTGTGAACGAAACAGTGTAATTGAGCATATTTAGATACAAGTGCGAATGTTAGGTTAGGTTGAGATATCAACCGTCGTAAAACCGCATTAAACAATGTCACTTAGTGAGATGTAGTGTTTTTCAACAATACAAGTCGGGAACTACGATATCTAATGTGAAAGCGCATGAAACCGTCGTAATCTGGAAAAAAACATTGTAAAGTTGCGAGTAAAACGTTTTCTAACGATAGAAGTGCGAAGGTTAGGTTAGGTTAGGTTAGTTTAAGCTAGGTAGCGTCGTGAAACCACCAAAAACGACGTCATCTAACGAGATAGTGTTGTTTTATTGCGACTACGAAACTGCGATAGGTGAAATATTGTGAAAGCACACAAAACGGCATGAACAAGCCAGATACTGCGTGTTGTACCGTTACAAGTGCGAAACTGCTATAATGTGATATTCTCGTTGAAGCGCATGCAAGCATCGTGAAACCTTAAAGAACAATGTCATTTAGCGAGATACAGCGTTCTGTACTGCAATAAGTTGGTGAAAAACTGTGAGGTTATGCAAATATCGTAATTGTGAACGAAAGAGTGCAATAGAGCGTTTTTAGATACAAGTGCGAATGTTAGGTTAGGTTAAAATATGAACCGTCGTAAAAACGCATTAAGCAATGTCACTTAGTGAGATGCAGTGTTTCTCACCATTACAAGTCGGGAACTGCGATATCTAATGTGAAAGCACTTGCAACCGTCGTTAGGTTAGGTTAGGTAAGGTTTGGTTAGGTTAGGTTAGGTTAGGTTTGATTAGGTTAGGTTGGGTTGAGTTGGGTTAGATTAGGTTAGGTTAGGTTGATTAGGTTAGGTTAGGTTGGGTTACGTTAGGTTAGGTTAGGTTACGTTAGGTCACGTTAGGTTAGGTTACGTTAGGTTAGGTTAGGTTAGGTAAGGATAATTTGGTTAGGTTAGGTAAGGTTAGGTTAGGTTAGGTTAGGTTGGGTTGGGTTTTGTTGGGTTGGGTTGGGTTAGGTTGGGTTAGGTTGGGTTAGGTTAGGTTAGGTTACGTTAGGTTAGGTTAGGTTAGGTTACGTTAGGTTATGTTAGGTTAGGTTAGGTTACGTTAGGTTAGGTTAGGTTAGGTAAGGTTAGGTTACGTTAGAATAGGTTAGGTTAGGTTAGGTTACGTTAGGTTAGGTTAGGTTAGGTTAGGTTTGGTTAGGTTAGGTTAGGTTAGCTTAGGTTAGGTTAGGTTGGGCTGGGTTGGGTTAGGTTGGGTTAGGTTAGGTTAGGTTAGGTTAGGTTGGCTTAGGTTAGTTTAGGTTAAGTTAGGTTAGGTTAGGTTGGGTTGGGTTGGGTTAGGTTAGGTTAGGTTAGGTAAGGTTAGGTTACGTTAGGTTAAGGTATGAACCGTCGTAAAACCGCATTAAACAATGTCACTTAGTGAGATGCAGTTTTTTTCACCTTTACAAGTTGGGAACTGCGATATCTAATGTGAAAGCGCTTGAAACCGTCGTAATGTTGTAGAGAGCATTGTAAAGTAGCGAGTAAAACGTTTTCTAACGATAGAAGTGCGAAGGTTATGTTAGGTTGAATTATGTTAGTTTAAGCTAGGTAGCGTCGTGAAACCACCAAAAAGGACGTCATCTAACGAATTATAATTGTTTTATTTCATGTACGAAACTGCAATAGGTGAAATGTTGTGAAAGCACACAAAACGGCATGAACAAGCCAAATACTGCATGTTGTACCGTTACAAGTGCGAAACTGCTAAGATGTGATATTCTCGTTAAAGCGCATGCAAGCATCCTGAAACCTTAAAGAATGATGTCATTTAGCGATATACAGCGTTCTGCACTGTAATAAGTTGGAGAAAAACTGTGAGGTCATGCAAATATCTTAAATGTGAACGAAACAGTGTAATAGAGCGTTTTTAGATACAAGTGCGAACGTTAGGTTAGGTTAAGATATGAACCGTCGTAAAACCGCATGAAACAATGTCACTAAGTGAGATGCAGTGTTTTTCACCATCACAAGTCGGGAACAAATATCTATTGTGAAAGCGCATGAAACTGTCGTAATGTTGTAGAGAGCATTGTAAAGTAGCGAATAAAACGTTTTCTAACGATAGAAGTGCGAAGGTTAGGTTAGTTTGAGCTACGTAGCGTCGTGAAACCACCAAAAACGATGTCATCTAACGAGATAGTGTTGTTTTATTGCGAGTACGAAACTGCGATAGGTGAAATATTGTGAAAGCACACAAAATGGCATGAACTAGCCAGATACTGCGTCTTGTGCTGTTACAAGTGCGAAACTGCTTTATTGTGATATTCTCGTTAAAGCGCATGCAAGTATCGTGAAACCTTAAAGAACAATGTCATTTAGCGAGATACAGCGTTCTGTACTGCAATAAGTTGGTGAAAAACTGTGAGGTTATGCAAATATCGTAATTGTGAACGAAACAGTGTAATAGAGCGTTTTTAGATACAAGTGCGAATGTTAGGTTAGGTTAAAATATGAACCGTCGTAAAAACGCATTAAGCAATGTCACTTAGTGAGATGCAGTGTTTCTCACCATTACAAGTCGGGAACTGCGATATCTAATGTGAAAGCGCTTGCAACCGTCGTTAGGTTAGGTTAGGTAAGGTTAGGTTAGGTTTGGTTAGGTTAGGTTAGGTTAGATTAGGTTAGGTTGGGTTGAGTTGGGTTAGGTTAGGTTAGGTTAGGTTACGTTAGGTTAGGTTAGGTTACGTTAGGTTACGTTAGGTTAGGTTACGTTAGGTTAGGTTAGGTTAGGTTAGGTTAGGTTAGGTTAGGTTGGGTTAGGTTAGGTTAGTTTAGGTTAGGTTAGGTTGGGTTGGGTGGGGTTAGGTTAGGTTAGGTTAGGTAAGGTTAGGTTAGGTTAGGTTACGTGAGGTCAAGGTATGAACCGTCGTAAAACCGCATTAAACAATGTCACTTAGTGAGATGCAGTGTTTTTCACCATTACAAGTCGGGAGCTGCGATATCTAATGTGAAAGCGCTTGCAAACGTCGTTAGGTTAGGTTAGGTTAGGTTAAGTTACGTTAGGTTAGGTTAGGTTAGGTTTATGTTAGGTAAGGTTTGGTTAGGTTAGGTTAGGTTAGTTTGGGTTAGGTAAGGTTAGGTTAGGTTAAATTAGGTTAGGTTAGGTTAGGTTAGGTTAAGATATGAACCGCGCTAAAACCGCATTAAACAATGTCACTTAGTGAGATGCTGTGTTTTTCACCCTTACAAGTCGGGAACTGCGATATCTATTGTGAAAGCGCATGAAACCGTCTCAATCTTGTATAAAACATTGTAAAGTAGCGAATAAAACGTTTTCTAACGATAGAAGTGCGAAGGTTAGGTTAGTTTGAGCTACGTAGCGTCGTGAAACCACCAAAAACGATGTCATCTAACGAGATAGTGTTGTTTTATTGCGAGTACGAAACTGCGATAGGTGAAATATTGTGAAAGCACACAAAATGACATGAACTAGCCAGATACTGCGTCTTGTGCCGTTACAAGTGCGAAACTGCTTTATTGTGATATTCTCGTTAAAGCGCATGCAAGTATCGTGAAACCTTAAAGAATGATGTCATTTAGCGAGAGACAGCGTTCTGCACTGTAATAAGTTGGTGAAAAACTGTGAGGTCATGCAAATATCGTAATTGTGAACGAAACAGTGTAATTGAGCATATTTAGATACAAGTGCGAATGTTAGGTTAGGTTGAGATATCAACCGTCGTAAAACCGCATTAAACAATGTCACTTAGTGAGATGTAGTGTTTTTCAACAATACAAGTCGGGAACTACGATATCTAATGTGAAAGCGCATGAAACCGTCGTAATCTGGAAAAAACATTGTAAAGTTGCGAGTAAAACGTTTTCTAACGATAGAAGTGCGAAGGTTAGGTTAGGTTAGGTTAGTTTAAGCTAGGTAGCGTCGTGAAACCACCAAAAACGACGTCATCTAACGAGATAGTGTTGTTTTATTGCGACTACGAAACTGCGATAGGTGAAATATTGTGAAAGCACACAAAACGGCATGAACAAGCCAGATACTGCGTGTTGTACCGTTACAAGTGCGAAACTGCTATAATGTGATATTCTCGTTGAAGCGCATGCAAGCATCGTGAAACCTTAAAGAACAATGTCATTTAGCGAGATACAGCGTTCTGTACTGCAATAAGTTGGTGAAAAACTGTGAGGTTATGCAAATATCGTAATTGTGAACGAAAGAGTGCAATAGAGCGTTTTTAGATACAAGTGCGAATGTTAGGTTAGGTTAAAATATGAACCGTCGTAAAAACGCATTAAGCAATGTCACTTAGTGAGATGCAGTGTTTCTCACCATTACAAGTCGGGAACAAATATCTATTGTGAAAGCGCATGAAACTGTCGTAATGTTGTAGAGAGCATTGTAAAGTAGCGAATAAAACGTTTTCTAACGATAGAAGTGCGAAGGTTAGGTTAGTTTGAGCTACGTAGCGTCGTGAAACCACCAAAAACGATGTCATCTAACGAGATAGTGTTGTTTTATTGCGAGTACGAAACTGCGATAGGTGAAATATTGTGAAAGCACACAAAATGGCATGAACTAGCCAGATACTGCGTCTTGTGCTGTTACAAGTGCGAAACTGCTTTATTGTGATATTCTCGTTAAAGCGCATGCAAGTATCGTGAAACCTTAAAGAACAATGTCATTTAGCGAGATACAGCGTTCTGTACTGCAATAAGTTGGTGAAAAACTGTGAGGTTATGCAAATATCGTAATTGTGAACGAAACAGTGTAATAGAGCGTTTTTAGATACAAGTGCGAATGTTAGGTTAGGTTAAAATATGAACCGTCGTAAAAACGCATTAAGCAATGTCACTTAGTGAGATGCAGTGTTTCTCACCATTACAAGTCGGGAACTGCGATATCTAATGTGAAAGCGCTTGCAACCGTCGTTAGGTTAGGTTAGGTAAGGTTAGGTTAGGTTTGGTTAGGTTAGGTTAGGTTAGATTAGGTTAGGTTGGGTTGAGTTGGGTTAGGTTAGGTTAGGTTAGGTTACGTTAGGTTAGGTTAGGTTACGTTAGGTTACGTTAGGTTAGGTTACGTTAGGTTAGGTTAGGTTAGGTTAGGTTAGGTTGGGTTAGGTTAGTTTAGGTTAGGTTAGGTTGGGTTGGGTGGGGTTAGGTTAGGTTAGGTTAGGTAAGGTTAGGTTAGGTTAGGTTACGTGAGGTCAAGGTATGAACCGTCGTAAAACCGCATTAAACAATGTCACTTAGTGAGATGCAGTGTTTTTCACCATTACAAGTCGGGAGCTGCGATATCTAATGTGAAAGCGCTTGCAAACGTCGTTAGGTTAGGTTAGGTTAGGTTAAGTTACGTTAGGTTAGGTTAGGTTAGGTTTATGTTAGGTAAGGTTTGGTTAGGTTAGGTTAGGTTAGTTTGGGTTAGGTAAGGTTAGGTTAGGTTAAATTAGGTTAGGTTAGGTTAGGTTAGGTTAAGATATGAACCGCGCTAAAACCGCATTAAACAATGTCACTTAGTGAGATGCTGTGTTTTTCACCCTTACAAGTCGGGAACTGCGATATCTATTGTGAAAGCGCATGAAACCGTCTCAATCTTGTATAAAACATTGTAAAGTAGCGAATAAAACGTTTTCTAACGATAGAAGTGCGAAGGTTAGGTTAGTGTGAGCTACGTAGCGTCGTGAAACCACCAAAAACGTTGTCATCTAACGAGATAGTGTTGTTTTATTGCGAGTACGAAACTGCGATAGGTGAAATATTGTGAAAGCACACAAAATGGCATGAACTAGCCAGATACTGCGTCTTGTGCCGTTACAAGTGCGAAACTGCTTTATTGTGATATTCTCGTTAAAGCGCATGCAAGTATCGTGAAACCTTAAAGAATGATGTCATTTAGCGAGAGACAGCGTTCTGCACTGTAATAAGTTGGTGAAAAACTGTGAGGTCATGCAATTATCGTAATTGTGAACGAAACAGTGTAATTGAGCATATTTAGATACAAGTGCGAATGTTAGGTTAGGTTGAGATATCAACCGTCGTAAAACCGCATTAAACAATGTCACTAAGTGAGATGCAGTGTTTTTCAACAATACAAGTCGGGAACTACGATATCTAATGTGAAAGCGCATGAAACCGTCGTAATCTGGAAAAAAACATTGTAAAGTTGCGAGTAAAACGTTTTCTAACGATAGAAGTGCGAAGGTTAGGTTAGTTTGAGCTACGTAGCGTCGTGAAACCACCAAAAACGATGTCATCTAACGAGATAGTGTTGTTTTATTGCGAGTACGAAACTGCGATAGGTGAAATATTGTGAAAGCACACAAAATGGCATGAACTAGCCAGATACTGCGTCTTGTGCCGTTAAAAGTGCGAAACTGCTTTATTGTGATATTCTCGTTAAAGCGCATGCAAGTATCGTGAAACCTTAAAGAATGATGTCATTTAGCGAGAGACAGCGTTCTGCACTGTAATAAGTTGGTGAAAAACTGTGAGGTCATGCAAATATCGTAATTGTGAACGAAACAGTGTAATTGAGCATATTTAGATACAAGTGCGAATGTTAGGTTAGGTTAAAATATGAACCGTCGTAAAAACGCATTAAGCAATGTCACTTAGTGAGATGCAGTGTTTCTCACCATTACAAGTCGGGAACTGCGATATCTAATGTGAAAGCACTTGCAACCGTCGTTAGGTTAGGTTAGGTAAGGTTTGGTTAGGTTAGGTTAGGTTAGGTTTGATTAGGTTAGGTTGGGTTGAGTTGGGTTAGATTAGGTTAGGTTAGGTTGATTAGGTTAGGTTAGGTTGGGTTACGTTAGGTTAGGTTAGGTTACGTTAGGTTACGTTAGGTTAGGTTACGTTAGGTTAGGTTAGGTTAGGTAAGGATAATTTGGTTAGGTTAGGTAAGGTTAGGTTAGGTTAGGTTAGGTTGGGTTGGGTTTTGTTGGGTTGGGTTGGGTTAGGTTGGGTTAGGTTGGGTTAGGTTAGGTTAGGTTACGTTAGGTTAGGTTAGGTTAGGTTACGTTAGGTTATGTTAGGTTAGGTTAGGTTACGTTAGGTTAGGTTAGGTTAGGTAAGGTTAGGTTACGTTAGAATAGGTTAGGTTAGGTTAGGTTACGTTAGGTTAGGTTAGGTTAGGTTAGGTTTGGTTAGGTTAGGTTAGGTTAGCTTAGGTTAGGTTAGGTTGGGCTGGGTTGGGTTAGGTTGGGTTAGGTTAGGTTAGGTTAGGTTAGGTTGGCTTAGGTTAGTTTAGGTTAAGTTAGGTTAGGTTAGGTTGGGTTGGGTTGGGTTAGGTTAGGTTAGGTTAGGTAAGGTTAGGTTACGTTAGGTTAAGGTATGAACCGTCGTAAAACCGCATTAAACAATGTCACTTAGTGAGATGCAGTTTTTTTCACCTTTACAAGTTGGGAACTGCGATATCTAATGTGAAAGCGCTTGAAACCGTCGTAATGTTGTAGAGAGCATTGTAAAGTAGCGAGTAAAACGTTTTCTAACGATAGAAGTGCGAAGGTTATGTTAGGTTGAATTATGTTAGTTTAAGCTAGGTAGCGTCGTGAAACCACCAAAAAGGACGTCATCTAACGAATTATAATTGTTTTATTTCATGTACGAAACTGCAATAGGTGAAATGTTGTGAAAGCACACAAAACGGCATGAACAAGCCAAATACTGCATGTTGTACCGTTACAAGTGCGAAACTGCTAAGATGTGATATTCTCGTTAAAGTGCATGCAAGCATCCTGAAACCTTAAAGAATGATGTCATTTAGTGATATACAGCGTTCTGCACTGTAATAAGTTGGAGAAAAACTGTGAGGTCATGCAAATATCTTAAATGTGAACGAAACAGTGTAATAGAGCGTTTTTAGATACAAGTGCGAACGTTAGGTTAGGTTAAGATATGAACCGTCGTAAAACCGCATGAAACAATGTCACTAAGTGAGATGCAGTGTTTTTCACCATCACAAGTCGGGAACAAATATCTATTGTGAAAGCGCATGAAACTGTCGTAATGTTGTAGAGAGCATTGTAAAGTAGCGAATAAAACGTTTTCTAACGATAGAAGTGCAAAGGTTAGGTTAGTTTGAGCTACGTAGCGTCGTGAAACCACCAAAAACGATGTCATCTAACGAGATAGTGTTGTTTTATTGCGAGTACGAAACTGCGATAGGTGAAATATTGTGAAAGCACACAAAATGGCATGAACTAGCCAGATACTGCGTCTTGTGCTGTTACAAGTGCGAAACTGCTTTATTGTTATATTCTCGTTAAAGCGCAAGCAAGTATCGTGAAACCTTAAAGAACAATGTCATTTAGCGAGATACAGCGTTCTGTACTGCAATAAGTTGGTGAAAAACTGTGAGGTTATGCAAATATCGTAATTGTGAACGAAACAGTGTAATAGAGCGTTTTTAGATACAAGTGCGAATGTTAGGTTAGGTTAAAATATGAACCGTCGTAAAAACGCATTAAGCAATGTCACTTAGTGAGATGCAGTGTTTCTCACCATTACAAGTCGGGAACTGCGATATCTAATGTGAAAGCGCTTGCAACCGTCGTTAGGTTAGGTTAGGTAAGGTTAGGTTAGGTTTGGTTAGGTTAGGTTAGGTTAGATTAGGTTAGGTTTGGTTGAGTTGGGTTAGGTTAGGTTAGGTTAGGTTACGTTAGGTTAGGTTAGGTTACGTTAGGTTACGTTAGGTTAGGTTACGTTAGGTTAGGTTACGTTAGGTAAGGATAATTTGGTTAGGTTAGGTAAGGTTAGGTTAGGTTAGGTTAGGTCTGGTTGGGTTTTGTTGGGTTGGGTTGGGTTAGGTTATGTTACGTTAGGTTATGTTAGGTTAGGTTAGGTTACGTTAGGTTAGGTTAGGTCAGGTAAGGTTAGGTTACGTTAGAATAGGTTAGGTTAGGTTAGGTTACGTTAGGTTAGGTTAGGTTAGGTTAGGTTTGGTTAGGTTAGGTTAGGTAAGCTTAGGTTAGGTTAGGTTGGGTTGGGTTAGGTTGGGTTAGATTTGGTTAGGTTAGGTTAGGTTAGGTTAGGTTGGGTTAGGTTAGTTTAGGTTAGGTTAGGTTGGGTTGGGTGGGGTTAGGTTAGGTTAGGTTAGGTAAGGTTAGGTTAGGTTAGGTTACGTGAGGTTGAGGTATGAACCGTCGTAAAACCGCATTAAACAATGTCACTTAGTGAGATGCAGTGTTTTTCACCATTACAAGTCGGGAACTGCGATATCTAATGTGAAAGCGCTTGCAAACGTCGTTAGGTTAGGTTAGGTTAGGTTAAGTTACGTTAGGTTAGGTTAGGTTAGGTTATGTTAGGTAAGGTTTGGTTAGGTTAGGTTAGGTTAGTTTGGGTTAGGTAAGGTTAGGTTAGGTTAAATTAGGTTAGGTTAGGTTAGGTTAGGTTAAGATATGAACCGCGCTAAAACCGCATTAAACAATGTCACTTAGTGAGATGCTGTGTTTTTCACCCTTACAAGTCGGGAACTGCGATATCTATTGTGAAAGCGCATGAAACCGTCTCAATCTTGTATAAAACATTGTAAAGTAGCGAATAAAACGTTTTCTTACGATAGAAGTGCGAAGGTTAGGTTAGTTTGAGCTACGTAGCGTCATGAAACCACCAAAAACGATGTCATCTAACGAGATAGTGTTGTTTTATTGCGAGTACGAAACTGCGATAGGTGAAATATTGTGAAAGCACACTAAATGGCATGAACTAGCCAGATACTGCGTCTTGTGCCGTTACAAGTGCGAAACTGCTTTATTGTGATATTCTCGTTAAAGCGCATGCAAGTATCGTGAAACCTTAAAGAATGATGTCATTTAGCGAGAGACAGCGTTCTGCACTGTAATAAGTTGGTGAAAAACTGTGAGGTTATGCAAATATCGTAATTGTGAACGAAACAGTGTAATAGAGCGTTTTTAGATACAAGTGCGAATGTTAGGTTAGGTTAAAAAATGAACCGTCGTAAAAACGCATTAAGCAATGTCACTTAGTGAGATGCTGTGTTTTTCACCCTTACAAGTCGGGAACTGCGATATCTATTGTGAAAGCGCATGAAACCGTCTCAATCTTGTATAAAACATTGTAAAGTAGCGAATAAAACGTTTTCTTACGATAGAAGTGCGAAGGTTAGGTTAGTTTGAGCTACGTAGCGTCATGAAACCACCAAAAACGATGTCATCTAACGAGATAGTGTTGTTTTATTGCGAGTACGAAACTGCGATAGGTGAAATATTGTGAAAGCACACAAAATGGCATGAACTAGCCAGATACTGCGTCTTGTGCTGTTACAAGTGCGAAACTGCTTTATTGTGATATTCTCGTTAAAGCGCATGCAAGTATCGTGAAACCTTAAAGAACAATGTCATTTAGCGAGATACAGCGTTCTGTACTGCAATAAGTTGGTGAAAAACTGTGAGGTTATGCAAATATCGTAATTGTGAACGAAACAGTGTAATAGAGCGTTTTTAGATACAAGTGCGATTGTTAGGTTAGGTTAAGATATGAACCGTCGTAAAACCGCATTAAACAATGTCACTTAGTGAGATGCAGTGTTTCTCACCATTACAAGTCGGGAACTGCGATATCTAATGTGAAAGCGCTTGCAACCGTCGTTAGGTTAGGTTAGGTAAGGTTAGGTTAGGTTTGGTTAGGTTAGGTTAGGTTAGGTTAGATTAGGTTAGGTTGGGTTGAGTTGGGTTAGGTTAGGTTAGGTTAGGTTAGGTTGGGTTAGGTTAGGTTAGGTTACGTTAGGTTAGGTTAGGTTACGTTAGGTTACGTTAGGTTAGGTTACGTTAGGTTAGGTTACGTTAGGTAAGGATAATTTGGTTAGGTTAGGTAAGGTTAGGTTAGGTTAGGTTAGGTCTGGTTGGGTTTTGTTGGGTTGGGTTGGGTTAGGTTGGGTTAGGTTAGGTTACGTTACGTTAGGTTAGGTTAGGTTAGGTTACGTTAGGTAAGGATAATTTGGTTAGGTTAGGTAAGGTTAGGTTAGGTTAGGTTAGGTATGGTTGGGTTTTGTTGGGTTGGGTTGGGTTAGGTTATGTTACGTTAGGTTATGTTAGGTTAGGTTAGGTTACGTTAGGTTAGGTTAGGTCAGGTAAGGTTAGGTTACGTTAGAATAGGTTAGGTTAGGTTAGGTTACGTTAGGTTAGGTTAGGTTAGGTTAGCTTAGGTTAGGTTAGGTTGGGTTGGGTTAGGTTGGGTTAGATTTGGTTAGGTTAGGTTAGGTTAGGTTAGGTTGGGTTAGGTTAGTTTAGGTTAGGTTAGGTTGGGTTGGGTGGGGTTAGGTTAGGTTAGGTTAGGTAAGGTTAGGTTAGGTTAGGTTACGTGAGGTTAAGGTATGAACCGTCGTAAAACCGCATTAAACAATGTCACTTAGTGAGATGCAGTGTTTTTCACCATTACAAGTCGGGAACTGCGATATATAATGTGAAAGCGCTTGCAAACGTCGTTAGGTTAGGTTAGGTTAGGTTAAGTTACGTTAGGTTAGGTTAGGTTAGGTTATGTTAGGTAAGGTTTGGTTAGGTTAGGTTAGGTTAGTTTGGGTTAGGTAAGGTTAGGTTAGGTTAAATTAGGTTAGGTTAGGTTAGGTTAGGTTAAGATATGAACCGCGCTAAAACCGCATTAAACAATGTCACTTAGTGAGATGCTGTGTTTTTCACCCTTACAAGTCGGGAACTGCGATATCTATTGTGAAAGCGCATGAAACCGTCTTAATCTTGTATAAAACATTGTAAAGTAGCGAATAAAACGTTTTCTAACGATAGAAGTGCGAAGGTTAGGTTAGTTTGAGCTACGTAGCGTCGTGAAACCACCAAAAACGATGTCATCTAACGAGATAGTGTTGTTTTATTGCGAGTACGAAACTGCGATAGGTGAAATATTGTGAAAGCACACAAAATGACATGAACTAGCCAGATACTGCGTCTTGTGCCGTTACAAGTGCGAAACTGCTTTATTGTGATATTCTCGTTAAAGCGCATGCAAGTATCGTGAAACCTTAAAGAACGATGTCATTTAGCGAGATACAGCGTTCTGTACTGTAATAAGTTGGTGAGAAACTGTGAGGTCAAGCAAATATCGTAATTGTTAACGAAACAGTGTAATTGAGCATATTTAGATACAAGTGCGAATGTTAGGTTAGGTTGAGATATCAACCGTCATAAAACCGCATTAAACAATGTCACTTAGTGAGATGTAGTGTTTTTCAACAATACAAGTCGGGAACTACGATATCTAATGTGAAAGCGCATGAAACCGTCGTAATCTGGAAAAAAACATTGTAAAGTTGCGAGTAAAACGTTTTCTAACCATAGAAGTGCGAAGGTTAGGTTAGGTTAGGTTAGTTTAAGCTAGGTAGCGTCGTGAAACCACCAAAAACGACGTCATCTAACGAGATAGTGTTGTTTTATTGCGACTACGAAACTGCGATAGGTGAAATATTGTGAAAGCACACAAAACGGCATAAACAAGCCAGATACTGCGTGTTGTACCGTTACAAGTGCGAAACTGCTATAATGTGATATTCTCGTTGAATCGCATGAGAGCATCGTGAAACCTTAAAGAATGATGTCATTTAGCGATATACAGCGTTCTGCACTGTAATAAGTTGGAGAAAAACTGTGAGGTCATGCAAATATCTTAAATGTGAACGAAACAGTGTAATAGAGCGTTTTTAGATACAAGTGCGAACGTTAGGTTAGGTTAAGATATGAACCGTCGTAAAACCGCATGAAACAATGTCACTAAGTGAGATGCAGTGTTTTTCACCATCACAAGTCGGGAACAAATATCTATTATGAAAGCGCATGAAACTGTCGTAATGTTGTAGAGAGCATTGTAAAGTAGCGAATAAAAGGTTTTCTAACGATAGAAGTGCGAAGGTTAGGTTAGTTTGAGCTACGTAGCGTCGTGAAACCACCAAAAACGATGTCATCTAACGAGATAGTGTTGTTTTATTGCGAGTACGAAACTGCGATAGGTGAAATATTGTGAAAGCACACAAAATGGCATGAACTAGCCAGATACTGCGTCTTGTGCTGTTACAAGTACGAAACTGCTTTATTGTGATATTCTCGTTAAAGCGCATGCAAGTATCGTGAAACCTTAAAGAACAATGTCATTTAGCGAGATACAGCGTTCTGTACTGCAATAAGTTGGTGAAAAACTGTGAGGTTATGCAAATATCATAACTGTGAACGAAACAGTGTAATAGAGCGTTTTTAGATACAAGTGCGATTGTTAGGTTAGGTTAAGATATGAACCGTCGTAAAACCGCATTAAACAATGTCACTTAGTGAGATGCAGTGTTTCTCACCATTACAAGTCGGGAACTGCGATATCTAATGTGAAAGCGCTTGCAACCGTCGTTAGGTTAGGTTAGGTAAGGTTAGGTTAGGTTTGCTTAGGTTAGGTTAGGTTAGGTTAGATTAGATTAGGTTAGGTTGGGTTGAGTTGGGTTAGGTTAGGTTAGGTTAGGTTAGGTTGGGTTAGGTTAGGTTACGTTAGGTTAGGTTAGGTTACGTTAGGTTACGTTAGGTTAGGTTACGTTAGGTTAGGTTACGTTAGGTAAGGATAATTTGGTTAGGTTAGGTAAGGTTAGGTTAGGTTAGGTTATGTCTGGTTGGGTTGGGTTAGGTTGGGTTAGGTTAGGTTACGTTACGTTACGTTAGGTTAGGTTAGGTTACGTTAGGTTATGTTAGGTTAGGTTAGGTTACGTTAGGTTAGGTTAGGTCAGGTAAGGTTAGGTTACGTTAGAATAGGTTAGGTTAGGTTAGGTTACGTTAGGTTAGGTTAGGTTAGGTTAGGTTTGGTTAGGTTAGGTTAGGTTAGCTTAGGTTAGGTTAGGTTGGGTTGGGTTGGGTTAGGTTGGGTTAGGTTAGGTTAGGTTAGGTTAGGTTGGCTTAGGTTAGTTTAGGTTAGGTTAGGTTAGGTTAGGTTGGGTTGGGTTGGGTTAGGTTAGGTTAGGTTACGTTAGGTAAAGGTATGAACCGTCGTAAAACCGCATTAAACAATGTCACTTAGTGAGATGCAGTGTTTTTCACCTTTACAAGTTGGGAACTGCGATATCTAATGTGAAAGCGCTTGAAACCGTCGTAATGTTGTAGAAAGCAATGTAAAGTAGCGAGTAAAATGTTTTCTAACGATAGAAGTGCGAAGGTAATGTTAGGTTGAGTTATGTTAGTGTAAGCTAGGTAGCGTCGTGAAACCACCAAAACCGACGTCATCTAACGAGATAGTGTTGTTTTATTGCGAGTAGGAAACTGCGATAGGTAAAATGTTGTGAAAGCACACAAAACGGCATGAACAAGCCAAATACTGCGTGTTGTACCGTTACAAGTGCGAAACTGCTATGTTGTGATATTCTCGTTAAAGCGCATGCAAGCATCGTGAAACCTTAAAGAATGATGTCAATTAGCGAGATACAGCGTTCTGTACTGCAATAAGTTGGTGAAAAACTGTGAGGTTATGCAAATATCGTAATTGTGAACGAAACAGTGTAATAGAGCGTTTTTAGATACAAGTGCGAATGTTAGGTTAGGTTAAAATATGAACCGTCGTAAAAATGCATTAAGCAATGTCACTTAGTGAGATGCAGTGTTTTTCACCTTTACAAGTCGTGAACTGCGATATCTAATGTGAAAGCGCATGAAACCGTCGTAATGTTGTAGAGAGCATTGTAAAGTAGCGAGTAAAACGTTTTCTAACGATAGAAGTGCGAAGGTTATGTTAGGTTGAATTATGTTAGTTTAAGCTAGGTAGCGTCGTGAAACCACCAAAAAGGACGTCATCTGACGAGATATAATTGTTTTATTTCATGTACGAAACTGCAATAGGTGAAATGTTCTGAAAGCACACAAAACGGCATGAACAAGCCAAATACTGCGTGTTGTACCGTAACAAGTGCGAAACTGCTAAGTTGTGATATTCTCATTAAAGCGCATGCAAGCATCGTGAAACCTTAAAGAATGATGTCATTTAGCGAGATAGAGCGTTCTGTACTGCAATAAGTTGGTGAAAAACTGTGAGGTTAAGCAAATATCGTAATTGTGAATGAAACAGTGTAATAGAGCGTTTTTCAATACAAGTGCGAATGTTAGGTTAGGTTAAGATATGAACCGTCGTAAAACCGCAATAAACAATGTCTATTAGTGAGATGCAGTGTTTTTCACCATTACAAGTCGGGAACTGCGATATCTAATGTGAAAGCGCTTGCAAACGTCGTTGGTTAGGTTAGGTTAGGTTAGGTTAGGTTAGGTTACGTTAGGTTAGGTTAGGTTAGGTTTGGTTAGGTTAGGTTAGGTTAGGTTAGGTTATGTTAGGTAAGGTTTGGTTAGGTTAGGTTAGGTTAGGTTGGGTTAGGTAAGGTTAGGTTAGGTTGGGTTAGGTTAGGTTAGGTTAGGTTAGGTTAAGATATGAACCGCGCTAAAACCGCAATAAACAATGTCACTTGGTGAGATGCTGTGTTTTTCACCATTACAAGTCGGGAACTGCGATATCTAATGTGAAAGCGCATGAAACCGTCGTAATCTTGTAGAAAACATTGTAAAGTAGCGAATAAAACGTTTTCTAGCGATAGAAGTGCGAAGCTTAGGTTAGTTTGAGCTAGGTAGCGTCGTGAAACCACCAAAAACGATGTCATCTAACGAGATAGTGTTGTTTTATTGCGAGTACGAAACTGCGATAGGTGAAATATTGTGAAAGCACACAAAATGGCATGAACTAGCCAGATACTGCGTCTTGTGCCGTTACAAGTGCGAAACTGCTTTATTGTGATATTCTCGTTAAAGTGCATGCAAGTATCGTGAAACCTTAAAGAATGATGTCATTTAGCGATATACAGCGTTCTGCACTGTAATAAGTTGGGGAAAAACTGTGAGGTCATACAAATATCTTAAATGTGAACGAAACAGTGTAATAGGGCGTTTTTAGATACAAGTGCGAACGTTAGGTTAGGTTAAGAAATGAACCGTCGTAAAACCGCATGAAACAATGTCACTAAGTGAGATGCAGTGTTTTTCACCATTACAAGTCGGGAACTGCGATATCTATTGTGAAAGCGCATGAAACTGTCGTAATGTTGTAGAGAGCATTGTAAAGTAGCGAGTAAAACGTTTTCTAACGATAGAAGTGCGAAGGTTATATTAGATTGAGTTATGTTAGTTTAAGCTATGTAGCGTCATGAGACCACCAAAAAGGACGTCATCTAACGAGCTAGTGTTGTTTTATTGCGAGTACGAAACTGCGATAGGTGAAATATTGTGAAAGCACACAAAATGGCATGAACTAGCCAGATACTGCGTCTTGTGCCGTTACAAGTGCGAAACTGCTTTATTGTGATATTCTCGTTAAAGCGCATGCAAGTATCGTGAAACCTTAAAGAATGATGTCATTTAGCGCTATACAGCGTTCTGCACTGTAATAAGTTGGAGAAAACTGTGAGGTCATGCAAATATCTTAAATGTGAACGAAACAGTGTAATAGAGCGTTTTTAGATACAAGTGCGAACGTTAGGTTAGGTTAAGATATGAACCGTCGTAAAACCGCATGAAACAATGTCACTTAGTCAGATGCAGTGTTTTTCACCCATTACAACTCGGGAACCGCGATATCAAATGTGAAAGCGCATGAAACCGTCGTAATGTTGTAGAGAGCATTGTAAAGTAGCGAGTAAAACGTTTTCTAACGATAGAAGTGCGAAGGTTATATTAGGTTGAGTTATGTTAGTTTAAGCTATGTAGCGTCGTGAGACCACCAAAAAGGACGTCATCTAACGAGCTAGTGTTGTTTTATTGCATGTACGAAACTGCAATAGGTGAATTGTTGTGAAAGTACACAAAACGGCACGAACAAGTCAGATACGGCGTGTTGTACCGTTACAAGTGCGAAACTGCTATAACGTGATATTCTCGTTAAAGCGCATTCAAGCATCGTGAAACCTTAAAGAACGATGTCATTTAGCGAGATACAGCGTTCTGTACTGCAATAAGTTGGTGAAAAACTGTGAGGTTATGCAGATATTGTAATTGTGAACGAAACAGTGTAATAGAGCGTTTTTCAATACAAGTGCGAATGTTAGGTTAGGTTAAGATATGAACCGTCGTAAAACCGCATTAAACAATGTCACTTAGTGAGATGCAGTGTTTTTCACCATTACAAGTCGGGAACTGCGATATCTAATGTGAAAGCGCTTGCAAACGTCGTTGGTTAGGTTAGGTTAGGTTAGGTTAGGTTACGTTAGGTTAGGTTAGGTTAGGTTAGGTTTGGTTAGGTTAGGCTAGGTTAGGTTAGGTTAGGTTATGTTAGGTAAGGTTTGGTTAGGTTAGGTTAGGTTAGGTTGGGTTAGGTAAGGTTAGGTTAGGTTGGGTTAGGTTAGGTTAGGTTAGGTTAAGATATGAACCGCGCTAAAACCGCAATAAACAATGTCACTTAGTGAGATGCTGTGTTTTTCACCATTACAAGTCGGGAACTGCGATATCTAATGTGAAAGCGCATGAAACCGTCGTAATCTTGTAGAAAACATTGTAAAGTAGCGAATAAAACGTTTTCTAACGATAGAAGTGCGAAGGTTAGGTTAGTTGAAGCTAGGTAGCGTCGTGAAACCACCAAAAACGATGTCATCTAACGAGATAGTGTTGTTTTATTGCGAGTACGAAACTGCGATAGGAGAAATATTGTGAAAGCACACAAAATGGCATGAACTAGCCAGATACTGCGTCTTGTGCCGTTACAAGTGCGAAACTGCTTTATTGTGATATTCTCGTTAAAGCGCATGCAAGTATCGTGAAACCAAAAGAACGATGTCATTTAGCGAGATACAGCGTTTTGGTACTGTAATAAGTTGGTGAGAAACTGTGAGGTCAAGCAAATATCGTAATTGTGAACGAAACAGTGTAATTGAGCGTAATTAGATACAAGTGCGAATGTTAGGTTACGTTGAGATATCAACCGTCGTAAAACCGCATTAAACAATGTCACTTAGTGAGATGTAGTGTTTTTCAACTATAAAAGTCGGGAACTACGATATCTAATGTGAAAGCGCATGAAACCATCGTAATCTTGTAGAAAACATTGTAACGTTGCGAGTAAAACGTTTTCTAACGATAGAAGTGCGAAGGTTAGGTTAGGTTAGGTTAGGTTAGCTTAAGCTAGGTAGCGTCGTGAAACTACCAAAAACGACGTCATCTAATGAGATAGTGTTGTTTTATTGCGAGTATTAAACTGTAATAGGCGAAATGTTGCGAAAGCACACAAAACGGCATGAACAAGCCAAATACTGCGTGTTCTACCGTTACAAGTGCGAAACTGCTAGATTGTGATATTCTCGTTAAAGCGCATGCAAGCATCGTGAAACCTCGAAGAACAATGTCATTTAGCGAGAGACAGCGTTCTGTACTGTAATAGGTTGGTGAAAAACTGTGAGGTCATGCAAATATCGTAACTGTGAACGAAACAGTGTAATAGAGCGTTTTGAGATACAAGCGCGAATGTTAGGTTAGGTTAAAATATGAACCATCGTAAAACCGCATTAAACAATGTCACTTTGTGAGATGCAGGTTTTTCACCTTTACAAGTCGGGAACTGCGATATCTAATGTGAAAGCGCATGAAACCGACGTATTGTTGTAGAGAGCATTGTAAAGTAGCGAGTAAAATGTTTTCTAACGATAGAAGTGCGAAGGTTATGTTAGGTTGAATTATGTTAGTTTAAGCCAGGTAGCCTCGTTAAAACACCAAAAAAGACTTCATCAAACGAGATATAATTGTTTTATTTCATGTACAAACCTGCAATAGGTGAAATGTTGTGAAAGCACACAAAACGGCATGAACAAGCCAGATACTGCGTGTTGTACCGTTACAAGTGCGAAACTGCTATGTTGTGATATTCTCGTTAAAGCGCATGCAAGTATCGTGAAACCTTAAAGAACGATGTCATTTAGCGAGATACAGCGTTCTGTACTGCAATAAGTTGGTGAAAAACTGTGAGGTTATGCAAATATCGTAATTGTGAACGAAACAGTGTAATAGAGCGTTTTTAGATACAAGTGCGAATGTTAGGTTAGGTTAAAATATGAACCGTCGTAAAAACGCATTAAGCAATGTCACTTAGTGAGATGCAGTGTTTCTCACCATTACAAGTCGGGAACTGCGATATCTAATGTGAAAGCGCATGAAACCGTCTTAATCTTGTATAAAACATTGTAAAGTAGCGAATAAAACGTTTTCTAACGATAGAAGTGCGAAGGTTAGGTTAGTTTGAGCTACGTAGCGTCGTGAAACCACCAAAAACGATGTCATCTAACGAGATAGTGTTGTTTTATTGCGAGTACAAAACTGCGATAGGTGAAATATTGTGAAAGCACACAAAATGGCATGAACTAGCCAGATACTGCGTCTTGTGCCGTTACAAGTGCGAAATTGCTTTATTGTGATATTCTCGTTAAAGCGCATGCAAGTATCGTGAAACCTTAAAGAACGATGTCATTTAGCGAGATACAGCGTTCTGTACTGCAATAAGTTGGTGAAAAACTGTGAGGTTATGCAAATATCGTAATTGTGAACGAAACAGTGTAATAGAGAATTTTAGATACAAGTGCGAATGTTAGGTTAGGTTAAAATATGAACCGTCGTAAAAACGCATTAAGCAATGTCACTTAGTGAGATGCAGTGTTTCTCACCACTACAAGTCGGGAACTGCGATATCTAATGTGAAAGCACTTGCAACCGTCGTTAGGTTAGGTTAGGTTAGGTTAGGTTAGGTTAGGTTTGGTTAGGTTAGGTTAGGTTAGGTTTGATTAGGTTAGGTTGGGTTGAGTTGGGTTAGGTTAGGTTAGGTTAGGTTGATTGGGTTAGCTTAGGTTGGGTTACGTTAGGTTAGGTTAGGTTACGTTAGGTTACGTTAGGTTAGGTTACGTTAGGTTAGGTTAGGTAAGGATAATTTGGTTAGGTTAGGTAGGGTTAGGTTAGGTTAGGTTAGGTTGGGTTGGGTTTTGTTGGGTTGGGTTGGGTTAGGTTGGGTCAGGTTGGGTTAGGTTAGGTTTGGTTACGTTAGGTTAGGTTAGGTTAGGTTACGTTAGGTTATGTTAGGTTAGGTTAGGTTACGTTAGGTTAGGTTAGGTTAGGTAAGGTTAGGTTACATTAGAATAGGTTAGCTTAGGTTAGGTTACGTTAGGTTAGGTTAGGTTAGGTTTGGTTAGGTTAGGTTAGGTTAGCTTAGGTTAGGTTAGGTTGGGTTGGGTTGGGTTAGGTTGGGTTAGGTTAGGTTAGGTTAGGTTAGGTTGGCTTAGGTTAGTTTAGGTTAAGTTAGGTTAGGTTAGGTTGGGTTGGGTTGGGTTAGGTTAGGTAAGGTTAGGTTACGTTAGGTTAAGGTATGAACCGTCGTAAAACCGCATTAAACAATGTCACTTAGTGAGATGCAGTTTTTTTCACCTTTACAAGTTGGGAACTGCGATATCTAATGTGAAAGCGCCTGAAACCGTCGTAATGTTTAGAAAGCAATGTAAAGTAGCGAGTAAAACGTTTTCTAACGATAGAAGTGCGAAGGTAATCTTAGGTTGAGTTATGTTAGTTTAAGCTAGGTAGCGTCGTGAAACCACCAAAAACGACGTCATCTAACGAGATAGTGTTGTTTTATTGCGAGTACGAAACTGCGATAGGTAAAATGTTGTGAAAGCACACAAAACGGCATGAACAAGCCAAATACTGCGTGTTGTACCGTTACAAAAGCGAAACTGCTATGTTGTGATATTCTCGTTAAAGCGCATTCAAGCATCGTGAAACCTTAAAGAACGATGTCATTTAGCGAGATACAGCGTTCTGTACTGCAATAAGTTGGTGAAAAACTGTGAGGTTATGCAGATATTGTAATTGTGAACGAAACAGTGTAATAGAGCGTTTTTCAATACAAGTGCGAATGTTAGGTTAGGTTAAGATATGAACCGTCGTAAAACCGCATTAAACAATGTCACTTAGTGAGATGCAGTGTTTTTCACCATTACAAGTCGGGAACTGCGATATCTAATGTGAAAGCGCTTGCAAACGTCGTTGGTTAGGTTAGGTTAGGTTAGGTTAGGTTACGTTAGGTTAGGTTAGGTTAGGTTAGGTTTGGTTAGGTTAGGCTAGGTTAGGTTAGGTTAGGTTATGTTAGGTAAGGTTTGGTTAGGTTAGGTTAGGTTAGGTTGGGTTAGGTAAGGTTAGGTTAGGTTGGGTTAGGTTAGGTTAGGTTAGGTTAGGTTAAGATATGAACCGCGCTAAAACCGCAATAAACAATGTCACTTAGTGAGATGCTGTGTTTTTCACCATTACAAGTCGGG
The DNA here is from genome assembly GCF_043290135.1 of Rhipicephalus microplus. Classification (NCBI taxonomy): domain Eukaryota; kingdom Metazoa; phylum Arthropoda; class Arachnida; order Ixodida; family Ixodidae; genus Rhipicephalus; species Rhipicephalus microplus. Next base: position 239,859,701 of record NC_134703.1, read on the forward strand.
AACTGCGATATCTAATGTGAAAGCGCATGAAACCGTCGTAATCTTGAAGAAAACATTGTAAAGTAGCGAATAAAACGTTTTCTAACGATAGAAGTGCGAAGGTTAGGTTAGTTGAAGCTAGGTAGCGTCGTGAAACCACCAAAAACGATGTCATCTAACGAGATAGTGTTGTTTTATTGCGAGTACGAAACTGCGATAGGTGAAATATTGTGAAAGCACACAAAATGGCATGAACTAGCCAGATACTGCGTCTTGTGCCGTTACAAGTGCGAAACTGCTTTATTGTGATATTCTCGTTAAAGCGCATGCAAGTATCGTGAAACCAAAAGAACGATGTCATTTAGCGAGATACAGCGTTTTGGTACTGTAATAAGTTGGTGAGAAACTGTGAGGTCAAGCAAATATCGTAATTGTGAACGAAACAGTGTAATTGAGCGTAATTAGATACAAGTGCGAATGTTAGGTTACGTTGAGATATCAACCGTCGTAAAACCGCATTAAACAATGTCACTTAGTGAGATGTAGTGTTTTTCAACATTAAAAGTCGGGAACTACGATATCTAATGTGAAAGCGCATGAAACCATCGTAATCTTGTAGAAAACATTGTAACGTTGCGAGTAAAACGTTTTCTAACGATAGAAGTGCGAAGGTTAGGTTAGGTTAGGTTAGGTTAGTTTAAGCTAGGTAGCGTCGTGAAACTACCAAAAACGACGTCATCTAATGAGATAGTGTTGTTTTATTGCGAGTATTAAACTGTAATAGGCGAAATGTTGCGAAAGCACACAAAACGGCATGAACAAGCCAAATACTGCGTGTTCTACCGTTACAAGTGCGAAACTGCTAGATTGTGATATTCTCGTTAAAGCGCATGCAAGCATCGTGAAACCTTGAAGAACAATGTCATTTAGCGAGAGACAGCGTTCTGTACTGTAATAGGTTGGTGAAAAACTGTGAGGTCATGCAAATATCGTAACTGTGAACGAAACAGTGTAATAGAGCGTTTTGAGATACAAGCGCGAATGTTAGGTTAGGTTAAAATATGAACCATCGTAAAACCGCATTAAACAATGTCACTTTGTGAGATGCAGGTTTTTCACCTTTACAAGTCGGGAACTGCGATATCTAATGTGAAAGCGCATGAAACCGACGTATTGTTGTAGAGAGCATTGTAAAGTAGCGAGTAAAATGTTTTCTAACGATAGAAGTGCGAAGGTTATGTTAGGTTGAATTATGTTAGTTTAAGCCAGGTAGCCTCGTTAAAACACCAAAAAAGACTTCATCAAACGAGATATAATTGTTTTATTTCATGTACAAACCTGCAATAGGTGAAATGTTGTGAAAGCACACAAAACGGCATGAACAAGCCAGATACTGCGTGTTGTACCGTTACAAGTGCGAAACTGCTATGTTGTGATATTCTCGTTAAAGCGCATGCAAGTATCGTGAAACCTTAAAGAACGATGTCATTTAGCGAGATACAGCGTTCTGTACTGCAATAAGTTGGTGAAAAACTGTGAGGTTATGCAAATATCGTAATTGTGAACGAAACAGTGTAATAGAGCGTTTTTAGATACAAGTGCGAATGTTAGGTTAGGTTAAAATATGAACCGTCGTAAAAACGCATTAAGCAATGTCACTTAGTGAGATGCAGTGTTTCTCACCATTACAAGTCGGGAACTGCGATATCTAATGTGAAAGCGCATGAAACCGTCTTAATCTTGTATAAAACATTGTAAAGTAGCGAATAAAACGTTTTCTAACGATAGAAGTGCGAAGGTTAGGTTAGTTTGAGCTACGTAGCGTCGTGAAACCACCAAAAACGATGTCATCTAACGAGATAGTGTTGTTTTATTGCGAGTACAAAACTGCGATAGGTGAAATATTGTGAAAGCACACAAAATGGCATGAACTAGCCAGATACTGCGTCTTGTGCCGTTACAAGTGCGAAATTGCTTTATTGTGATATTCTCGTTAAAGCGCATGCAAGTATCGTGAAACCTTAAAGAACGATGTCATTTAGCGAGATACAGCGTTCTGTACTGCAATAAGTTGGTGAAAAACTGTGAGGTTATGCAAATATCGTAATTGTGAACGAAACAGTGTAATAGAGAATTTTAGATACAAGTGCGAATGTTAGGTTAGGTTAAAATATGAACCGTCGTAAAAACGCATTAAGCAATGTCACTTAGTGAGATGCAGTGTTTCTCACCACTACAAGTCGGGAACTGCGATATCTAATGTGAAAGCACTTGCAACCGTCGTTAGGTTAGGTTAGGTTAGGTTAGGTTTGGTTTGGTTAGGTTAGGTTAGGTTAGGTTTGATTAGGTTAGGTTGGGTTGAGTTGGGTTAGGTTAGGTTAGGTTAGGTTGATTGGGTTAGCTTAGGTTGGGTTACGTTAGGTTAGGTTAGGTTACGTTAGGTTACGTTAGGTTAGGTTACGTTAGGTTAGGTTAGGTTAGGATAATTTGGTTAGGTTAGGTAGGGTTAGGTTAGGTTAGGTTAGGTTGGGTTGGGTTTTGTTGGGTTGGGTTGGGTTAGGTTGGGTCAGGTTGGGTTAGGTTAGGTTTGGTTACGTTAGGTTAGGTTAGGTTAGGTTACGTTAGGTTATGTTAGGTTAGGTTAGGTTACGTTAGGTTAGGTTAGGTTAGGTAAGGTTAGGTTACATTAGAATAGGTTAGCTTAGGTTAGGTTACGTTAGGTTAGGTTAGGTTAGGTTTGGTTAGGTTAGGTTAGGTTAGCTTAGGTTAGGTTAGGTTGGGTTGGGTTGGGTTAGGTTGGGTTAGGTTAGGTTAGGTTAGGTTAGGTTGGCTTAGGTTAGTTTAGGTTAAGTTAGGTTAGGTTAGGTTGGGTTGGGTTGGGTTAGGTTAGGTTAGGTTAGGTAAGGTTAGGTTACGTTAGGTTAAGGTATGAACCGTCGTAAAACCGCATTAAACAATGTCACTTAGTGAGATGCAGTTTTTTTCACCTTTACAAGTTGGGAACTGCGATATCTAATGTGAAAGCGCCTGAAACCGTCGTAATGTTGTAGAAAGCAATGTAAAGTAGCGAGTAAAACGTTTTCTAACGATAGAAGTGCGAAGGTAATCTTAGGTTGAGTTATGTTAGTTTAAGCTAGGTAGCGTCGTGAAACCACCAAAAACGACGTCATCTAACGAGATAGTGTTGTTTTATTGCGAGTACGAAACTGCGATAGGTAAAATGTTGTGAAAGCACACAAAACGGCATGAACAAGCCAAATACTGCGTGTTGTACCGTTACAAAAGCGAAACTGCTATGTTGTGATATTCTCGTTAAAGCGCATGCAAGCATCGTGAAACCTTAAAGAATGATGTCATTTAGCGAGAGACAGCGTTCTGTTCTGTAATAAGTTGGTGAAAAACTGTGAGGTCATGCAAATATCGTAACTGTGAACGAAACAGTGTAATAGAGCGTTTTGAGATACAAGCGCGAATGTTAGGTTAGGTTAAAATATGAACCGTCGTAAAACCGCATTGAACAATGTCACTTTGTGAGATGCAGTGTTTTTCACCATTACAAGTCGGGGACTGCGATATCTAATGTGAAAGCGCATTAAACCGTCGTAATGTTGTAGAGAGCATTGTAAAGTAGCGAGTAAAAAGTTTTCTAACGATAGAAGTGCGAAGGTTATGTTAGGTTGAATTATGTTAGTTTAAGCTAGGTAGCGTCGTGAAACCACCAAAAAGGACGTCATCTAACGAGATACAATTGTTTTATTTCATGTACGAAACTGCAATAGGTGAAATGTTGTGAAAGCACACAAAACGGCATGAACAAGCCAAATACTGCGTGTTGTATCGTTACAAGTGCGAAACTGCTAAGTTGTGATATTCTCGTTAAAGCGCATGCAAGCATCGTGAAACCTTAAAGAATGATGTCATTTAGCGATATACAGCGTTCTGTACTGTAATAAGTTGGAGAAAAACTGTGAGGTCATGCAAATATCTTAAATGTGAACGAAACAGTGTAATAGAGCGTTTTTAGATACAAGTGCGAACGTTAGGTTAGGTTAAGATATGAACCGTCGTAAAACCGCATGAAACAATGTCATTAAGTGAGATGCAGTGTTTTTCACCATTACAAGTCGGGAACTGCGATATATAATGTGAAAGCGCATGAAACCGTCGTTAGGTTAGGTTAGGTTAGGTTAGGTTTGGTTAGGTTAGGTTAGGTTAGGTTAGATTAGGTTAGGTTGGGTTGAGTTGGGTTAGGTTAGGTTAGGTTAGGTTAGGTTGGGTTAGGTTAGGTTACGTTAGGTTAGGTTAGGTTATGTTCGGTTAGGTTAGGTTACGTTAGGTTAGGTTAGGTCAGGTAAGGTTAGGTTACGTTAGAATAGGTTAGGTTAGGTTAGGTTACGTTAGGTTAGGTTAGGTTAGGTTAGGTTTGGTTAGGTTTGGTTAGGTTAGCTTAGGTTAGGTTAGGTTGGGTTGGGTTGGGTTAGGTTGGGTTAGGTTAGGTGAGGTTAGGTTAGGTTAGGTCGGCTTAGGTTAGTTTAGGTTAGGTTAGGTTAGGTTAGGTTAGGTTGGGTTGGGTTGGGTTAGGTTAGGTTAGGTTAGGTTAGGTTAGGTTACGTTAGGTTAAGGTATGAACCGTCGTAAAACCGCATTAAACAATGTCACTTAGTGAGATGCAGGGTTTTTCACCTTTACAAGTTGGGAACTGCGATATCTAATGTGAAAGCGCTTGAAACCGTCGTAATGTTGTAGAAAGCAATGTAAAGTAGCGAGTAAAACGTTTTCTAACGATAGAAGTGCGAAGGTAATGTTAGGTTGAGTTATGTTAGTTTAAGCTAGGTAGCGTCGTGAAACCACCAAAAACGACGTCATCTAACGAGATAGTGTTGTTTTATTTCATGTACGAAACTGCAATAGGTGAAATGTTGTGAAAGCACACATAACGGCATGAACAAGCCAAATACTGCGTGTTGTACCGTTACAAGTGCGAAACTGCTTTATTGTGATATTCTCGTTAAAGCGCATGCAAGTATCGTGAAACCTTAAAGAACGATGTCATTTAGCGAGATACAGCGTTCTGTACTGTAATAAGTTGGTGAGAAACTGTGAGGTCAAGCAAATATCGTAATTGTGAACGAAACAGTGTAATTGAGCGTATTTAGATACAAGTGCGAATGTTAGGTTAGGTTGAGATATCAACCGTCGTAAAACCGCATTAAACAATGTCACTTAGTGAGATGTAGTGTTTTTCAACATTACAAGTCGGGAACTACGATATCAAATGTGAAAGCGCATGAAACCGTCGTAATCTTGAAAAAAACATTGTAAAGTTGCAAGTAAAACGTTTTCTAACGATAGAAGTGCGAAGGTTAGGTTAGGTTAGGTTAGTTAAAGCTAGGTAGCGTCGTGAAACCACCAAAAACGACGTCATCTAACGAGTTAGTGTTGTTTTATTGCGACTACGAAACTGCGATAGGTGAAATATTGTGAAAGCACACAAAACGGCATGAACAAGCCAGATACTGCGTGTTGTACCGTTACAAGTGCGAAACTGCTATATTGTGATATTCTCGTTAAAGCGCATGCAAGCATCGTGAAACCTTAAAGAACAATGTCATTTAGCGAGATACAGCGCTCTGTACTGCAATAAGTTGGTGAGAAACTGTGAGGTTATGCAAATATCGTAATTGTGAACGAAACAGTGTAATAGAGCGTTTTTCAATACAAGTGCGAATGTTAGGTTAGGTTAAGATATGAACCGTCGTAAAACCGCATGAAACATTGTCACTAAGTGAGATGCAGTATTTTTCACCATTACAAGTCGGGAACTGCGATATCTATTGTGAAAGCGCATGAAACTGTCGTAATGTTGTAGAGAGCATTGTAAAGTAGCGAGTAAAACGTTTTCTAACGATAGAAGTGCGAAGGTTATATTAGGTTGAGTTATGTTAGTTTAAGCTATGTAGCGTCGTGAGACCACCAAAAAGGACGTCATCTAACGAGCTAGTGTTGTTTTATTGCATGTACGAAACTGCAATAGGTGAAATGTTGTGAAAGTACACAAAACGGCACGAACAAGCCAAATACGGCGTGTTGTACCGTTACAAGTGCGAAACTGCTATAACGTGATATTCTCGTTAAAGCGCATTCAAGCATCTTGAAACCTTAAAGAACGATGTCATTTAGCGAGATACAGCGTTCTGTACTGCAATAAGTTGGTGAAAAACTGTGAGGTTATGCAAATATCGTAATTGTGAACTAAACAGTGTAATAGAGCGTTTTTCAATACAAGTGCGAATGTTAGGTTAGGTTAAGATATGAACCGTCGTAAAACCGCATTAAACAATGTCACTTAGTGAGATGCAGTGTTTTTCACCATTACAAGTCGGGAACGGCGATATATAAAGTGAAAGCGCTTGCAAACGTCGTTGGTTAAGTTAGGTTAGGTTACGTTAGGTTAGGTTACGTTAGGTTAGGTTAGGTTAGGTTAGGTTTGGTTAGGTTAGGCTAGGTTAGGTTAGGTTATGTTAGGTAAGGTTTGGTTAGGTTAGGTTAGGTTAGGTTGGGTTAGGTAAGGTTAGGTTAGGTTGGGTAAGGTTAGGTTAGGTTGGGTTAGGTTAGGTTAGGTTAGGTTAAGATATGAACCGCGCTAAAACCGCAATAAACAATGTCACTTAGTGAGATGCTGTGCTTTTCACCATTACAAGTCGGGAACTGCGATATCTAATGTGAAAGCACATGAAACCGTCGTAATCTTGTAGAAAACATTGTAAAGTAGCGAATAAAACGTTTTCTAACGATAGAAGTGCGAAGGTTAGGTTAGTTGAAGCTAGGTAGCGTCGTGAAACCACCAAAAACGATGTCATCTAACGAGATAGTGTTGTTTTATTGCGAGTACGAAACTGCGATAGGTGAAATATTGTGAAAGCACACAAAATGGCATGAACTAGCCAGATACTGCGTCTTGTGCCGTTACAAGTGCGAAACTGCTTTATTGTGATATTCTCGTTAAAGCGCATGCAAGCATCGTGAAACCTTGAAGAACAATGTCATTTAGCGAGAGACAGCGTTCTGTAGTGTAACAAGTTGGTGAAAAACTGTGAGGTCATGCAAATATCGTTACTGTGAACGAAACAGTGTAATAGAGCGTTTTGAGATACAAGCGCGAATGTTTGGTTAGGTTAAAATATGAACCGTCGTAAAACCGCATTAAACAATGTCACTTTGTGAGATGCAGGTTTTTTCACCTTTACAAGTCGGGAACTGCGATATCTAATGTGAAAGCGCATGAAACCGTCGTAATGTTGTAGAGAGCATTGTAAAGTAGCGAGTAAAACGTTTTCTAACGATAGAAGTGCGAAGGTTATGTTAGGTTGAATTATGTTAGTTTAAGCTAGGTAGCCTCGTGAAACCACCAAAAAAGACTTCATCTAACGAGATATAATTGTTTTATTTCATGTACAAAACTGCAATAGGTGAAATGTTGTGAAAGCACACAAAACGGCATGAACAAGCCAAATACTGCGTGTTGTACCGTTACAAGTACGAAACTGCTATGTTGTGATATTCTCGTTAAAGCGCATGCAAGCATCGTGAAACCTCAAAGAATGATGTCATTTAGCGATATACAGCGTTCTGTACTGTAATAAGTTGGAGAAAAACTGTGAGGTCATGCAAATATCGTAACTGTGAACGAAACAGTGTAATAGAGCGTTTTGAGATACAAGCGCGAATGTTAGGCTAGGTGAAAATATGAACCGTCGTAAAACCGCATTAAACAATGTCACTTTGTGAGATGCAGTGTTTTTCACCATTACAAGTCGGGAACTGCGATATCTAATGTGAAAGCGCATGAAACCGTCGTAATGTTGTAGAGAGCATTGTAAAGTAGCGAGTAAAACGTTTTCTAACGATAGAAGTGCGAAGGTTATGTTAGGTTGAATTATGTTAGTTTAAGCTAGGTAGCGTCGTGAAACCACCAAAAAGGACGTCATCTAACGAGATATAATTGTTTTATTTCATGTACGAAACTGCAATAGGTGAAATGTTGAGAAAGCACACAAAACGGCATGAACAAGCCAAATACTGCGTGTTGTACCGTTACAAGTGCGAAACTGCTAAGTTGTGATATTCTCGTTAAAGCGCATGCAAGCATCGTGAAACCTTAAAGAATGATGTCATTTAGCGATATACAGCGTTCTGTACTGTAATAAGTTGGAGAAAAACTGTGAGGTCATGCAAATATCGTAAATGTGAACGAAACAGTGTAATAGAGCGTTTTAGATACAAGTGCGAACGTTAGGTTAGGTTAAGATATGAACCGTCGTAAAACCGCATGAAACAATGTCACTAAGTGAGATGCAGTGTTTTTCACCATCACAAGTCGGGAGCAAATATCTATTGTGAAAGCGCATGAAACTGTCATAATGTTCTAGAGAGCATTGTAAAGTAGCGAATAAAACGTTTTCTAACGATAGAAGTGCGAAGGTTAGGTTAGTTTGAGCTACGTAGCGTCGTGAAACCACCAAAAACGATGTCATCTAACGAGATAGTGTTGTTTTATTGCGAGTACGAAACTGCGATAGGTGAAATATTGTGAAAGCACACAAAATGGCATGAACTAGCCAGATACTGCGTCTTGTGCCGTTACAAGTGCGAAACTGCTTTATTGTGATATTCTCGTTAGAGCGCATGCAAGTATCGTGAAACCTTAAAGAACGATGTCATTTAGCGAGATACAGCGTTCTGTACTGTAATAAGTTGGTGAGAAACTGTGAGGTCAAGCAAATATCGTAATTGCGAACGAAACAGTGTAATCGAGCGTATTTAGATACAAGTGCGAATGTTAGGTTAGGTTGAGATATCAACCGTCGTAAAACCGCATTAAACAATGTCACTTAGTGAGATGTAATGTTTTTCAACATTACAAGTCGGGAACTACGATATCAAATGTGAAAGCGCATGAAACCGTCGTTAGGTTAGGTTAGGTTAGGTTAGGTTTGGTTAGGTTAGGTTAGGTTAGGTTAGATTAGGTTAGGTTGGGTTGAGTTGGGTTAGGTTAGGTTAGGTTAGGTTAGGTTGGGTTAGGTTAGGTTACGTTAGGTTAGGTTAGGTTATGTTCGGTTAGGTTAGGTTACGTTAGGTTAGGTTAGGTCAGGTAAGGTTAGGTTACGTTAGAATAGGTTAGGTTAGGTTAGGTTACGTTAGGTTAGGTTAGGTTAGGTTAGGTTTGGTTAGGTTTGGTTAGGTTAGCTTAGGTTAGGTTAGGTTGGGTTGGGTTGGGTTAGGTTGGGTTAGGTTAGGTGAGGTTAGGTTAGGTTAGGTTGGCTTAGGTTAGTTTAGGTTAGGTTAGGTTAGGTTAGGTTAGGTTGGGTTGGGTTGGGTTAGGTTAGGTTAGGTTAGGTTACGTTAGGTTAAGGTATGAACCGTCGTAAAACCGCATTAAACAATGTCACTTAGTGAGATGCAGGGTTTTTCACCTTTACAAGTTGGGAACTGCGATATCTAATGTGAAAGCGCTTGAAACCGTCGTAATGTTGTAGAAAGCAATGTAAAGTAGCGAGTAAAACGTTTTCTAACGATAGAAGTGCGAAGGTAATGTTAGGTTGAGTTATGTTAGTTTAAGCTAGGTAGCGTCGTGAAACCACCAAAAACGACGTCATCTAACGAAATAGTGTTGTTTTATTTCATGTACGAAACTGCAATAGGTGAAATGTTGTGAAAGCACACATAACGGCATGAACAAGCCAAATACTGCGTGTTGTACCGTTACAAGTGCGAAACTGCTTTATTGTGATATTCTCGTTAAAGCGCATGCAAGTATCGTGAAACCTTAAAGAACGATGTCATTTAGCGAGATACAGCGTTCTGTACTGTAATAAGTTGGTGAGAAACTGTGAGGTCAAGCAAATATCGTAATTGTGAACGAAACAGTGTAATTGAGCGTATTTAGATACAAGTGCGAATGTTAGGTTAGGTTGAGATATCAACCGTCGTAAAACCGCATTAAACAATGTCACTTAGTGAGATGTAGTGTTTTTCAACATTACAAGTCGGGAACTACGATATCAAATGTGAAAGCGCATGAAACCGTCGTAATCTTGAAAAAAACATTGTAAAGTTGCAAGTAAAACGTTTTCTAACGATAGAAGTGCGAAGGTTAGGTTAGGTTAGGTTAGTTAAAGCTAGGTAGCGTCGTGAAACCACCAAAAACGACGTCATCTAACGAGTTAGTGTTGTTTTATTGCGACTACGAAACTGCGATAGGTGAAATATTGTGAAAGCACACAAAACGGCATGAACAAGCCAGATACTGCGTGTTGTACCGTTACAAGTGCGAAACTGCTATATTGTGATATTCTCGTTAAAGCGCATGCAAGCATCGTGAAACCTTAAAGAACAATGTCATTTAGCGAGATACAGCGCTCTGTACTGCAATAAGTTGGTGAGAAACTGTGAGGTTATGCAAATATCGTAATTGTGAACGAAACAGTGTAATAGAGCGTTTTTCAATACAAGTGCGAATGTTAGGTTAGGTTAAGATATGAACCGTCGTAAAACCGCATGAAACATTGTCACTAAGTGAGATGCAGTGTTTTTCACCATTACAAGTCGGGAACTGCGATATCTATTGTGAAAGCGCATGAAACTGTCGTAATGTTGTAGAGAGCATTGTAAAGTAGCGAGTAAAACGTTTTCTAACGATAGAAGTGCGAAGGTTATATTAGGTTGAGTTATGTTAGTTTAAGCTATGTAGCGTCGTGAGACCACCAAAAAGGACGTCATCTAACGAGCTAGTGTTGTTTTATTGCATGTACGAAACTGCAATAGGTGAAATGTTGTGAAAGTACACAAAACGGCACGAACAAGCCAAATACGGCGTGTTGTACCGTTACAAGTGCGAAACTGCTATAACGTGATATTCTCGTTAAAGCGCATTCAAGCATCTTGAAACCTTAAAGAACGATGTCATTTAGCGAGATACAGCGTTCTGTACTGCAATAAGTTGGTGAAAAACTGTGAGGTTATGCAAATATCGTAATTGTGAACTAAACAGTGTAATAGAGCGTTTTTCAATACAAGTGCGAATGTTAGGTTAGGTTAAGATATGAACCGTCGTAAAACCGCATTAAACAATGTCACTTAGTGAGATGCAGTGTTTTTCACCATTACAAGTCGGGAACGGCGATATATAAAGTGAAAGCGCTTGCAAACGTCGTTGGTTAAGTTAGGTTAGGTTACGTTAGGTTAGGTTACGTTAGGTTAGGTTAGGTTAGGTTAGGTTTGGTTAGGTTAGGCTAGGTTAGGTTAGGTTAGGTTATGTTAGGTAAGGTTTGGTTAGGTTAGGTTAGGTTAGGTTGGGTTAGGTAAGGTTAGGTTAGGTTGGGTAAGGTTAGGTTAGGTTGGGTTAGGTTAGGTTAGGTTAGGTTAAGATATGAACCGCGCTAAAACCGCAATAAACAATGTCACTTAGTGAGATGCTGTGCTTTTCACCATTACAAGTCGGGAACTGCGATATCTAATGTGAAAGCACATGAAACCGTCGTAATCTTGTAGAAAACATTGTAAAGTAGCGAATAAAACGTTTTCTAACGATAGAAGTGCGAAGGTTAGGTTAGTTGAAGCTAGGTAGCGTCGTGAAACCACCAAAAACGATGTCATCTAACGAGATAGTGTTGTTTTATTGCGAGTACGAAACTGCGATAGGTGAAATATTGTGAAAGCACACAAAATGGCATGAACTAGCCAGATACTGCGTCTTGTGCCGTTACAAGTGCGAAACTGCTTTATTGTGATATTCTCGTTAAAGCGCATGCAAGCATCGTGAAACCTTGAAGAACAATGTCATTTAGCGAGAGACAGCGTTCTGTAGTGTAACAAGTTGGTGAAAAACTGTGAGGTCATGCAAATATCGTTACTGTGAACGAAACAGTGTAATAGAGCGTTTTGAGATACAAGCGCGAATGTTTGGTTAGGTTAAAATATGAACCGTCGTAAAACCGCATTAAACAATGTCACTTTGTGAGATGCAGGTTTTTTCACCTTTACAAGTCGGGAACTGCGATATCTAATGTGAAAGCGCATGAAACCGTCGTAATGTTGTAGAGAGCATTGTAAAGTAGCGAGTAAAACGTTTTCTAACGATAGAAGTGCGAAGGTTATGTTAGGTTGAATTATGTTAGTTTAAGCTAGGTAGCCTCGTGAAACCACCAAAAAAGACTTCATCTAACGAGATATAATTGTTTTATTTCATGTACAAAACTGCAATAGGTGAAATGTTGTGAAAGCACACAAAACGGCATGAACAAGCCAAATACTGCGTGTTGTACCGTTACAAGTACGAAACTGCTATGTTGTGATATTCTCGTTAAAGCGCATGCAAGCATCGTGAAACCTCAAAGAATGATGTCATTTAGCGATATACAGCGTTCTGTACTGTAATAAGTTGGAGAAAAACTGTGAGGTCATGCAAATATCGTAACTGTGAACGAAACAGTGTAATAGAGCGTTTTGAGATACAAGCGCGAATGTTAGGCTAGGTGAAAATATGAACCGTCGTAAAACCGCATTAAACAATGTCACTTTGTGAGATGCAGTGTTTTTCACCATTACAAGTCGGGAACTGCGATATCTAATGTGAAAGCGCATGAAACCGTCGTAATGTTGTAGAGAGCATTGTAAAGTAGCGAGTAAAACGTTTTCTAACGATAGAAGTGCGAAGGTTATGTTAGGTTGAATTATGTTAGTTTAAGCTAGGTAGCGTCGTGAAACCACCAAAAAGGACGTCATCTAACGAGATATAATTGTTTTATTTCATGTACGAAACTGCAATAGGTGAAATGTTGAGAAAGCACACAAAACGGCATGAACAAGCCAAATACTGCGTGTTGTACCGTTACAAGTGCGAAACTGCTAAGTTGTGATATTCTCGTTAAAGCGCATGCAAGCATCGTGAAACCTTAAAGAATGATGTCATTTAGCGATATACAGCGTTCTGTACTGTAATAAGTTGGAGAAAAACTGTGAGGTCATGCAAATATCGTAAATGTGAACGAAACAGTGTAATAGAGCGTTTTAGATACAAGTGCGAACGTTAGGTTAGGTTAAGATATGAACCGTCGTAAAACCGCATGAAACAATGTCACTAAGTGAGATGCAGTGTTTTTCACCATCACAAGTCGGGAGCAAATATCTATTGTGAAAGCGCATGAAACTGTCATAATGTTCTAGAGAGCATTGTAAAGTAGCGAATAAAACGTTTTCTAACGATAGAAGTGCGAAGGTTAGGTTAGTTTGAGCTACGTAGCGTCGTGAAACCACCAAAAACGATGTCATCTAACGAGATAGTGTTGTTTTATTGCGAGTACGAAACTGCGATAGGTGAAATATTGTGAAAGCACACAAAATGGCATGAACTAGCCAGATACTGCGTCTTGTGCCGTTACAAGTGCGAAACTGCTTTATTGTGATATTCTCGTTAGAGCGCATGCAAGTATCGTGAAACCTTAAAGAACGATGTCATTTAGCGAGATACAGCGTTCTGTACTGTAATAAGTTGGTGAGAAACTGTGAGGTCAAGCAAATATCGTAATTGTGAACGAAACAGTGTAATCGAGCGTATTTAGATACAAGTGCGAATGTTAGGTTAGGTTGAGATATCAACCGTCGTAAAACCGCATTAAACAATGTCACTTAGTGAGATGTAATGTTTTTCAACATTACAAGTCGGGAACTACGATATCAAATGTGAAAGCGCATGAAACCGTCGTAATCTTGAAAAAAACATTGTAAAGTTGCGAGTAAAACGTTTTCTAACGATAGAAGTGCGAAGGTTAGGGTAGGTTAGGTTAGTTTAAGCTAGGTAGCGTCGAGAAACCACCAAAAACGACGTCATCTAACGAGATAGTGTTGTTTTATTGCGACTACGAAACTGCGATAGGTGAAATATTGTGAAAGCACAGTAAACGGCATAAACAAGCCATGTACTGCGTGTTGTACCGTTACAAGTGCGAAACTGCTATAATGTGATATTCTCGTTAAAGCGCATGCAAGCATCGTAAAACCTTAAAGAACAATGTCATTTAGCGAGATACAGCGTTCTGTACTGCAATAGGTTGGTGAAAAACTGTGAGGTTATGCAAATATCGTAATTGTGAACGAAACAGTGTAATAGAGCGTTTTTAGATACAAGTGCGATTGTTAGGTTAGGTTAAGATATGAACCGTCGTAAAACCGCATTAAACAATGTCACTTAGTGAGATGCAGTGTTTCTCACCATTACAAGTCGGGAACTGCGATATCTAATGTGAAAGCGTTTGCAACCGTCGTTAGGTTAGATTAGGTAAGGTTAGGTTAGGTTTGGTTAGGTTAGGTTAGGTTAGGTTAGATTAGGTTAGGTTGGGTTGAGTTGGGTTAGGTTAGGTTAGGTTAGGTTGGGTTAGGTTAGGTTACGTTAGGTTACGTTAGGTTAGGTTAGGTTACGTTAGGTTACGTTAGGTTAGGTTACGTTAGGTTAGGTTAGGTAAGGATAATTTGGTTAGGTTAGGTAAGGTTAGGTTAGGTTAGGTTAGGTCTGGTTGGGTTTTGTTGGGTTAGGTCGGGTTGGGTAAGGTTGGGTTAGGTTAGGTTAGGTTACGTTAGGTTAGGTTAGGTCAGGTAAGGTTAGGTTACGTTAGAATAGGTTAGGTTAGGTTAGGTTACGCTAGGTTAGGTTAGGTTAGGTTAGGTTTGGTTAGGTTCGGTTAGGTTAGCTTAGGTTAGGTTAGGTTGGGTTGGGTTGGGTTAGGTTGGGTTAGGTTAGGTTAGGTTAGGTTAGGTTGGCTTAGGTTAGTTTAGGTTAGGTTAGGTTAGGTTGGGTTGGGTTGAGTTAGGTTAGGTTAGGTTAGGTGAGGTTAGGTAAGGTTAGGGTAGGTTAGGTTAGGTTAGGTTAGGTTACGTTAGGTTAAGGTATGAACCGTCGTAAAACCGCATTAAACAATGTCACTAAGTGAGATGCAGTGTCTTTCACCTTTACAAGTTGGGAACTGCGATATCTAATGTGAAAGCGCTTGAAACCGTCGTAATGTTGTAGAAAGCAATGTAAAGTAGCGAGTAAAACGTTTTCTAACGATAGAAGTGCGAAGGTTATGTTAGGTTGAGTTATGTTAGTTTAAGCTAGGTAGCGCCGTTAAACCACAAAAATGACGTCATCTAACGAGATAGTGTTTTTTATTGCGAGTACGAAACTGCGATAGGTAAAATGTTGTGAAAGCACACAAAACGGCTCGAACAAGCCAAATACTGCGTGTTGTACTGTTACAAGTGCGAAACTGCTATGTTGTGATATTCTCGTTAAAGCGCATGCAAGCATCGTGAAACCTTAAAGAATGATGTCATTTAGCGAGAGACAGCGTTCTGTACTGTAATAAGTTGGTGAAAAACTGTGAGGTCATGCAAATATCGTAACTGTGAACGAAACAATGTAATAGAGCGTTTTGAGATACAAGCGCGAATGTTAGGTTAGGTTAAGATATGAACCGCCGTAAAACCGCATTAAACAATGTCACTTTGTGAGATGCAGTGTTTTTCACTATTACAAGTCGGGAACTGCGATATCTAATGTGAAAGCGCTTGAAACCGTCGTAATGTTGTAGAAAGCAATGTAAAGTAGCGAGTAAAACGTTTTCTAACGATAGAAGTGCGAAGGTTATGTTAGGTTGAATTATGTTAGTTTAAGCTAGGTAGCGTCGTGAAACCACCAAAAAGGACGTCATCTAACGAGATATAATTGTTTTATTTCATGTACGAAACTGCAATAGGTGAAATGTTGTGAAAGCACACAAAACGGCATGAACAAGCCAAATACTGCGTGTTGTACCGTTACAAGTGCGAAACTGCTAAGTTGTGATATTTTCGTTAAAGCGCATGCAAGCATCGTGAAACCTTAAAGAATGATGTCATTTAGCGATATACAGCGTTCTGTACAGTAATAAGTAGGAGAAAAACTGTGAGGTCATGCAAATATCTTCAATGTGAGCGTAACAGTGTAATAGAGCGTTTTTAGATACAAGTGCGATTGTTAGGTTAGGTTAAGATATGAACCGTCGTAAAACCGCATTAAACAACGTCACTTAGTGAGATGCAGTGTTTCTCACCATTACAAGTCGGGAACTGCGATATCTAATGTGAAAGCGCTTGCAACCGTCGTTAGGTTAGGTTAGGTAAGGTTAAGTTAGGTTAGGTTTGGTTAGGTTAGGTTAGGTTAGGTTAGATTAGGTTAGGTTGGGTTGAGTTGGGTTAGGTTAGGTTAGGATAGGTTAGGTTGGGTTAGGTTAGGTTAGGTTAGGTTACGTTAGGTTAGGTTAGGTTACGTTAGGTTACGTTAGGTTAGGTTACGTTAGGTTAGGTTAGGTTAGGTAAGGATAATTTGGTTAGGTTAGGTAAGGTTAGGTCAGGTTAGGTTAGGTCTGGTTGGGTTTTGTTGGGTTGGGTCGGGTTGGGTTAGATTGGGTTAGGTTAGGTTAGGTTACGTTAGGTTAGGTTAGGTTAGGTTACGTTAGGTTATGTTAGGTTAGGTTAGGTTACGTTAGGTTAGGTTAGGTCAGGTAAGGTTAGGTTACGTTAGAATAGGTTAGGTTAGGTTACGTTAGGTTAGGTTAGGTTAGGTTAGGTTTGGTTAGGTTAGGTTAGGTTAGCTTAGGTTAGGTTAGGTTGGGTTGGGTTGGGTTAGGTTGGGTTAGGTTAGGTTAGGTTGGCTTAGGTTAGTTTAGGTTAGGTTAGGTTAGGTTAGGTTGGGTTGGGTTGGGTTAGGTTAGGTTAGGTTAGGTGATGTTAGGTGAGGTTAGGTAAGGTTAGGGTAGGTTAGGTTAGGTTAGGTTAGGTTACGTTAGGTTAAGGTATGAACCGTCGTAAAACCGCATTAAACAATGTCACTTAGTGAGATGCAGTGTTTTTCACCTTTACAAGTTGGGAACTGCGATATCTAATGTGAAAGCGCTTGAAACCGTCGTAATGTTGTAGAAAGCAATGTAAAGTAGCGAGTAAAACGTTTTCTAACGATAGAAGTGCGAAGGTTATGTTAGGTTGAGTTATGTTAGTTTAAGCTAGGTAGCGTCGTGAAACCACCGAAAACGACGTCATCTAACGAGATAGTGTTGTTTTATTGCATGTACGAAACTGCAATAGGTGAAATGTTGTGAAAGTACACAAAACGGCATGAACAAGCCAGATACTGCGTGTTGTACCGTTACAAGTGCGAAACTGCTAAGTTGTGATATTTTCGTTAAAGCGCATGCAAGCATCGTGAAACCTTAAAGAATGATGTCATTTAGCGAGAGACAGCGTTCTGTACTGTAATAAGTTGGTGAAAAACTGTGAGGTCATGCAAATATTGTAACTGTGAACGAAACAGTGTAATAGAGCGTTTTGAGATACAAGCGCGAATGTTAGGTTAGGTTAAGATATGAACCGCCGTAAAACTGCATTAAACAATGTCACTTTGTGAGATGCAGTGTTTTTCACCATTACAAGTCGGGAACTGCGATATCCAATGTGAAAGCGCATGAAACCGTCGTAATGTTGTAGGGAGCATTGTAAAGTAGCGAGTAAAACGTTTTCTAACGATAGAAGTGCGAAGGTTATGTTAGGTTGAATTATGTTAGTTTAAGCTAGGTAGCGTCGTGAAACCACCAAAAAGGACGTCATCTAACGAGATATAATTGTTTTATTTCATGTACGAAACTGCAATAGGTGAAATGTGAAAGCATACAAAACGGCATGAACAAGCCAAATACTGCGTGTTGTACCGTTACAAGTGCGAAACTGCTAAGTTGTGATATTTTCGTTAAAGCGCATGCAAGCATCTTGAAACCTTAAAGAATGATGTCATTTAGCGATATACAGCGTTCTGTACTGTAATAAGTTGGAGAAAAACTGTGAGGTCATGCAAATATCTTCAATGTGAACGTAACAGTTTAATAAAGCGTTTTTAGATACAAGTGCGAATATTAGGTTAGGTCAAGATATGAACCGTCATAAAACCGCATTAAACAATGTCACTTAGTCAGATGCAATGTTTTTCACCCATTACAACTCGGGAACCGCGATATCTAATGTGAAAGCGCATGAAACCGTCGTAATGTTGTAGAGAGCATTGTAAAGTAGCGAATAAAACGTTTTCTAACGATAGAAGTGCGAAGGTTATGTTAGGTTGAGTTATGTTAGTTTAGGCTAGGTAGCGTCGTGAAACCACCGAAAACGAGGTCATCTAACGAGATAGTGTTGTTTTATTGCGAGTACGAAACTGCGATAAATGAAATGTTGTGAAAGCTCACAAAACGGCATGAACAAGCCAAATACTGCGTGTTGTACCGTTACAAGTGCGAAACTGCTATGTTGTGATATTCTCGTTAAAGCGCATGCAAGCATCGTGAACCCTAAAGAATGATGTCATTTAGCGAGAGACAGCGTTCTGTACTGTAATAAGTTGGTGAAAAACTGTGAGGTCATGCAAATATCGTAATTGTGAACGAAACAGTGTAATAGAGCGTATTTAGATACAAGTGCGAATGTTAGGTTAGGTTGAGATATCAACCGTCGTAAAACTGCATTAAACAATGTCACTTAGTGAGATGTAGTGTTTTTCATTATTACAAGTCGGGAACTACGATATCAAATGTGAAAGCGCATGAAACCGTCGTAATCTTGAAAAAAAAACATTGTAAAGTTGCGAGTGTAACGTTTTCTAACGATAGAAGTGCGAAGGTTAGGTTAGGTTAGGTTAGTTTAAGCTAGGTAGCGTCGTGAAACCACCACAAACCACGTTGTCTAACGAGATAGTGTTGTTTTATTGCGACTACGAAACTGCGATAGGTGAAATATTGTGAAAGCACACAAAACGGCATGAACAAGCCAGATACTGCGTGTTGTACCGTTACAAGTGCGAAACTGCTATAATGTGATATTCTCGTTAAAGCGCATGCAAGCATCGTGAAACCTTAAAGAACAATGTCATTTAGCGAGATACAGCGTTCTGTACTGCAATAAGTTGGTGAAAAACTGTGAGGTTATGATAATATCGTAATTGTGAACGAAACAGTGTAATAGAGCGTTTTTAGATACAAGTGCGATTGTTAGGTTAGGTTAAGATATGAACCGTCGTAAAACCGCATTAAACAATGTCACTTAGTGAGATGCAGTGTTTCTCACCATTACAAGTCGGGAACTGCGATATCTAATGTGAAAGCGCTTGCAACCGTCGTTAGGTTAGGTTAGGTAAGGTTAGGTTAGGTTTGGTTAGGTTAGGTTAGGTTAGGTTAGATTAGGTTAGGTTGGGTTGAGTTGGGTTAGGTTAGGTTAGGTTAGGTTACGTTAGGTTAGGTTAGGTTACGTTAGGTTAGGTTACGTTAGGTTAGGTTAGGTTAGGTAAGGATAATTTGGTTAGGTTAGGTAAGGTTAGGTTAGGTTAGGTCTGGTTGGGTTGGGTTGGGTTGGGTTAGGTTGGGTTAGGTTAGGTTAGGTTACGTTAGGTTAGGTTAGGTTAGGTTAGGTTACGTTAGGTTATGTTAGGTTAGGTTAGGTTACGTTAGGTTAGGTTAGGTCAGGTAAGGTTAGGTTACGTTAGAATAGGTTAAGTTAGGTTAGGTTACGTTAGGTTAGGTTAGGTTAGGTTAGGTTTGGTTAGGTTCGGTTAGGTTAGCTTAGGTTAGGTTAGGTTGGGTTGGGTTGGGTTAGGTTGGGTTAGGTTAGGTTAGGTTACGTTAGGTTAGGTTACGTTAGGTTAGGTTAGGTTAGGTAAGGATAATTTGGTTAGGTTAGGTAAGGTTAGGTTAGGTTAGGTTAGGTTAGGTCTGGTTGGGTTTTGTTGGGTTGGGTTGGGTTGGGTTAGGTTGGGTTAGGTTAGGTTAGGTTACGTTAGGTTAGGTTAGGTTAGGTTAGGTTACGTTAGGTTAAGTTAGGTTAGGTTAGGTTACGTTAGGTTAGGTTAGGTCAGGTAAGGTTAGGTTACGTTAGAATAGGTTAGGTTAGGTTAGGTTACGTTAGGTTAGGTTAGGTTAGGTTAGGTTTGGTTAGGTTCGGTTAGGTTAGCTTAGGTTAGGTTAGGTTGGGTTGGGTTAGGTTGGGTTAGGTTAGGTTAGGTTGGCTTAGGTTAGTTTAGGTTAGGTTAGGTTAGGTTAGGTTGGGTTGGGTTGGGTTAGGTTAGGTTAGGTGAGGTAAGGTAAGGTTAGGGTAGGCTAGGGTAGGTTAGCTTAGGTTAGGTTAGGTTACGTTAGGTTAAGGTATGAACCGTCGTAAAACCGCATTAAACAATGTCACTTAGTGAGATGCAGTGTTTTTCACCTTTACAAGTTGGGAACTGCAATATCTAATGTGAAAGCGCTTGAAACCGTCGTAATGTTGTAGAAAGCAATGTAAAGTAGCGAGTAAAACGTTTTCTAACGATAGAAGTGCGAAGGTAATGTTAGGTTGAGTAATGTTAGTTTAAGCTAGGTAGCGTCGTGAAACCACCAAAAACGACGTCATCTAACGAGATAGTGTTGTTTTATTGCGAGTACGAAACTGCGATAGGTAAAATGTTGTGAAAGCACACAAAACGGCATGATCAAGCCAAATACTGCGTCTTGTACCGTTACAAGTGCGAAACTGCTATGTTGTGATATTCTCGTTAAAGCGTATGCAAGCGTCGTGAAACCTTTTAGAATGATGTCATTTAGCGAGAGACAGCGTTCTGTACCGTAATAAGTTGGTGAAAAACTGTGAGGTCATGCAAATATCGTAACTGTGAACGAAACAGTGTAATAGAGCGTTTTGAGATACAAGCGCGATTGTTAGGTTAGGTTAAAATATGAACCGTCGTAAAAGCGCATTAAACAATGTCACTTTGTGAGATGCAGTGTTTTTCACCATTACAAGTCGGGAACTGCGATATCTAATGTGAAAGCGCATGAAACCGTCGTAATGTTGTAGAGAGCATTGTAAAGTAGCGAGTAAAACGTTTTCTAACGATAGAAGTGCGAAGGTTAGTTAGTTTGAGCTACGTAGCGTCGTGAAACCACCAAAAACGATGTCATCTAACGAGATAGTGTTGTTTTATTGCGAGTACGAAACTGCGATAGGTGAAATATTGTGAAAGCACACAAAATGGCATGAACTAGCCAGATACTGCGTCTTGTGCCGTTACAAGTGCGAAACTGCTTTATTGTGATATTCTCGTTAAAGCGCATGCAAGTATCGTGAAACCTTAAAGAACGATGTCATTTAGCGAGATACAGCGTTCTGTACTGTAATAAGTTGGTGAGAAACTGTGAGGTCAAGCAAATATCGTAATTGTGAACGAAACAGTGTAATTGAGCGTATTTAGATACAAGTGCGAATGTTAGGTTAGGTTGAGATATCAACCGTCGTAAAACCTCATTAAACAATGTCACTTAGTGAGATGCAGTGTTTCTCACCATTACAAGTCGGGAACTGCGATATCTAATGTGAAAGCGCTTGCAACCGTCGTTAGGTTAGGTTAGGTAAGGTTAGGTTAGGTTTGGTTAGGTTAGGTTAGATTAGATTAGGTTAGGTTGGGTTGAGTTGGGTTAGGTTAGGTTAGGTTAGGTTGGGTTAGGTTAGGTTAGGTTAGGTTACGTTAGGTTAGGTTAGGTTACGTTAGGTTACGTTAGGTTAGGTTACGTTAGGTTAGGTTAGGTTAGGTAAGGATAATTTGGTTAGGTTAGGTAAGGTTAGGTTAGGTTAGGTTAGGTCTGGTTGGGTTTTGTTGGGTTGGGTTGGGTTAGGTTGGGTTAGGTTAGGTTAGGTTACGTTAGGTTAGGTTAGGTTAGGTTAGGTTAGGTTACGTTAGGTTATGTTAGGTTAGGTTAGGTTACGTTAGGTTAGGTTAGGTCAGGTAAGGTTAGGTTACGTTAGAATAGGTTAGGTTACGTTAGGATAGGTTAGGTTAGGTTAGGTTTGGTTAGGTTAGGTTAGCTTAGGTTAGGTTAGGTTGGGTTGGGTTGGGTTAGGTTGGGTTAGGTTGGGTTAGGTTAGGTTAGGTTGGCTTAGGTTAGTTTAGGTTAGGTTAGGTTAGGTTGGGTTGGGTTGGGTTAGGTTAGGTTAGGATAGGTTAGGTTAGGTAAGGTTAGGTTAGGCTAGGTTAGGTTAGGTTAATTAGGTTAAGGTATGAACCGTCGTAAAACCGCATTAAACAATGTCACTTAGTGAGATGCAGTGTTTTTCACCTTTACAAGTTGGGAACTGCGATATCTAATGTGAAAGCGCTTGAAACTGTCGTAATGCTGTAGAAAGCAATGTAAAGTAGCGAGTAAAACGTTTTCTAACGATAGAAGTGCGAAGGTAATGTTAGGTTGAGTTCTGTTAGTTTAAGCTAGGTAGCGTCGTGAAACCACCAAAAACGACGTCATCTAACGAGATAGTGTTGTTTTATTGCGAGTACGAAACTGCGATCGGTAAAATGTTGTGAAAGCACACAAAACGGCAGGAACAAGCCAAATACTGCGTGTTGTACCGTTACAAGTGCGAAACTGCTATGTTGTGATATTCTCGTTAAAGCGCATGCAAGCATCGTGAAACCTTAAAGAATGATGTCATTTAGCGAGAGACAGCGTTCTGTACTGTAATAAGTTGGAGAAAAACTGTGAGGTCATGCAAATATCTTAAACGTGAACGAAACAGTGTAATAGAGCGTTTTTAGATACAAGTGCGAACGTTAGGTTAGGTTAAGATATGAACCGTCGTAAAACCGCATGAAACAATGTCACTAAGTGAGATGCAGTGTTTTTCACCATTACAAGTCGGGAACTGCGATATCTAATGTGAAAGCGCATGAAACCGTCGTAATGTTGTAGAGAGCATTGTAAAGTAGCGAGTAAAACGTTTTCTAACGATAGAAGTGCGAAGGTTATGTTAGGTTGAATTATGTTAGTTTAAGCTAGGTAGCGTCGTGAAACCACCAAAAAGGACGTCATCTAACGAGATATAATTGTTTTATTTCATGTACGAAACTGCAATAGGTGAAATGTTGTGAAAGCACACAAAACGGCATGAACAAGCCAAATACTGCGTGTTGTACCGTTACAAGTGCGAAACTGCTAAGTTGTGATATTCTCGTTAAAGCGCATGCAAGCATCGTGAAACCTTAAAGAATGATGTCATTTAGCGATATACAGCGTTCTGTACTGTAATAAGTTGGAGAAAACTGTGAGGTCATGCAAATATCTTAAATGTGAACGAAACAGTGTAATAGAGCGTTTTTAGATACAAGTGCGAATGTTAGGTTAGGTTAAGATATGAACCGTCGTAAAACCGCATGAAACAATGTCACTAAGTGAGATGCAGTGTTTTTCACCATCACAAGTCGGGAAAAATATCTATTGTGAAAGCGCATGAAACTGTCGTAATGTTGTAGAGAGCATTGTAAAGTAGCGAATAAAATGTTTTCTAACGATAGAAGTGCGAAGGTTAGGTTAGTTTGAGCTACGTAGCGTCGTGAAACCACCAAAAACGATGTCATCTAACGAGATAGTGTTGTTTTATTGCGAGTACGAAACTGCGATAGGTGAAATATTGTGAAAGCACACAAAATGGCATGAACTAGCCAGATACTGCGTCTTGTGCCGTTACAAGTGCGAAACTGCTTTATTGTGATATTCTCGTTAAAGCGCATGCAAGTATCGTGAATCCTTAAAGAACGATGTCATTTAGCGAGATACAGCGTTCTGTACTGTAATAAGTTGGTGAGAAACTGTGAGGTCAAGCAAATATCGTAATTGTGAACGAAACAGTGTGATTGAGCGTATTTAGATACAAGTGCGAATGTTAGGTTAGGTTGAGATATCAACCGTCGTAAAACCGCATTAAACAATGTCACTTAGTGAGATGTAGTGTTTTTCAACATTACAAGTCGGGAACTACGATATCAAATGTGAAAGCGCACGAAACCGTCGTAATCTTGAAAAAAACATTGTAAAGTTGCGAGTACAACGTTTTCTAACGATAGAAGTGCGAAGGTTAGGTTATGTTAGGTTAGTTTAAGCTAGGTAGCGTCGTGAAACCACCAAAAACGACGTCCTCTAACGAGATAGTGTTGTTTTATTGCGACTACGAAACTGCGGTAGGTGAAATATTGTGAAAGCACACAAAACGGCATGAACAAGCCAGATACTGAGTGTTGTACCGTTACAAGTGCGAAACTGCTATAATGTGATATTCTCGTTAAAGCGCATGCAAGCATCGTGAAACCTTAAAGAACGATATCATTTAACAAGATACGGCGTTCTGTACTGTAATAAGTTGGTGAAAAACTGTGAGGTCATGCAAATATCGTAGTTGTGAACGAAACAGTGTAATAGAGCGTTTTTAGATACAAGTGCGATTGTTAGGTTAGGTTAAGATATGAACCGTCGTAAAACCGCATTAAACAATGTCACTTAGTGAGATGCAGTGTTTCTCACCATTACAAGTCGGGAACTGCGACATCTATTGTGAAAGCGCTTGCAACCGTCGTTAGGTTAGGTTAGGTAAGGTTAGGTTAGGTTTGGTTAGGTTAGGTTAGGTTAGATTAGATTAGGTTGGGTTGAGTTGGGTTAGGTTAGGTTAGGTTAGGTTGGGTTAGGTTAGGTTAGGTTAGGTTACGTTAGGTTAGGTTAGGTAAGGATAATTTGGTTAGGTTAGGTAAGGTTAGGTTAGGTTAGGTTAGGTCTGCTTGGGTTTTGTTGGGTTGGGTTGGGTTGGGTTAGGTTGGGTTAGGTTAGGTTAGGTTACGTTAGGTTAGGTTAGGTTACGTTAGGTTATGTTAGGTTAGGTTAGGTTACGTTAGGTTAGGTTAGGTCAGGTAAGGTTAGGTTACGTTAGAATAGGTTAGGTTAGGTTAGGTTACGTTAGGTTAGGTTAGGTTAGGTTAGGTTTGGTTAGGTTCGGTTAGGTTAGCTTAGGTTAGGTTAGGTTGGGTTGGGTTGGGTTAGGTTGGGTTAGGTTAGGTTAGGTTAGGTTGGCTCAGGTTAGTTTAGGTTAGGTTAGGTTAGGTTAGGTTGGGTTGGGTTGGGTTAGGTTAGGTTAGGTTAGGTGAGGTTAGGTAAGGTTAGGGTAGGTTAGGTTAGGTTACGTTAGGTTACGTTAGGTTAAGGTATGAACCGTTGTAAAACCGCATTAAACAATGTCACTTAGTGAGATGCAGTGTTTTTCACCTTTACAAGTTAAGAACTGCGATATCTAATGTGAAAGCGCTTGAAACCGTCGTAATGTTGTAGAAAGCAATGTAAAGTAGCGAGTAAAACATTTTCTAACGATAGAAGTGCGAAGGTTATGTTAGGTTGAGTTATGTTAGTTTAAGCTAGGTAGCGCCGTGAAACCACCAAAAATGACGTCATCTAACGAGATAGTGTTTTTTATTGCGAGTACGAAACTGCGATAGGTAAAATGTTGTGAAAGCACACAAAACGGCATGAACAAGCCAAATACTGCGTGTTGTACCGTTACAAGTGCGAAACTGCTATGTTGTGATATTCTCGTTAAAGCGCATGCAAGCATCGTGAAACCTTAAAGAACAATGTCATTTAGCGAGATACAGCGTTCTGTACTGCAATAAGTTGGTGAAAAACTGTGAGGTTATGCAAATATCGTAATTGTGAACGAAACAGTGTAATAGAGCGTTTTTAGATACAAGTGCGAGTGTTAGGTTAGGTTAAGGTATGAACCGTCGTAAAACCGCATTAAACAATGTCACTTAGTGAGATGCAGTGTTTCTCACCATTACAAGTCGGGAACTGCGATATCTAATGTAAAAGCGCTTGCAACCGTCGTTAGGTTAGGTTAGGTAAGGTTAGGTTAGGTTTGGTTAGGTTAGGTTAGGTTAGATTAGGTTAGGTTGCGTTGAGTTGGGTTAGGTTAGGTTAGGTTAGGTTGGGTTAGGTTAGGTTAGGTTAGGTTAGGTTACGTTAGGTTAGGTTAGGTTACGTTTGGTTACGTTAGGTTAGGTTAGGTAAGGATAATTTGGTTAGGTTAGGTTAGGTTAGGTCTGGTTGGGTTTTGTTGGGTTGGGTTGGGTTAGGTTGGGTTAGGTTAGGTTAGGTTACGTTAGGTTAGGTTAGGTTACGTTAGGTTATGTTAGGTTAGGTTACGTTAGGTTCGGTTAGGTCAGGTAAGGTTAGGTTACGTTAGAATAGGTTAGGTTAGGTTAGGTTACGTTAGGTTAGGTTAGGTTAGGTTTGGTTAGGTTCGGTTAGGTTAGCTTAGGTTAGGTTAGGTTGGGTTGGGTTGGGTTAGGTTGGGTTAGGTTAGGTTAGGTTAGGTTGGCTCAGGTTAGTTTAGGTTAGGTTAGGTTAGGTTGGGTTGGGTTGGGTTAGGTTAGGTTAGGTTAGGTGAGGTAAGGTAAGGTTAGGGTAGGTTAGGTTAGGTTAGGTTAGGTTACGTTAGGTTAAGGTATGAACCGTCGTAAAACCGCATTAAACAATGTCACTTAGTGAGATGCAGTGTTTTTCACCTTTACAAGTTGGGAACTGCGATATCTAATGTGAAAGCGCTTGAAACCGTCGTAATGTTGTACAAAGCAATGTAAAGTAGCGAGTAAAACGTTTTCTAACGATAGAAGTGCGAAGGTTATGTTAGGATGAGTTATGTTAGTTTAAGCTAGGTAGCGCCGTGAAACCACCAAAAATGACGTCATCTAACGAGATAGTGTTTTTTATTGCGAGTACCAAACTGCGATAGGTAAAATGTTGTGAAAGCACACAAAACGGCATGAACAAGCCAAATACTGCGTGTTGTACCGTTACAAGTGCGAAACTGCTATGTTGTGATATTCTCGTTAAAGCGCATGCAAGCATCGTGAAACTTTAAAGAATGATGTCATTTAGCGAGAGACAGCGTTCTGTACTGTAATAAGTTGGTGAAAAACTGTGAGGTCATGCAAATATCGTAACTGTGAACGAAACAGTGTAATAGAGCGTTTTGAGATACAAGCGCGAATGTTAGGTTAGGTTAAGATATGAACCGCCGTAAAACCGCATTAAACAATGTCACTTTGTGAGATGCAGTGTTTTTCACCATTACAAGTCGGGAACTGCGATATCTAATGTGAAAGCGCATGAAACCGTCGTAATGTTGTAGAGAGCATTGTAAAGTAGCGAGTAAAACGTTTTCTAACGATAGAAGTGCGAAGGTTATGTTAGGTTGAATTATGTTAGTTTAAGCTAGGTAGCGTCGTGAAACCACCAAAAAGGACGTCATCTAACGAGATATAATTGTTTTATTTCATGTACGAAACTGCAATAGGTGAAATGTTGTGAAAGCACACAAAACGGCATGAACAAGCCAAATACTGCGTGTTGTACCGTTACAAGTGCGAAACTGCTAAGTTGTGATATTTTCGTTAAAGCGCATGCAAGCATCGTGAAACCCTAAAGAATGATGTCATTTAGCGATATAGAGCGTTCTGTACAGTAATAAGTTGGAGAAAAACTGTGAGGTCATGCAAATATCTTCAATGTGAACGTAACAGTGTAATAGAGCGTTTTTAGATACAAGTGCGATTGTTAGGTTAGGTTAAGATATGAACCGTCGTAAAACCGCATTAAACAATGTCACTTAGTGAGATGCAGTGTTTCTCACCATTACAAGTCGGGAACTGCGATATCTAATGTGAAAGCGCTTGCAACCGTCGTTAGGTTATGTTAGGTAAGGTTAGGTTAGGTTTGGTTAGGTTAGGTTAGGTTAGGTTAGATTAGGTTAGGTTGGGTTGAGTTGGGTTAGGTTAGGTTAGGTTAGGTTGGGTTAGGTTAGGTTAGGTTAGGTTACGTTAGGTTAGGTTAGGTTACGTTAGGTTAGGTTAGGTTACGTTAGGTTACGTTAGGTTAGGTTAGGTTAGGTAAGGATAATTTGGTTAGGTTAGGTAAGGTTAGGTTAGGTTAGGTTAGGTCTGGTTGGGTTTTGTTGGGTTGGGTTGGGTTGGGTTGGGTTGGGTTAGATTGGGTTAGGTTAGGTTAGGTTACGTTAGGTTAGGTTAGGTTAGGTTACGTTAGGTTATGTTAGGTTAGGTTTGGTTAGGTTAAGTTAGGTTAGCTTAGGTTAGGTTAGGTTGGGTTGGGTTAGGTTGGGTTAGGTTAGGTTAGGTTAGGTTAGGTTAGTTTAGGTTAGGTTAGTTTAGGTTAGGTTAGGTTGGGTTGGGTTGGGTTAGGTTAGGTTAGGTTAGGTTAGGTAAGGTTAGGTTAGGTTAGGTTAGGTTAGGTTACGTTAGGTTAAGGTATGCACCGTCGTAAAACCGCATTAAACAATGTCACTTAGTGAGATGCAGTGTTTTTCACCTTTACAAGTTGGGAACTGCGATATCTAATGTGAAAGCGCTTGAAACCGTCGTAATGTTGTAGAAAGCAATTTAAAGTAGCGAGTAAAACGTTTTCTAACGATAGAAGTGCAAAGGTAATGTTAGGTTGAATTATGTTAGTTTAAGCTAGGTAGCGCCGTGAAACCACCAAAAAGGACGTCATCTAACGAGATATAATTGTTTTATTTCATGTACGAAACTGCGATAGGTGAAATGTTGTGAAAGCACACAAAACGGCATGAACAAGCCAAATACTGCGTGTTGTAGCGTTACAAGTGCGAAACTGCTATGTTGTGATATTCTCGTTAAAGCGCATGCAAGCATCGTGAAACCTTAAAGAATGATGTCATTTAGCGAGAGACAGCGTTCTGTACTGTAATAAGTTGGTGAAAAACTGTGAGGTCATGCAAATATCGTAACTGTGAACGAAACAGTGTAATAGAGCGTTTTGAGATACAAGCGCGAATGTTATGTTAGGTTAAAATATGAACCGTCGTAAAAGCGCATTAAACAATGTCACTTTGTGAGATGCAGTGTTTTTCACCATTACAAGTCGGGAACTGCGATATCTAATGTGAAAGCGCATGAAACCGTCGTAATGTTGTAGAGAGCGTTGTAAAGTAGCGAGTAAAACGTTTTCTAACGATAGAAGTGCGAAGGTTATGTTAGGTTGAATTATGTTAGTTTAAGCTAGGTAGCGTCGTGAAACCACCAAAAAGGACGTCATCTAACGAGATATAATTGTTTTATTTCATGTACGAAACTGCGATAGGTGAAAAGTTGTGAAAGCACACAAAACGGCATGAACAAGCCAAATACTGCGTGTTGTACCGTTACAAGTGCGAAACTGCTAAGTTGTGATATTTTCGTTAAAGCGCATGCAAGCATCGTGAAACCTCAAAGAATGATGTCATTTAGCGATATACAGCGTTCTGTACAGTAATAAGTTGGAGAAAAACTGTGAGGTCATGCAAATATCTTCAATGTGAACGTAACAGTGTAATAGAGCGTTTTTAGATACAAGTGCGATTGTTAGGTTAGGTTAAGATATGAACCGTCGTAAAACCGCATTAAACAATGTCACTTAGTGAGATGCAGTGTTTCTCACCATTACAAGTCGGGAACTGCGATATCTAATGTGAAAGCGCTTGCAACCGTCGTTAGGTTAGGTTAGGTAAGGTTAGGTTAGGTTTGGTTAGGTTAGGTTAGGTTAGGTTAGGTTAGGTTAGGTTAGGTTGGGTTGAGTTGGGTTAGGTTAGGTTAGGTTAGGTTAGGTTGGGTTAGGTTAGGTTAGGTTAGGTTACGTTAGGTTAGGTTAGGTTACGTTAGGTTAGGTTAGGTTACGTTAGGTTACGTTAGGTTAGGTTAGGTTAGGTAAGGATAATTTGGTTAGGTTAGGTAAGGTTAGGTTAGGTTAGGTTAGGTCTGGTTGGGTTTTGTTGAGTTGGGTTGGGTTGGGTTAGATTGGGTTAGGTTAGGTTAGGTTACGTTAGGTTAGGTTAGGTTAGGTTACGTTAGGTTATGTTAGGTTAGGTTAGGTTTGGTTAGGTTAGGTTAGGTTAGCTTAGGTTAGGTTAGGTTGGGTTGGGTTAGGTTGGGTTAGGTTAGGTTAGGTTAGGTTAGGTTAGTTTAGGTTAGGTTAGTTTAGGTTAGGTTAGGTTAGGTTGGGTTGGGTTGGGTTAGGTTAGGTTGGGTTAGGTTAGGTAAGGTTAGGTTAGGTTAGGTTAGGTTAGGTTACGTTAGGTTAAGGTATGCACCGTCGTAAAACCGCATTAAACAATGTCACTTAGTGAGATGCAGTGTTTTTCACCTTTACAAGTTGGGAACTGCGATATCTAATGTGAAAGCGCTTGAAACCGTCGTAATGTTGTAGAAAGCAATGTAAAGTAGCGAATAAAATGTTTTCTAACGATAGAAGTGCAAAGGTAATGTTAGGTTGAATTATGTTAGTTTAAGCTAGGTAGCGTCGTGAAACCACCAAAAAGGACGTCATCTAACGAGATATAATTGTTTTATTTCATGTACGAAACTGCGATAGGTGAAAAGTTGTGAAAGCACACAAAACGGCATGAACAAGCCAAATACTGCGTGTTGTACCGTTACAAGTGCGAAACTGCTAAGTTGTGATATTCTCGTTAAAGCGCATGCAAGCATCGTGAAACCTTAAAGAATGATGTCATTTAGCGATATACAGCGTTCTGTACTGTAATAAGTTGGAGAAAAACTGTGAGGTCATGCAAATATCTTAAATGTGAACGAAACAGTGTAATAGAGCGTTTTTAGATACAAGTGCGAACGTTAGGTTAGGTTAAGATATGAACCGTCGTAAAACCGCATGAAACAATGTCACTAAGTGAGATGCAGTGTTTTTCACCATCACAAGTCGGGAGCAAATATCTATTGTGAAAGCGCATGAAACTATCGTAATGTTGTAGAGAGCATTGTAAAGTAGCGAATAAAACGTTTTCTAACGATAGAAGTGTGAAGGTTAGGTTAGTTTGAGCTACGTAGCGTCGTGAAACCACCAAAAACGATGTCATCTAACGAGATAGTGTTGTTTTATTGCGAGTACGAAACTGCGATAGGTGAAATATTGTGAAAGCACACAAAATGGCATGAACTAGCCAGATACTGCGTCTTGTGCCGTTACAAGTGCGAAACTGCTTTATTGTGATATTCTCGTTAAAGCGCATGCAAGTATCGTGAAACCTTAAAGAACGATGTCATTTAGCGAGATACAGCGTTCTGTACTGTAATAAGTTGGTGAGAAACTGTGAGGTCAAGCAAATATCGTAATTGTGAACGAAACAGTTTAATTGAGCGTATTTAGATACAAGTGCGAATGTTAGGTTAGGTTGAGATATCAACCGTCGTAAAATCGCATTAAACAATGTCACTTAGTGAGATGTAGTGTTTTTCAACATTACAAGTCGGGAACTACGATATCAAATGTGAAACGCATGAAACCGTCGTAATCTTGAAAAAAACATTGTAAAGTTGCGAGTAAAACGTTTTCTAACGATAGAAGTGCGATGGTTAGGTTAGGTTAGGTTAGTTTAAGCTAGGTAGCGTCGTGAAACCACCAAAAACGACGTCATCTAACGAGATAGTGTTGTTTTATTGCGACTACGAAACTGCGATAGGTGAAATATTGTGAAAGCACACAAAACGGCATGAACAAGCCAGATACTGCGTGTTGTACCGTTACAAGTGCGAAACTGCTATAATGTGATATTTTCGTTAAAGCGCATGCAAGCATCGTGAAACCTTAAAGAATGATGTCATTTAGCGATATACAGCGTTCTGTACTGTAATAAGTTGGAGAAAAACTGTGAGGTCATGCAAATATCTTCAATGTGAACGTAACAGTGTAATAGAGCGTTTTTAGATACAAGTGCGATTGTTAGGTTAGGTTAAGATATGAACCGTCGTAAAACCGCATTAAACAATGTCACTTAGTGAGATGCAGTGTTTCTCACCATTACAAGTCGGGAACTGCGATATCTAATGTGAAAGCGCTTGCAACCGTCGTTAGGTTAGGTTAGGTAAGGTTAGGTTAGGTTTGGTTAGGTTAGGTTAGGTTAGGTTAGATTAGGTTAGGTTGGGTTAAGTTGGGTTAGGTTAGTTTAGGTTGGGTTAGGTTAGGTTAGGTTAGGTTACGTTAGGTTAGGTTAGGTTACGTTAGGTTACGTTAGGTTAGGTTACGTTAGGTTAGGTTAGGCTAGGTAAGGATAATTTGGTTAGGTTAGGTAAGGTTAGGTTAGGTTAGATTAGGTCTGGTTGGGTTTTGTTGGGTTGGGTTGGGTTGGGTTAGGTTGGGTTAGGTTAGGTTAGGTTACGTTAGGTTAGGTTAGGTTAGGTTTCGTTAGGTTATGCTAGGTTAGGTTAGGTTACGTTACGTTAGGTTAGGTCAGGTAAGGTTAGGTTACGTTAGAATAGGTTAGGTTAGGTTAGGTTACGTTAGGTTAGGTTAGGTTAGGTTAGGTTTGGTTAGGTTAGGTAAGGTTAGCTTAGGTTAGGTTAGGTTGGGTTGGGTTGGGTTAGGTTAGGTTAGGTTAGGTTGGCTTAGGTTAGTTTAGGTTAGGTTAGGTTAGGTTGGGTTGGGTTGGGTTAGGTTAGGTTAGGTTAGGTTAGGTAAGGTTAGGTTAGGTTAGGTTAGGTTAGGTTAGGTTACGTTAGGTTAAGGTATGAACCGTCGCAATACCGCATTAAACAATGTCACTTAGTGAGATGCAGTGTTTTTCACCTTTACAAGTTGGGAACTGCGATATCTAATGTGAAAGCGCTTGAAACCGTCGTAATGTTGTAGAAAGCAATGTAAAGTAGCGAGTAAAACGTTTTCTAGCGATAGAAGTGCGAAGGTTATGTTAGGTTGAGTTATGTTAGTTTAAGCTAGGTAGCGTCGTGAAACCACCAAAAACGACGTCATCTAACGAGATAGTGTTGTTTTATTGCGAGTACGAAACTGCGATAGGTAAAATGTTGTGAAAGCACACAAAACGGCATGATCAAGCCAAATACTGCGTGTTGTACCGTTACAAGTGCGAAACTGCTATGTTGTGATATTCTCGTTAAAGCGCATGCAAGCATCGTGAAACCTTAAAGAATGATGTCATTTAGCGAGAGACAGCGTTCTGTACTGTAATAAGTTGGTGAAAAACTGTGAGGTCATGCAAATATCGTAACTGTGAACGAAACAGTGTAATAGAGCGTTTTGAGATACAAGCTCGAATGTTAGGTTAGGTTAAAATATGAACCGTCGTAAAAGCGCACTAAACAATGTCACTTTGTGAGATGCAGTGTTTTTCACCATTACAAGTCGGGAACCGCGATATCTAATGTGAAAGCGCATGAAACCGTCCTAATGTTGTAGAGAGCATTGTAAAGTAGCGAGTAAAACGTTTTCTAAC
This sequence comes from Rhipicephalus microplus, assembly GCF_043290135.1. NCBI lineage: Eukaryota > Metazoa > Arthropoda > Arachnida > Ixodida > Ixodidae > Rhipicephalus > Rhipicephalus microplus. The sequence continues at coordinate 239,892,881 of NC_134703.1, forward strand.
GATAGAAGTGCGAAGGTTATGTTAGGTTGAATTATGTTAGTTTAAGCTAGGTAGCGTCGTGAAACCACCAAAAAGGACGTCATCTAACGAGATATAATTGTTTTATTTCATGTACGAAACTGCAATAGGTCAAATGTTGTCAAAGCACACAAAACGGCATGAACAAGCCAAATACTGCGTGTTGTACCGTTACAAGTGCGAAACTGCTAAGTTGTGATATTCTCGTTAAAGCGCATGCAAGCATCGTGAAACCTTAAAGAATGATGTCATTTAGCGATATACAGCGTTCTGTACTGTAAAAAGTTGGAGAAAAACTGTGAGGTCTTGCAAATATCTTAAATGTGAACGAAACAGTTAAATAGAGTGTTTTTAGATACAAGTGCGAACGTTAGGTTAGGTTAAGATATGAACCGTCGTAAAACCGCATGAAACAATGTCACTAAGTGAGATGCAGTGTTTTTCACCATCACAAGTCGGGAGCAAATATCTATTGTGAAAGCGCATGAAACTGTCGTAATGTTGTAGAGAGCATTGTAAAGTAGCGAATAAAACGTTTTCTAACGATAGAAGTGTGAAGGTTAGGTTAGGTTAGGTTAGTTTAAGCTAGGTAGCGTCGTGAAACCACCAAAAACGACGTCATCTAACGAGATAGTGTTGTTTTATTGCGACTACGAAACTGCGATAGGTGAAATAATGTGAAAGCACACAAAACGGCATGAACAAGCCAGATACTGCGTGTTGTACCGTTACAAGTGCGAAACTGCTATAATGTGATATTTTCGTTAAAGCGCATGCAAGCATCGTGAAACCTTAAAGAATGATGTCATTTAGCGATATACAGCGTTCTGTACTGTAATAAGTTGGAGAAAAACTGTGAGGTCATGCAAATATCTTCAATGTGAACGTAACAGTGTAATAGAGCGTTTTTAGATACAAGTGCGATTGTTAGGTTAGGTTAAGATATAAACCGTCGTAAAACCGCATTAAACAATGTCACTTAGTGAGATGCAGTGTTTCTCACCATTACAAGTCGGGAACTGCGATATCTAATGTGAAAGCGCTTGCAACCGTCGTTAGGTTAGGTTAGGTAAGGTTAGGTTAGGTTTGGTTAGGTTAGGTTAGGTTAGGTTAGATTAGGTTAGGTTGGGTTTAGTTGGGTTAGGTTAGGTTTGGTTAGGTTAGGTTGGGTTAGGTTAGGTTAGGTTAGGTTACGTTAGGTTAGGTTAGGTTACGTTAGGTTACGTTAGGTTAGGTTACGTCAGGTTTGGTTAGGTTAGGTAAGGTTAGGTTAGGTTAGGTTAGGTCTGGTTGGGTTTTATTGGGTTGGGTTGGGTTGGGTTAGGTTGGGTTAGGTTAGGTTAGGTTACGTTAGGTTAGGTTAGGTTAGGTTACGTTAGGTTATGTTAGGTTAGGTTAGGTTACGTTAGGTTAGGTTAGGTTAGGTCAGGTAAGGTTAGGTTACGTTGGAATAGGTTAGTTTAGATTAGGTTACGTTAGGTTAGATTAGGTTAGGTTGGGTTGAGTTGGGTTAGGTTAGGTTAGGTTAGGTTAGGTTGGGTTAGGTTAGGTTAGGTTACGTTAGGCTATGTTAGGTTAGGTTAGGTTACGTTAGGTTAGGTTAGGTCAGGTAAGGTTAGGTTACGTTAGAATAGGTTAGGTTAGGTTACGTTAGGTTAGGTTAGGTTAGGTTAGGTTTGGTTAGGTTAGGTTAGCTTAGGTTAGGTTAGGTTGGGTTGGGTTGGGTTACGTTGGGTTAGATTTGGTTAGGTTAGGTTAGGTTAGGTTAGGTTAGGTTGGGTTAGGTCAGTTTAGGTTAGGTTAGGTTGGGTTGGGTGGGGTTAGGTTAGGTTAGGTTAGGTAAGGTTAGGTTAGGTTAGGTTACGTTAGGTTAAGGTATGAACCGTCGTAAAACCGCAACAAACAATGTCACTTAGTGAGATGCAGTGTTTTTCACCTTTACAAGTTGGGAACTGCGATATCTAATGTGAAAGCGCTTGAAACCATCGTAATGTTGTAGAAAGCAATGTAAAGTAGCGAGTAAAACGTTTTCTAACGATAGAAGTGCGAAGGTTATGTTAGGTTGAGTTATGTTAGTTTAAGCTAGGTAGCGTCGTGAAACCACCAAAAACGACGTCATCTAACGAGATAGTGTTGTTTTATTGCATGTACGAAACTGCAATAGGTGAAATGTTGTGAAAGTACACAAAACGGCATGAACAAGCCAGATACTGCGTGTTGTACCGTTACAAGTGCGAAACTGCTATAATTTGATATTCTCGGTAAAGTGCATGCAAGCATCGTGAAACCTTAAAGATCGATGTCATTTAGCGAGATACAGCGTTCTGTACTGCAATAAGTTGGTGAAAAACTGTGAGGTTATGCAAATATCGTAATTGTGAACGAAACAGTGTAATAGAGCGTTTTTCAATACAAGTGCGAATGTTAGGTTAGGTTAAGATATGAACCGTCATAAAACCGCATTAAACAATGTCACTTAGTGAGATGCAGTGTTTTTCACCATTACAAGTCGGGAACTGCGATATCTAATGTGAAAGCGCTTGCAAACGTCGTTAGGTTAGGTTAGGTTAGGTTACGTTAGGTTAGGTTAGGTTTGGTTAGGTTAGGTTAGATTAGGTTAGGTTATGTTAGGTAAGCTTTGGTTAGGTTAGGTTAGGTTAGTTTGGGTTAGGTAAGGTTAGGTTAGCTTAAATTAGGTTAGGTTAGGTTAGGTTAGGTTAAGATATGAACCGTGCTAAAACCGCATTAAACAATGTCACTCAGTGAGATGCTGTGTTTTTCACCCTTACAAGTCGGGAACTGCGATATCTAATGTGAAAGCGCATGAAACCGTCGTAATGTTGTCGAAAGCAATGTAAAGTAGCGAGTAAAACGTTTTCTAACGATAGAAGTGCGAAGGTTATGTTAGGTTGAGTTATGTTAGTTTAAGCTAGGTAGCGCCGTGAAACTACCAAAAACGATGTCATCTATCGAGATAGTGTTGTTTTATTGCGAGTACGAAACTGCGATAGGTGAAATATTGTGAAAGCACACAAAATGGCATGAACTAGCCAGATACTGCGTCTTGTGCCGTTACAAGTGCGAAACTGCTTTATTGTGATATTCTCGTTAAAGCGCATGCAAGTATCGTGAAACCTTAAAGAACGATGTCATTTAGCGAGATACAGCGTTCTGTACTGTTATAAGTTGGTGAGAAACTGTGAGGTCAAGCAAATATCGTAATTGTGAACGAAACAGTGTAATTGAGCGTATTTAGATACAAGTGCGAATGTTAGGTTAGGTTGAGATATCAACCGTCGTAAAACCACATTAAACAATGTCACTTAGTGAGATGCTGTGTTTTTCACCATTACAAGTCGGGAACTGCGATATTTAATGTGAAAGCGCATGAAACCGTCGTAATCTTGTAGAAAACATTGTAAAGTAGCGAATGAAACGTTTTCTAACGATAGAAAAGCGAAGGTTAGGTTAGTTTGAGCTAGGTAGCGTCGTGAAACCACCAAAAACGATGTCATCTAACGAGATAGTGTTGTTTTATTGCGAGTACGAAACTGCGATAGGTGAAATATTGTGAAAGGACACAAAATGGCATGAACTAGCAAGATACTGCGTCTTGTGCCGTTACAAGTGCGAAACTGCTTTATTGTGATATTCTCGCTAAAGCGCATGCAAGTATCGTGAAACCAAAAGAACGATGTCATTTAGCGAGATACAGCGTTTTGTACTGTAATAAGTTGGTGAGAAACTGTGAGGTCAAGCAAATATCGTAATTGTTAACGAAACAGTGTAATTGAGCGTAATTAAATACAAGTGCGAATGTTAGGTTAGGTTGAGATATCAACCGTCGTAAAACCGCATTAAACAATGTCACTTAGTGAGATGTAGTGTTTTTCAACATTACAAGTCGGGAACTACGATATCTAATGTGAAAGCGCATGAAACCGTCGTAATCTTGTAGAAAACATTGTAAAGTTGCGAGTAAAACGTTTTCTAACGATAGAAGTGCGAAGGTTAGGTTAGGTTAGGTTAGTTTAAGCTAGGTAGCGTCGTGAAACTACCAAAAACGACGTCATCTAACGAGATAGTGTTGTTTTATTGCGAGTATTAAACTGCGATAGGTGAAATGTTGTGAAAGCACACAAAACGGCATGAACAAGCCAGATACTGCGTGTTGTACCGTTACAAGTGCGAAACTGCTATAATGTGATATTTTCGTTAAAGCGCATGCAAGCATCGTGAAACCTTAAAGAATGATGTCATTTAGCGATATACAGCGTTCTGTACTGTAATAAGTTGGAGAAAAACTGTGAGGTCATGCAAATATCTTCAATGTGAACGTAACAGTGTAATAGATCGTTTTTAGATACAAGTGCGATTGTTAGGTTAGGTTAAGATATGAACCGTCGTAAAACCGCATTAAACAATGTCACTTAGTGAGATGCAGTGTTTCTCACCATTACAAGTCGGGAACTGCGATATCTAATGTGAAAGCGCTTGCAACCGTCGTTAGGTTAGGTTAGGTAAGGTTAGGTTAGGTTTGGTTAGGTTAGGTTAGGTTAGGTTAGATTAGGTTAGGTTGGGTTAAGTTGGGTTAGGTTAGTTTAGGTTGGGTTAGGTTAGGTTAGGTTAGGTTACGTTAGGTTACGTTAGGTTAGGTTACGTTAGGTTAGGTTAGGCTAGGTAAGGATAATTTGGTTAGGTTAGGTAAGGTTAGGTTAGGTTAGATTAGGTCTGGTTGGGTTTTGTTGGGTTGGGTTGGGTTGGGTTAGGTTGGGTTAGGTTAGGTTAGGTTACGTTAGGTTAGGTTAGGTTAGGTTTCGTTAGGTTATGCTAGGTTAGGTTAGGTTACGTTACGTTAGGTTAGGTCAGGTAAGGTTAGGTTACGTTAGAATAGGTTAGGTTAGGTTAGGTTACGTTAGGTTAGGTTAGGTTAGGTTAGGTTTGGTTAGGTTAGGTAAGGTTAGCTTAGGTTAGGTTAGGTTGGGTTGGGTTGGGTTAGGTTAGGTTAGGTTAGGTTGGCTTAGGTTAGTTTAGGTTAGGTTAGGTTAGGTTGGGTTGGGTTGGGTTAGGTTAGGTTAGGTTAGGTAAGGTTAGGTTAGGTTAGGTTAGGTTAGGTTAGGTTACGTTAGGTTAAGGTATGAACCGTCGCAAAACCGCATTAAACAATGTCACTTAGTGAGATGCAGTGTTTTTCACCTTTACAAGTTGGGAACTGCGATATCTAATGTGAAAGCGCTTGAAACCGTCGTAATGTTGTAGAAAGCAATGTAAAGTAGCGAGTAAAACGTTTTCTAGCGATAGAAGTGCGAAGGTTATGTTAGGTTGAGTTATGTTAGTTTAAGCTAGGTAGCGTCGTGAAACCACCAAAAACGACGTCATCTAACGAGATAGTGTTGTTTTATTGCGAGTACGAAACTGCGATAGGTAAAATGTTGTGAAAGCACACAAAACGGCATGATCAAGCCAAATACTGCGTGTTGTACCGTTACAAGTGCGAAACTGCTATGTTGTGATATTCTCGTTAAAGCGCATGCAAGCATCGTGAAACCTTAAAGAATGATGTCATTTAGCGAGAGACAGCGTTCTGTACTGTAATAAGTTGGTGAAAAACTGTGAGGTCATGCAAATATCGTAACTGTGAACGAAACAGTGTAATAGAGCGTTTTGAGATACAAGCTCGAATGTTAGGTTAGGTTAAAATATGAACCGTCGTAAAAGCGCACTAAACAATGTCACTTTGTGAGATGCAGTGTTTTTCACCATTACAAGTCGGGAACCGCGATATCTAATGTGAAAGCGCATGAAACCGTCCTAATGTTGTAGAGAGCATTGTAAAGTAGCGAGTAAAACGTTTTCTAACGATAGAAGTGCGAAGGTTATGTTAGGTTGAATTATGTTAGTTTAAGCTAGGTAGCGTCGTGAAACCACCAAAAAGGACGTCATCTAACGAGATATAATTGTTTTATTTCATGTACGAAACTGCAATAGGTCAAATGTTGTCAAAGCACACAAAACGGCATGAACAAGCCAAATACTGCGTGTTGTACCGTTACAAGTGCGAAACTGCTAAGTTGTGATATTCTCGTTAAAGCGCATGCAAGCATCGTGAAACCTTAAAGAATGATGTCATTTAGCGATATACAGCGTTCTGTACTGTAAAAAGTTGGAGAAAAACTGTGAGGTCTTGCAAATATCTTAAATGTGAACGAAACAGTTAAATAGAGCGTTTTTAGATACAAGTGCGAACGTTAGGTTAGGTTAAGATATGAACCGTCGTAAAACCGCATGAAACAATGTCACTAAGTGAGATGCAGTGTTTTTCACCATCACAAGTCGGGAGCAAATATCTATTGTGAAAGCGCATGAAACTGTCGTAATGTTGTAGAGAGCATTGTAAAGTAGCGAATAAAACGTTTTCTAACGATAGAAGTGTGAAGGTTAGGTTAGGTTAGGTTAGTTTAAGCTAGGTAGCGTCGTGAAACCACCAAAAACGACGTCATCTAACGAGATAGTGTTGTTTTATTGCGACTACGAAACTGCGATAGGTGAAATAATGTGAAAGCACACAAAACGGCATGAACAAGCCAGATACTGCGTGTTGTACCGTTACAAGTGCGAAACTGCTATAATGTGATATTTTCGTTAAAGCGCATGCAAGCATCGTGAAACCTTAAAGAATGATGTCATTTAGCGATATACAGCGTTCTGTACTGTAATAAGTTGGAGAAAAACTGTGAGGTCATGCAAATATCTTCAATGTGAACGTAACAGTGTAATAGAGCGTTTTTAGATACAAGTGCGATTGTTAGGTTAGGTTAAGATATAAACCGTCGTAAAACCGCATTAAACAATGTCACTTAGTGAGATGCAGTGTTTCTCACCATTACAAGTCGGGAACTGCGATATCTAATGTGAAAGCGCTTGCAACCGTCGTTAGGTTAGGTTAGGTAAGGTTAGGTTAGGTTTGGTTAGGTTCGGTTAGGTTAGGTTAGATTAGGTTAGGTTGGGTTTAGTTGGGTTAGGTTAGGTTTGGTTAGGTTAGGTTGGGTTAGGTTAGGTTAGGATAGGTTACGTTAGGTTAGGTTAGGTTACGTTAGGTTACGTTAGGTTAGGTTACGTCAGGTTTGGTTAGGTTAGGTAAGGATAATTTGGTTAGGTTAGGTAAGGTTAGGTTAGGTTAGGTTAGGTCTGGTTGGGTTTTATTGGGTTGGGTTGGGTTGGGTTAGGTTGGGTTAGGTTAGGTTAGGTTACGTTAGGTTAGGTTAGGTTAGGTTACGTTAGGTTATGTTAGGTTAGGTTAGGTTACGTTAGGTTAGGTTAGGTTAGGTCAGGTAAGGTTAGGTTACGTTGGAATAGGTTAGGTTAGATTAGGTTACGTTAGGTTAGGTTAGGTTAGGTTAGGTTTGGTTAGGTTAGGTTAGGTTAGCTTAGGTTAGGTTAGGTTGGGTTGGGTTGGGTTAGGTTGGGTTAGGTTGGGTTAGGTTAGGTTAGGTTAGGTTGGCTTAGGTTAGTTTAGGTTAGGTTAGGTTAGGTTGGGTTGGGTTGGGTTAGGTTAGGTTAGGTTAGGTTAGGTTAGGTAAGGTTAGGTTAGGTTAAGTTAGGTTAGGTTAGGTTACGTTAGGTTAAGGTATGAACCGTCGTAAAACCGCATTAAACAATGTCACTTAGTGAGATGCAGTGTTTTTCACCTTTACAAGTTGGAAACTGCGATATCTAATGTGAAAGCGCTTGAAACCGTCGTAATGTTGTAGAAAGCAATGTAAAGTAGCGAGTAAAACGTTTTCTAACGATAGAAGTGCGAAGGTAATGTTAGGTTGAGTTATGTTAGTTTAAGCTATGTAGCGTCGTGAAACCACCAAAAACGACGTCATCTAACGAGATAGTGTTGTTTTATTGCGAGTACGAAACTGCGATAGGTAAAATGTTGTGAAAGCACACAAAACGGCATGAACAAGCCAAATACTGCGTGTTGTACCGTTACAAGTGCGAAACTGCTATGTTGTGATATTCTCGTTAAAGCGCATGCAAGCACCGTGAAACCTTAAAGAATGATGTCATTTAGCGAGAGACAGCGTTCTGTACTGTAATAAGTTGGAGAAAAACTGTGAGGTCATGCAAATATCTTCAATGTGAACGTAACAGTGTAATAGAGCGTTTTTAGATACAAGTGCGATTGTTAGGTTAGGTTAAGATATGAACCGTCGTAAAACCGCATTAAACAATGTCACTTAGTGAGATGCAGTGTTTCTCACCATTACAAGTCGGGAACTGCGATATCTAATGTGAAAGCGCTTGCAACCGTCGTTAGGTTAGGTTAGGTAAGGTTAGGTTAGGTTGGTTAGGTTAGGTTAGGTTAGGTTAGATTAGGTTAGGTTGGGTTAAGTTGGGTTAGGTTAGTTTAGGTTGGGTTAGGTTAGGTTAGGTTACGTTAGGTTAGGTTAGGTTACGTTAGGTTACGTTAGGTTAGGTTACGTTAGGTTAGGTTAGGCTAGGTAAGGATAATTTGGTTAGGTTAGGTAAGGTTAGGTTAGGTTAGATTAGGTCTGGTTGGGTTTTGTTGGGTTGGGTTGGGTTGGGTTAGGTTGGGTTAGGTTAGGTTAGGTTACGTTAGGTTAGGTTAGGTTAGGTTTCGTTAGGCTATGCTAGGTTAGGTTACGTTACGTTAGGTTAGGTCAGGTAAGGTTAGGTTACGTTAGAATAGGTTAGGTTAGGTTAGGTTAGGTTACGTTAGGTTAGGTTAGGTTAGGTTAGGTTTGGTTAGGTTAGGTAAGGTTAGCTTAGGTTAGGTTAGGTTGGGTTGGGTTGGGTTAGGTTAGGTTAGGTTAGGTTGGCTTAGGTTAGTTTAGGTTAGGTTAGGTTAGGTTGGGTTGGGTTGGGTTAGGTTAGGTTAGGTTAGGTAAGGTTAGGTTAGGTTAGGTTAGGTTAGGTTACGTTAGGTTAAGGTATGAACCGTCGCAAAACCGCATTAAACAATGTCACTTAGTGAGATGCAGTGTTTTTCACCTTTACAAGTTGGGAACTGCGATATCTAATGTGAAAGCGCTTGAAACCGTCGTAATGTTGTAGAAAGCAATGTAAAGTAGCGAGTAAAACGTTTTCTAGCGATAGAAGTGCGAAGGTAATGTTAGGTTGAGTTATGTTAGTTTAAGCTAGGTAGCGTCGTGAAACCACCAAAAACGACGTCATCTAACGAGATAGTGTTGTTTTATTGCGAGTACGAAACTGCGATAGGTAAAATGTTGTGAAAGCACACAAAACGGCATGATAGAGCCAAATACTGCGTGTTGTACCGTTACAAGTGCGAAACTGCTATGTTGTGATATTCTCGTTAAAGCGCATGCAAGCATCGTGAAACCTTAAAGAATGATGTCATTTAGCGAGAGACAGCGTTCTGTACTGTAATAAGTTGGTGAAAAACTGTGAGGTCATGCAAATATCGTAACTGTGAACGAAACAGTGTAATAGAGCGTTTTGAGATACAAGCTCGAATGTTAGGTTAGGTTAAAATATGAACCGTCGTAAAAGCGCACTAAACAATGTCACTTTGTGAGATGCGGTGTTTTTCACCATTACAAGTCGGGAACCGCGATATCTAATGTGAAAGCGCATGAAACCGTCCTAATGTTGTAGAGAGCATTGTAAAGTAGCGAGTAAAACGTTTTCTAACGATAGAAGTGCGAAGGTTATGTTAGGTTGAATTATGTTAGTTTAAGCTAGGTAGCGTCGTGAAACCACCAAAAAGGACGTCATCTAACGAGATATAATTGTTTTATTTCATGTACGAAACTGCAATAGGTCAAATGTTGTCAAAGCACACAAAACGGCATGAACAAGCCAAATACTGCGTGTTGTACCGTTACAAGTGCGAAACTGCTAAGTTGTGATATTCTCGTTAAAGCGCATGCAAGCATCGTGAAACCTTAAAGAATGATGTCATTTAGCGATATACAGCGTTCTGTACTGTAAAAAGTTGGAGAAAAACTGTGAGGTCTTGCAAATATCTTAAATGTGAACGAAACAGTTAAATAGAGCGTTTTTAGATACAAGTGCGAACGTTAGGTTAGGTTAAGATATGAACCGTCGTAAAACCGCATGAAACAATGTCACTAAGTGAGATGCAGTGTTTTTCACCATCACAAGTCGGGAGCAAATATCTATTGTGAAAGCGCATGAAACTGTCGTAATGTTGTAGAGAGCATTGTAAAGTAGCGAATAAAACGTTTTCTAACGATAGAAGTGTGAAGGTTAGGTTAGGTTAGGTTAGTTTAAGCTAGGTAGCGTCGTGAAACCACCAAAAACGACGTCATCTAACGAGATAGTGTTGTTTTATTGCGACTACGAAACTGCGATAGGTGAAATAATGTGAAAGCACACAAAACGGCATGAACAAGCCAGATACTGCGTGTTGTACCGTTACAAGTGCGAAACTGCTATAATGTGATATTTTCGTTAAAGCGCATGCAAGCTTCGTGAAACCTTAAAGAATGATGTCATTTAGCGATATACAGCGTTCTGTACTGTAATAAGTTGGAGAAAAACTGTGAGGTCATGCAAATATCTTCAATGTGAACGTAACAGTGTAATAGAGCGTTTTTAGATACAAGTGCGATTGTTAGGTTAGGTTAAGATATAAACCGTCGTAAAACCGCATTAAACAATGTCACTTAGTGAGATGCAGTGTTTCTCACCATTACAAGTCGGGAACTGCGATATCTAATGTGAAAGCGCTTGCAACCGTCGTTAGGTTAGGTTAGGTAAGGTTAGGTTAGGTTTGGTTAGGTTAGGTTAGGTTAGGTTAGATTAGGTTAGGTTGGGTTTAGTTGGGTTAGGTTAGGTTTGGTTAGGTTAGGTTGGGTTAGGTTAGGTTAGGTTAGGTTACGTTAGGTTAGGTTAGGTTACGTTAGGTTACGTTAGGTTAGGTTACGTCAGGTTTGGTTAGGTTAGGTAAGGATAATTTGGTTAGGTTAGGTAAGGTTAGGTTAGGTTAGGTTAGGTCTGGTTGGGTTTTATTGGGTTGGGTTGGGTTGGGTTAGGTTGGGTTAGGTTAGGTTAGGTTACGTTAGGTTAGGTTAGGTTAGGTTACGTTAGGTTATGTTAGGTTAGGTTAGGTTACGTTAGGTTAGGTTAGGTTAGGTCAGGTAAGGTTAGGTTACGTTGGAATAGGTTAGGTTAGGTTAGGTTACGTTAGGCTATGTTAGGTTAGGTTAGGTTACGTTAGGTTAGGTTAGGTCAGGTAAGGTTAGGTTACGTTAGAATAGGTTAGGTTAGGTTACGTTAGGTTAGGTTAGGTTAGGTTAGGTTTGGTTAGGTTAGGTTAGCTTAGGTTAGGTTAGGTTGGGTTGGGTTGGGTTACGTTGGGTTAGATTTGGTTAGGTTAGGTTAGGTTAGGTTAGGTTGGGTTAGGTCAGTTTAGGTTAGGTTAGGTTGGGTTGGGTGGGGTTAGGTTAGGTTAGGTTAGGTAAGGTTAGGTTAGGTTAGGTTACGTTAGGTTAAGGTATGAACCGTCGTAAAACCGCAACAAACAATGTCACTTAGTGAGATGCAGTGTTTTTCACCTTTACAAGTTGGGAACTGCGATATCTAATGTGAAAGCGCTTGAAACCATCGTAATGTTGTAGAAAGCAATGTAAAGTAGCGAGTAAAACGTTTTCTAACGATAGAAGTGCGAAGGTTATGTTAGGTTGAGTTATGTTAGTTTAAGCTAGGTAGCGTCGTGAAACCACCAAAAACGACGTCATCTAACGAGATAGTGTTGTTTTATTGCATGTACGAAACTGCAATAGGTGAAATGTTGTGAAAGTACACAAAACGGCATGAACAAGCCAGATACTGCGTGTTGTACCGTTACAAGTGCGAAACTGCTATAATGTGATATTCTCGGTAAAGTGCATGCAAGCATCGTGAAACCTTAAAGATCGATGTCATTTAGCGAGATACAGCGTTCTGTACTGCAATAAGTTGGTGAAAAACTGTGAGGTTATGCAAATATCGTAATTGTGAACGAAACAGTGTAATAGAGCGTTTTTCAATACAAGTGCGAATGTTAGGTTAGGTTAAGATATGAACCGTCATAAAACCGCATTAAACAATGTCACTTAGTGAGATGCAGTGTTTTTCACCATTACAAGTCGGGAACTGCGATAACTAATGTGAAAGCGCTTGCAAACGTCGTTAGGTTAGGTTAGGTTAGGTTAGGTTACGTTAGGTTAGGTTAGGTTTGGTTAGGTTAGGTTAGATTAGGTTAGGTTATGTTAGGTAAGCTTTGGTTAGGTTAGGTTAGGTTAGTTTGGGTTAGGTAAGGTTAGGTTAGCTTAAATTAGGTTAGGTTAGGTTAGGTTAGGTTAAGATATGAACCGTGCTAAAACCGCATTAAACAATGTCACTCAGTGAGATGCTGTGTTTTTCACCCTTACAAGTCGGGAACTGCGATATCTAATGTGAAAGCGCATGAAACCGTCGTAATGTTGTCGAAAGCAATGTAAAGTAGCGAGTAAAACGTTTTCTAACGATAGAAGTGCGAAGGTTATGTTAGGTTGAGTTATGTTAGTTTAAGCTAGGTAGCGCCGTGAAACTACCAAAAACGATGTCATCTATCGAGATAGTGTTGTTTTATTGCGAGTACGAAACTGCGATAGGTGAAATATTGTGAAAGCACACAAAATGGCATGAACTAGCCAGATACTGCGTCTTGTGCCGTTACAAGTGCGAAACTGCTTTATTGTGATATTCTCGTTAAAGCGCATGCAAGTATCGTGAAACCTTAAAGAACGATGTCATTTAGCGAGATACAGCGTTCTGTACTGTTATAAGTTGGTGAGAAACTGTGAGGTCAAGCAAATATCGTAATTGTGAACGAAACAGTGTAATTGAGCGTATTTAGATACAAGTGCGAATGTTAGGTTAGGTTGAGATATCAACCGTCGTAAAACCACATTAAACAATGTCACTTAGTGAGATGCTGTGTTTTTCACCATTACAAGTCGGGAACTGCGATATTTAATGTGAAAGCGCATGAAACCGTCGTAATCTTGTAGAAAACATTGTAAAGTAGCGAATGAAACGTTTTCTAACGATAGAAAAGCGAAGGTTAGGTTAGTTTGAGCTAGGTAGCGTCGTGAAACCACCAAAAACGATGTCATCTAACGAGATAGTGTTGTTTTATTGCGAGTACGAAACTGCGATAGGTGAAATATTGTGAAAGGACACAAAATGGCATGAACTAGCAAGATACTGCGTCTTGTGCCGTTACAAGTGCGAAACTGCTTTATTGTGATATTCTCGCTAAAGCGCATGCAAGTATCGTGAAACCAAAAGAACGATGTCATTTAGCGAGATACAGCGTTTTGTACTGTAATAAGTTGGTGAGAAACTGTGAGGTCAAGCAAATATCGTAATTGTTAACGAAACAGTGTAATTGAGCGTAATTAAATACAAGTGCGAATGTTAGGTTAGGTTGAGATATCAACCGTCGTAAAACCGCATTAAACAATGTCACTTAGTGAGATGTAGTGTTTTTCAACATTACAAGTCGGGAACTACGATATCTAATGTGAAAGCGCTTGAAACCATCGTTATGTTGTAGAAAGCAATGTAAAGTAGCCAGTAAAACGTTTTCTAACGATAGAAGTGCGAAGGTTATGTTAGGTTGAGTTATGTTAGTTTAAGCTAGGTAGCGTCGTGAAACCACCAAAAACGACGTCATCTAACGAGATAGTGTTGTTTTATTGCATGTACAAAACTGCAATAGGTGAAATGTTGTGAAAGTACACAAAACGGCATGAACAAGCCAGATACTGCGTGTTGTACCGTTACAAGTGCGAAACTGCTATAATGTGATATTCTCATTAAAGCGCATGCAAGCATCGTGAAACCTTAAAGAATGATGTCATTTAGCGAGATACAGCGTTCTGTACTGCAATAAGTTGGTGAAAAACTCTGAGGTTATGCAAATATCGTAATTGTGAACGAAACAGTGTAATAGAGCGTTTTTCAATACAAGTGTGAATGTTAGGTTAGGTTAAGATATGAACCGTCGTAAAACCGCATTAAACTATGTCACTTAGTGAGATGCAGTGTTTTTCACTATTACAAGTCGGGAACTGCGATATCTAATGTGAAAGCGCTGGCAAACGTCGTTGGTTAGGTTAGGTTAGGTTAGGTTACGTTAGGTTAGGTTTGGTTAGGTTAGGTTAGGTTAGGTTATGTTAGGTAAGGTTTGGTTAGGTTAGGTTAGGTTAGGTTGGGTTAGGTAAGGTTAGGTTAGGTTGGGTTAGGTTAGGTTAGGTTAAGGTATGAACCGCTCTAAAACCGCAATAAACAATGTCACTTAGTGAGATGCTGTGTTTTTCATCATTACAAGTCGGGAACTGCGATATCTAATGTGAAAGCGCATGAAACCGTCGTAATCTTGTAGAAAACATTGTAAAGTAGCGAATAAAATGTTTTCTAACGATAGAAGTGCGAAGGTTAGATTAGTTTGAGCTAGGTAGCGTCGTGAAACCACCAAAAACGATGTCATCTAACGAGATAGTGTTGTTTTATTGCGAGTACGAAACTGCGATAGGTGAAATATTGTGAAAGCACAAAAAATGGCATGAACTAGCCAGATACTGCGTCTTGTGCCGTTACAAGTGCGAAACTGCTTTATTGTGATATTCTCGTTAAAGCGCATGCAAGCACTGTGAAACCTTAAAGAACGATATCATTTAACAAGATACGGCGTTCTGTACTGTAATAAGTTGGTGAAAAACTGTGAGGTCATGCAAATATCGTAATTGTGAACGAAACAGTGTAATAGAGCATTTTGAGATACAAGTGCGAATGTTAGGTTAGGTTAAGATATGAACCGTCGTAAAACCGCAATAAACAATGTCACTTAGTGAGATGCAGTGTTTTTCACCATTACAAGTCGGGAACTGCAATATCTATTGTGAAAGCGCAAAAAACCGTCGTAATGTTGTAGAGAGCATTGTAAAGTAGCGAGTAAAACATTTTCTAACGATAGAAGTGCGAAGGTAATGTTAGGTTGAGTTATGTTAGTTTAAGCTAGGTAGCGTCGTGAAACCACCAAAAACGACGTCATCTAACGAGATAGTGTTGTTTTATTGCGAGTACGAAACTGCGATAGGTAAAATGTTGTGAAAGCACACAAAACGGCATGAACAAGCCAAATACAGCGTGTTGTACCGTTACAAGTGCGAAACTGCTATGTTGTGATATTCTCGTTAAAGCGCATGCAAGCATCGTGAAACCTTAGAGAATGATGTCATTTAGCGAGAGACAGCGTTCTGTACTGTAATAAGTTGGTGAAAAACTGTGAGGTCATGCAAATATCGTAAGTGTGAACGAAACAGTGTAATTGAGCGTATTTAGATACAAGTGCGAATGTTAGGTTAGGTTGAGATATCAACCGTCGTAAAACCGCATTAAACAATGTCACTTAGTGAGATGTAGTGTTTTTCAACATTACAAGTCGGGAACTACGATATCTAATGTGAAAGCGCATGAAACCGTCGTAATCTTGAAAAAAACATTGTAAAGTTGCGAGTAAAACGTTTTCTAACGATAGAAGTGCGAAGGTTAGGTTAGGTTAGGTTAGTTTGGGCTAGGTAGCGTCGTGAAACCACGAAAAACGACGTCATCTAACGAGATAGTGTTGTTTTATTGCGACTACGAAACTGCGATAGGTGAAATATTGTGAAAGCACACAAAAAGGCATGAACAAGCCAGATACTGCGTGTTGTACCGTTACAAGTGCGAAACTGCTCTAATGTGATATTCTCGTTAAAGCGCATGCAAGCATCGTGAAACCTTGAAGAACAATGTCATTTAGCGAGATACAGCGTTCTGTAATGCAATAAGTTGGTGAAAAACTGTGAGGTTATGCAAATATCGTAATTATGAACGAAACAGTGTAATAGAGCGTTTTTAGATACAAGTGCGAATGTTAGGTTAGGTTAAAATATGATCCGTCGTAAAAACGCATTAAGCAATGTCACTTAGTGAGATGCAGTGTTTCTCACCATTACAAGTCGGGAACTGCGATATCTAATGTGAAAGCGCTTGCAACCGTCGTTAGGTTAGGTTAGGTTAGGTTTGGTTAGGTTAGGTTAGGTTAGGTTAGGTTGGGTTGAGTTGGGTTAGGTTAGGTTAGGTTAGGTTAGGTTAGGTTGATTAGGTTAGGTTAGGTTAGGTTACGTTAGGTTACGTTAGGTTACGTTAGGTTAGGTTACGTTATGTTAGGTTAGGTTAGGTAAGGATAATTTGGTTAGGTTAGGTAAGGTTAGGTTAGGTTAGGTTAGGTTGGGTTGGGTTTTGTTGGGTTGGGTTGGGTTAGGTTACGTTAGGTTAGGTTAGGTTAGGTTAGGTTACGTTAGGTTATGTTAGGTTAGGTTAGGTTACGTTAGGTTATGTTAGGTTAGGTTAGGTTACGTTAGGTTAGGTTAGGTCAGGTAAGGTTAGGTTACGTAAGAATAGGTTAGGTTAGGTTAGGTTACGTTAGGTTAGGTTAGGTTTGGTTAGGTTAGGTTAGGTTAGGTTAGCTTAGGTTAGGTTAGGTTGGGTTGGGTTGGGTTAGGTTGGGTTAGGTTAGGTTAGGTTAGGTTGGCTTAGGTTAGTTTAGGTTAAGTTAGGTTAGGTTAGGTTGGGTTGGGTTGGGTTGGGTTAGGTTAGGTTAGGTTAGGTTAGGTTAGGTTACGTTAGGTTAAGGTATGAACCGTCGTAAAACCGCATTAAACAATGTCACTTAGTGACATGCAGTGTTTTTCACCTTTACAAGTTGGGAACTGCGATATCTAATGTGAAAGCGCTTGAAACCGTCGTAATGTTGTAGAAAGCAATGCAAACTAGCGAGTAAAACGTTTTCTAACGATAGAAGTGCGAAGGTAATGTTAGGTTGAGTTATGTTAGTTTAAGCTAGGTAGCGTCGTGAAACCACCAAAAACGACGTAATCTAACGAGATAGTGTTGTTTTATTGCGAGTACGAAACTGCGATAGGTAAAATGTTGTGAAAGCACACAAAACGGCATGAACAAGCCAAATACTGCGTCTTGTACCGTTACAAGTGCGAAACTGCTATGTTGTGATATTATCGTTAAAGCGCATGCAAGCATCGTGAAACCTTAAAGAATGATGTCATTTAGCGAGAGACAGCGTTCTGTAGTGTAATAAGTTGGTGAAAAACTGTGAGGTCATGCAAATATCGTAACTGTGAACGAAACAGTGTAATACAGCATTTTGAGATACAAGCGCGAATGTTAGGTTAGGGTAAAATATGAACCGTCGTAAAACCGCAATAAACAATGTCACTTTGTGAGATGCAGTGTTTTTCACCATTACAAGTCGGGAACTGCGATATCTAATGTGAAAGCGCTTGCAAACGTCGTTAGGTTAGGTTAGGTTAGGTTAGGTTAGGTTACGTTAGGTTAGGTTAGGTTTGGTTAGGTTAGGTTAGATTAGGTTAGGTTATGTTAGGTAAGCTTTGGTTAGGTTAGGTTAGGTTAGTTTGGGTTAGGTAAGGTTAGGTTAGCTTAAATTAGGTTAGGTTAGGTTAGGTTAGGTTAGGTTAAGATATGAACCGTGCTAAAACCGCATTAAACAATGTCACTCAGTGAGATGCTGTGTTTTTCACCCTTACAAGTCGGGAACTGCGATATCTAATGTGAAAGCGCATGAAACCGTCGTAATGTTGTCGAAAGCAATGTAAAGTAGCGAGTAAAACGTTTTCTAACGATAGAAGTGCGAAGGTTATGTTAGGTTGAGTTATGTTAGTTTAAGCTAGGTAGCGCCGTGAAACTACCAAAAACGATGTCATCTATCGAGATAGTGTTGTTTTATTGCGAGTACGAAACTGCGATAGGTGAAATATTGTGAAAGCACACAAAATGGCATGAACTAGCCAGATACTGCGTCTTGTGCCGTTACAAGTGCGAAACTGCTTTATTGTGATATTCTCGTTAAAGCGCATGCAAGTATCGTGAAACCTTAAAGAACGATGTCATTTAGCGAGATACAGCGTTCTGTACTGTTATAAGTTGGTGAGAAACTGTGAGGTCAAGCAAATATCGTAATTGTGAACGAAACAGTGTAATTGAGCGTATTTAGATACAAGTGCGAATGTTAGGTTAGGTTGAGATATCAACCGTCGTAAAACCACATTAAACAATGTCACTTAGTGAGATGCTGTGTTTTTCACCATTACAAGTCGGGAACTGCGATATTTATAGTGAAAGCGCATGAAACCGTCGTAATCTTGTAGAAAACATTGTAAAGTAGCGAATGAAACGTTTTCTAACGATAGAAAAGCGAAGGTTAGGTTAGTTTGAGCTAGGTAGCGTCGTGAAACCACCAAAAACGATGTCATCTAACGAGATAGTGTTGTTTTATTGCGAGTACGAAACTGCGATAGGTGAAATATTGTTAAAGGACACAAAATGGCATGAACTAGCAAGATACTGCGTCTTGTGCCGTTACAAGTGCGAAACTGCTTTATTGTGATATTCTCGCTAAAGCGCATGCAAGTATCGTGAAACCAAAAGAACGATGTCATTTAGCGAGATACAGCGTTTTGTACTGTAATAAGTTGGTGAGAAACTGTGAGGTCAAGCAAATATCGTAATTGTTAACGAAACAGTGTAATTGAGCGTAATTAAATACAAGTGCGAATGTTAGGTTAGGTTGAGATATCAACCGTCGTAAAACCGCATTAAACAATGTCACTTAGTGAGATGTAGTGTTTTTCAACATTACAAGTCGGGAACTACGATATCTAATGTGAAAGCGCATGAAACCGTCGTAATCTTGTAGAAAACATTGTAAAGTTGCGAGTAAAACGTTTTCTAACGATAGAAGTGCGAAGGTTAGGTTAGGTTAGGTTAGTTTAAGCTAGGTAGCGTCGTGAAACTACCAAAAACGACGTCATCTAACGAGATAGTGTTGTTTTATTGCGAGTATTAAACTGCGATAGGTGAAATGTTGTGAAAGCACACAAAACGGCATGAACAAGCCAAATACTGCGTGTTCTAGCGTTACAAGTGCGAAACTGCTATTTTGTGATATTCTCGTTAAAGCGCATGCAAGCATCGTGAAACCTTGAAGAACAATGTCATTTAGCCAGATACAGCGTTCTGTACTGCAATAAGTTGGTGAAAAACTGTGAGGTTATGCAAATATCGTAATTGTGAACGAAACAGTGTAATAGAGCGTTTTTAGATACAAGCGCGAATGTTAGGTTAGGTTAAGATATGAACCGTCGTAAAACCGCATTAAACATTGTCACTTTGTGAGATGCAGGTTTTTTCACCATTACAAGTCGGGAACTGCGATATCTAATGTGAAAGCGCATGAAACCGTCGTTAGATTAGGTTAGGTTAGGTTAGGTTAGGTTTGGTTAGGTTAGGTTAGGTTAGGTTAGATTAGGTTAGGTTGGGTTGAGTTGGGTTAGGTTAGGTTAGGTTAGGTTGGGTTAGGTTAGGTTAGGTTAGGTTACGTTAGGTTACGTTAGGTTACGTTAGGTTAGGTTACGTTAGGTTAGGTTAGGTTAGGTAAGGATAATTTGGTTAGGTTAGGTAAGGTTAGGTTAGGTTAGGTTAGGTTGGGTTGGGTGTTGTTGGGTTGGGTTGGGTTGGGTTAGGTTGGGTTAGGTTAGGTTAGGTTACGATGGGTTAGGTTAGGTTAGGTTAGGTTACGTTAGGTTATGTTAGGTTAGGGTAGGTTACGTTAGGTTAGGTTAGGTCAGGTAAGGTTAGGTTACGTTAGAATAGGTTAGGTTAGGTTAGGTTACGTTAGGTTAGGTTAGGTTAGGTTAGGTTTGGTTAGGTTAGGTTAGGTTAGCTTAGGTTAGGTTAGGTTGGGTTGGGTTAGGTTGGGTTAGATTTGGTTAGGTTAGGTTAGGTTAGGTTGGGTTAGGTTAGTTTAGGTTAGGTTAGGTTAGGTTGGGTTGGGTGGGGTTAGGTTAGGTTAGGTTAGGTAAGGTTACGTTAGGTTAAGGTATGAACCGTCGTAAAACCGCATTAAACAATGTCACTTAGTGAGATGCAGTGTTTTTCACCTTTACAAGTTGGGAACTGCGATATCTAATGTGAAAGCGCTTGAAACCATCGTTATGTTGTAGAAAGCAATGTAAAGTAGCCAGTAAAACGTTTTCTAACGATAGAAGTGCGAAGGTTATGTTAGGTTGAGTTATGTTAGTTTAAGCTAGGTAGCGTCGTGAAACCACCAAAAACGACGTCATCTAACGAGATAGTGTTGTTTTATTGCATGTACAAAACTGCAATAGGTGAAATGTTGTGAAAGTACACAAAACGGCATGAACAAGCCAGATACTGCGTGTTGTACCGTTACAAGTGCGAAACTGCTATAATGTGATATTCTCATTAAAGCGCATGCAAGCATCGTGAAACCTTAAAGAATGATGTCATTTAGCGAGATACAGCGTTCTGTACTGCAATAAGTTGGTGAAAAACTCTGAGGTTATGCAAATATCGTAATTGTGAACGAAACAGTGTAATAGAGCGTTTTTCAATACAAGTGTGAATGTTAGGTTAGGTTAAGATATGAACCGTCGTAAAACCGCATTAAACTATGTCACTTAGTGAGATGCAGTGTTTTTCACTATTACAAGTCGGGAACTGCGATATCTAATGTGAAAGCGCTGGCAAACGTCGTTGGTTAGGTTAGGTTAGGTTAGGTTACGTTAGGTTAGGTTTGGTTAGGTTAGGTTAGGTTAGGTTATGTTAGGTAAGGTTTGGTTAGGTTAGGTTAGGTTAGGTTGGGTTAGGTAAGGTTAGGTTAGGTTGGGTTAGGTTAGGTTAGGTTAAGGTATGAACCGCTCTAAAACCGCAATAAACAATGTCACTTAGTGAGATGCTGTGTTTTTCATCATTACAAGTCGGGAACTGCGATATCTAATGTGAAAGCGCATGAAACCGTCGTAATCTTGTAGAAAACATTGTAAAGTAGCGAATAAAATGTTTTCTAACGATAGAAGTGCGAAGGTTAGATTAGTTTGAGCTAGGTAGCGTCGTGAAACCACCAAAAACGATGTCATCTAACGAGATAGTGTTGTTTTATTGCGAGTACGAAACTGCGATAGGTGAAATATTGTGAAAGCACAAAAAATGGCATGAACTAGCCAGATACTGCGTCTTGTGCCGTTACAAGTGCGAAACTGCTTTATTGTGATATTCTCGTTAAAGCGCATGCAAGCACTGTGAAACCTTAAAGAACGATATCATTTAACAAGATACGGCGTTCTGTACTGTAATAAGTTGGTGAAAAACTGTGAGGTCATGCAAATATCGTAATTGTGAACGAAACAGTGTAATAGAGCATTTTGAGATACAAGTGCGAATGTTAGGTTAGGTTAAGATATGAACCGTCGTAAAACCGCAATAAACAATGTCACTTAGTGAGATGCAGTGTTTTTCACCATTACAAGTCGGGAACTGCAATATCTATTGTGAAAGCGCAAAAAACCGTCGTAATGTTGTAGAGAGCATTGTAAAGTAGCGAGTAAAACATTTTCTAACGATAGAAGTGCGAAGGTAATGTTAGGTTGAGTTATGTTAGTTTAAGCTAGGTAGCGTCGTGAAACCACCAAAAACGACGTCATCTAACGAGATAGTGTTGTTTTATTGCGAGTACGAAACTGCGATAGGTAAAATGTTGTGAAAGCACACAAAACGGCATGAACAAGCCAAATACAGCGTGTTGTACCGTTACAAGTGCGAAACTGCTATGTTGTGATATTCTCGTTAAAGCGCATGCAAGCATCGTGAAACCTTAGAGAATGATGTCATTTAGCGAGAGACAGCGTTCTGTACTGTAATAAGTTGGTGAAAAACTGTGAGGTCATGCAAATATCGTAAGTGTGAACGAAACAGTGTAATTGAGCGTATTTAGATACAAGTGCGAATGTTAGGTTAGGTTGAGATATCAACCGTCGTAAAACCGCATTAAACAATGTCACTTAGTGAGATGTAGTGTTTTTCAACATTACAAGTCGGGAACTACGATATCTAATGTGAAAGCGCATGAAACCGTCGTAATCTTGAAAAAAACATTGTAAAGTTGCGAGTAAAACGTTTTCTAACGATAGAAGTGCGAAGGTTAGGTTAGGTTAGGTTAGTTTGGGCTAGGTAGCGTCGTGAAACCACCAAAAACGACGTCATCTAACGAGATAGTGTTGTTTTATTGCGACTACGAAACTGCGATAGGTGAAATATTGTGAAAGCACACAAAAAGGCATGAACAAGCCAGATACTGCGTGTTGTACCGTTACAAGTGCGAAACTGCTCTTATGTGATATTCTCGTTAAAGCGCATGCAAGCATCGTGAAACCTTGAAGAACAATGTCATTTAGCGAGATACAGCGTTCTGTAATGCAATAAGTTGGTGAAAAACTGTGAGGTTATGCAAATATCGTAATTATGAACGAAACAGTGTAATAGAGCGTTTTTAGATACAAGTGCGAATGTTAGGTTAGGTTAAAATATGATCCGTCGTAAAAACGCATTAAGCAATGTCACTTAGTGAGATGCAGTGTTTCTCACCATTACAAGTCGGGAACCGCGATATCTAATGTGAAAGCGCTTGCAACCGTCGTTAGGTTAGGTTAGGTTAGGTTTGGTTAGGTTAGGTTAGGTTAGGTTAGGTTGGGTTGAGTTGGGTTAGGTTAGGTTAGGTTAGGTTAGGTTAGGTTGATTAGGTTAGGTTAGGTTAGGTTACGTTAGGTTACGTTAGGTTACGTTAGGTTAGGTTACGTTATGTTAGGTTAGGTTAGGTAAGGATAATTTGGTTAGGTTAGGTAAGGTTAGGTTAGGTTAGGTTAGGTTGGGTTGGGTTTTGTTGGGTTGGGTTGGGTTAGGTTACGTTAGGTTAGGTTAGGTTAGGTTAGGTTACGTTAGGTTATGTTAGGTTAGGTTAGGTTACGTTAGGTTATGTTAGGTTAGGTTAGGTTACGTTAGGTTAGGTTAGGTCAGGTAAGGTTAGGTTACGTAAGAATAGGTTAGGTTAGGTTAGGTTACGTTAGGTTAGGTTAGGTTTGGTTAGGTTAGGTTAGGTTAGCTTAGGTTAGGTTAGGTTGGGTTGGGTTGGGTTAGGTTGGGTTAGGTTAGGTTAGGTTAGGTTGGCTTAGGTTAGTTTAGGTTAAGTTAGGTTAGGTTAGGTTGGGTTGGGTTGGGTTGGGTTAGGTTAGGTTAGGTTAGGTTAGGTTAGGTTACGTTAGGTTAAGGTATGAACCGTCGTAAAACCGCATTAAACAATGTCACTTAGTGACATGCAGTGTTTTTCACCTTTACAAGTTGGGAACTGCGATATCTAATGTGAAAGCGCTTGAAACCGTCGTAATGTTGTAGAAAGCAATGCAAACTAGCGAGTAAAACGTTTTCTAACGATAGAAGTGCGAAGGTAATGTTAGGTTGAGTTATGTTAGTTTAAGCTAGGTAGCGTCGTGAAACCACCAAAAACGACGTAATCTAACGAGATAGTGTTGTTTTATTGCGAGTACGAAACTGCGATAGGTAAAATGTTGTGAAAGCACACAAAACGGCATGAACAAGCCAAATACTGCGTCTTGTACCGTTACAAGTGCGAAACTGCTATGTTGTGATATTATCGTTAAAGCGCATGCAAGCATCGTGAAACCTTAAAGAATGATGTCATTTAGCGAGAGACAGCGTTCTGTAGTGTAATAAGTTGGTGAAAAACTGTGAGGTCATGCAAATATCGTAACTGTGAACGAAACAGTGTAATACAGCATTTTGAGATACAAGCGCGAATGTTAGGTTAGGGTAAAATATGAACCGTCGTAAAACCGCAATAAACAATGTCACTTTGTGAGATGCAGTGTTTTTCACCATTACAAGTCGGGAACTGCGATATCTAATGTGAAAGCGCATGAAACCGTCGTAATGTTGTAGAAGCATTGTAAAGTAGCGGGTAAAACGTTTTCTAACGATAGAAGTGCGAAGGTTATGTTAGGTTGAATTATGTTAGTTTAAGCTAGGTAGCGTCGTGAAACCACCAAAAAGGACGTCATCTAACGAGATATAATTGTTTTATTTCATGTACGAAACTGCAATAGGTGAAATGTTGTGAAAGCACACAAAACGGCATGAACAAGCCAAATACTGCGTGTTGTACCGTTACAAGTGCGAAACTGCTAAGTTGTGATAGTCTCGTTAAAGCGCATGCAAGCATCGTGAAACCTTAAAGAATGATGTCATTTAGCGATATACAGCGTTCTGTACTGTAATAAGTTGAGAAAAACTGTGAGGTTATGCAAATATCGTAATTGTGAACGAAACAGTGTAATAGAGCGTTTTTAGATACACGTGCGAATGTTAGGTTAGGTTAAAATATGAACCATCGTAAAAACGCATTAAGCAATGTCACTTAGTGAGATGCAGTGTTTCTCACCATTACAAGTCGGGAACTGCGATATCTAATGTGAAAGCGCTTGCAACCGTCGTTAGGTTAGGTTAGGTTAGGTTTGGTTAGGTTAGGTTAGGTTAGATTAGGTTAGGTTGGGTTGAGTTGGGTTAGGTTAGGTTAGGTTAGGTTAGGTTGATTAGGTTAGGTTAGGTTAGGTTACGTTAGGTTACGTTAGGTTAGGTTACGTTAGGTTAGGTTAGGTTAGGTAAGGATAATTTGGTTAGGTTAGGTAAGGTTAGGTTAGGTTAGGTTAGGTTGGGTTGGGTTTTGTTGGGTTGGGTTGGGTTAGGTTGGGTTAGGTTGGGTTAGGTTAGGTTAGGTTACGTTAGGTTAGGTTAGGTTAGGTTACGTTAGGTTATGTTAGGTTAGGTTAGGTTACGTTAGGTTAGGTTAGGTCAGGTAAGGTTAGGTTACGTTAGAATAGGTTAGGTTAGGTTAGGTTACGTTGGGTTAGGTTAGGTTAGGTTAGGTTAGGTTTGGTTAGGTTAGGTTAGGTTAGCTTAGGTTAGGTTAGGTTGGGTTAGGTTGGGTTAGATTTGGTTAGGTTAGGTTAGGTTAGGTTGGGTTGGGTTGGGTTAGGTTAGGTTAGGTTAGGTAAGGTTAGGTTAGGTTAGGTTAGGTTAGGTTAGGTTACGTTAGGTTAAGGTATGAACCGTCGTAAAACCGCATTAAACAATGTCACTTAGTGAGATGCAGTGTTTTTCACCTTTACAAGTTGGGAACTGCGATATCTAATGTGAAAGCGCTTGAAACCGTCGTAATGTTGTAGAAAGCAATGTAAAGTAGCGAGTAAAACGTTTTCTAACGATACAAGTGCGAAGGTAATGTTAGGTTGAGTTATGTTAGTTTAAGCTAGGTAGCGTCGTGAAACCACCAAAAACGACGTCATCTAACGAGATAGTGTTGTTTTATTGCGAGTACGAAACTGCGATAGGTAAAATGTTGTGAAAGCACACAAAACGGCATGAACAAGCCAAATACTGCGTGTTGTACCGTTACAAGTGCGAAACTGCTATGTTGTGATATTCTCGTTAAAGCGCATGCAAGCATTGTGAAACCTTAAAGAATGATGTCATTTAGCGAGAGACAGCGTTCTGTACTGTAATAAGTTGGTGAAAAACTGTGAGGTCATGCAAATATCGTAACTGTGAACGAAACAGTGTAATAGAGCATTTTGAGATACAAGCGCGAATGTTAGGTTAGGTTAAAATATGAACCGTCGTAAAACCGCATTAAACAATGTCACTTTGTGAGATGCAGTGTTTTTCACCATTACAAGTCGGGAACTGCGATATCTAATGTGAAAGCGCATGAAACCGTCGTAATGTGTTAGAGAGCATTGTAAAGTAGCGAGTAAAACGTTTTCTAACGATAGAAGTGCGAAGGTTATGTTAGGTTGAATTATGTTAGTTTAAGCTGGGTAGCGTCGTGAAACCACCAAAAAGGACGTCATCTAACGAGATATAATTGTTTTATTTCATGTACGAAACTGCATAGGTGAAATGTTGTGAAAGCACACAAAACGGCATGAACAAGCCAAATACTGCGTGTTGTACCGTTACAAGTGCGAAACTGCTAAGTTGTGATATTCTCGTTAAAGCGCATGCAAGCATCGTGAAACCTTAAAGAATGATGTCATTTAGCGATATACAGCATTCTGTACTGTAATAAGTTGGAGAAAAACTGTGAGGTCATGCAAATATCTTAAATAAGAACGAAACAAGTGTAATAGAGCGTTTTTAGATACAAGTGCGAACGTTAGGTTAGGTTAAGATATGAACCGTCGTAAAACCGCATGAAACAATGTCACTAAGTGAGATGCAGTGTTTTTCACAATTACAAGTCGGGAACTGCGATATATAATGTGAAAGCGCATGAAACCGTCGTTAGGTTTGGTTAGGTTAGGTTAGGTTAGGTTAGGTTTGGTTAGGTTAGGTTAGGTTAGATTAGGTTAGGTTAGATTAGGTTAGGTTGGGTTGAGTTGGGTTAGGTTAGGTTAGGTTAGGTTGGGTTAGGTTAGGTTACGTTAGGTTAGGTTAGGTTACGTTAGGTTACGTTAGGTTAGGTTAGGTTAGGTAAGGATAATTTGGTTAGGTTAGGTAAGGTTAGGTTAGGTTGGGTTGGGTGTTGTTGGGTTGGGTTGGGTTAGGTTGGGTTAGGTTAGGTTAGGTTACGTTGGGTTAGGTTAGGTTAGGTTAGGTTACGTTAGGTTAGGTTAGGTTAGGTTTGGTTAGGTTAGGTTAGGTTAGCTTAGGTTAGGTTAGGTTGGGTTGGGCTAGGTTGGGTTAGATTTGGTTAGGTTAGGTTAGGTTAGGTTGGGTTAGGTTAGGTTAGTTTAGGTTAGGTTAGGTTAGGTTAGGTTGGGTTGGGTGGAGTTAGGTTAGGTTAGGTTAGGTAAGGTTAGGTTAGGTTAGGTTACGTTAGGTTAACGTATGAACCGTCGTAAAACCGCATTAAACAATGTCACTTAGTGAGATACAGTGTTTTTCACCTTTACAAGTTGGGAACTGCGATATCTAATGTGAAAGCGCTTGAAACCGTCGTAATGTTGTAGAAAGCAATGTAAAGTAGCGAGTAAAACGTTTTCTAACGATAGAAGTGCGAAGGTAATGTTAGGTTGAGTTATGTTAGTTTAAGCTAGGTAGCGTCGTGAAACCACCAAAAACGACGTCATCTAACGAGATGGTGTTGTTTTATTGCGAGTACGAAACTGCGATAGGTAAAATGTTGTGAAAGCACACAAAACGGCATGAACAAGCCAAATACTGCGTGTTGTACCGTTACAAGTGCGAAACTGCTATGTTGTGATATTCTCGTTAAAGCGCATGCAAGCATCGTGAAACCTTAAGAATGATGTCATTTAGCGAGAGACAGCGTTCTGTACTGTAATAAGTTGGTGAAAAACTGTGAGGTCATGCAAATATCGTAACTGTGAACGAAACAGTGTAATAGAGCATTTTGAGATACAAGCGCGAATGTTAGGTTAGGTTAAAATATGAACCGTCGTAAAACCGCATTAAACAATGTCACTTTGTGAGATGCAGTGTTTTTCACCATTACAAGTCGGGAACTGCGATATCTAATGTGAAAGCGCATGAAACCGTCGTAATGTATTAGAGAGCATTGTAAAGTAGCGAGTAAAACGTTTTCTAACGATAGAAGTGCGAAGGTTATGTTAGGTTGAATTATGTTAGTTTAAGCTAGGTAGCGTCGTGAAACCACCAAAAACGACGTCATCTAACGAGATAGTGTTGTTTTATTGCGAGTACGAAACTGCGATAGGTAAAATGTTGTGAAAGCACACAAAACGGCATGAACAAGCCAAATACTGCGTGTTGTACCGTTACAAGTGCGAAACTGCTATGCTGTGATATTCTCGTTAAAGCGCATGCAAGCATCGTGAAACCTTAAAGAATGATGTCATTTAGCGAGAGACAGCGTTCTGTACTGTAATAAGTTGGTGAAAAACTGTGAGGTCATGCAAATATCGTAACTGTGAACGAAACAGTGTAATAGAGCATTTTGAGATACAAGCGCGAATGTTAGGTTAGGTTAAAATATGAACCGTCGTAAAACCGCATTAAACAATGTCACTTTGTGAGATGCAGTGTTTTTCACCATTACAAGTCGGGAACTGCGATATCTAATGTGAAAGCGCATGAAACCGTCGTAATGTGTTAGAGAGCATTGTAAAGTAGCGAGTAAAACGTTTTCTAACGATAGAAGTGCGAAGGTTATGTTAGGTTGAATTATGTTAGTTTAAGCTAGGTAGCGTCGTGAAACCACCAAAAAGGACGTCATCTAACGAGATATAATTGTTTTATTTCATGTACGAAACTGCATAGGTGAAATGTTGTGAAAGCACACAAAACGGCATGAACAAGCCAAATACTGCGTGTTGTACCGTTACAAGTGCGAAACTGCTAAGTTGTGATATTCTCGTTAAAGCGCATGCAAGCATCGTGAAACCTTAAAGAATGATGTCATTTAGCGATATACAGCATTCTGTACTGTAATAAGTTGGAGAAAAACTGTGAGGTCATGCAAATATCTTAAATAAGAACGAAACAAGTGTAATAGAGCGTTTTTAGATACAAGTGCGAACGTTAGGTTAGGTTAAGATATGAACCGTCGTAAAACCGCATGAAACAATGTCACTAAGTGAGATGCAGTGTTTTTCACAATTACAAGTCGGGAACTGCGATATATAATGTGAAAGCGCATGAAACCGTCGTTAGGTTTGGTTAGGTTAGGTTAGGTTAGGTTAGGTTTGGTTAGGTTAGGTTAGGTTAGGTTAGGTTAGGTTAGATTAGGTTAGGTTGGGTTGAGTTGGGTTAGGTTAGGTTAGGTTAGGTTAGGTTGGGTTAGGTTAGGTTACGTTAGGTTAGGTTAGGTTACGTTAGGTTACGTTAGGTTAGGTTAGGTTAGGTAAGGATAATTTGGTTAGGTTAGGTAAGGTTAGGTTAGGTTGGGTTGGGTGTTGTTGGGTTGGGTTGGGTTAGGTTGGGTTAGGTTAGGTTAGGTTACGTTGGGTTAGGTTAGGTTAGGTTGGGTTACGTTAGGTTAGGTTAGGTTTGGTTAGGTTAGGTTAGGTTAGCTTAGGTTAGGTTAGGTTGGGTTGGGCTAGGTTGGGTTAGATTTGGTTAGGTTAGGTTAGGTTAGGTTGGGTTAGGTTAGGTTAGTTTAGGTTAGGTTAGGTTAGGTTAGGTTGGGTTGGGTGGGGTTAGGTTAGGTTAGGTTAGGTAAGGTTAGGTTAGGTTAGGTTACGTTAGGTTAAGGTATGAACCGTCGTAAAACCGCATTAAACAATGTCACTTAGTGAGATACAGTGTTTTTCACCTTTACAAGTTGGGAACTGCGATATCTAATGTGAAAGCGCTTGAAACCGTCGTAATGTTGTAGAAAGCAATGTAAAGTAGCGAGTAAAACGTTTTCTAACGATAGAAGTGCGAAGGTAATGTTAGGTTGAGTTATGTTAGTTTAAGCTAGGTAGCGTCGTGAAACCACCAAAAACGACGTCATCTAACGAGATGGTGTTGTTTTATTGCGAGTACGAAACTGCGATAGGTAAAATGTTGTGAAAGCACACAAAACGGCATGAACAAGCCAAATACTGCGTGTTGTACCGTTACAAGTGCGAAACTGCTATGTTGTGATATTCTCGTTAAAGCGCATGCAAGCATCGTGAAACCTTAAGAATTATGTCATTTAGCGAGAGACAGCGTTCTGTACTGTAATAAGTTGGTGAAAAACTGTGAGGTCATGCAAATATCGTAACTGTGAACGAAACAGTGTAATAGAGCATTTTGAGATACAAGCGCGAATGTTAGGTTAGGTTAAAATATGAACCATCGTAAAACCGCATTAAACAATGTCACTTTGTGAGATGCAGTGTTTTTCACCATTACAAGTCGGGAACTGCGATATCTAATGTGAAAGCGCATGAAACCGTCGTAATGTGTTAGAGAGCATTGTAAAGTAGCGAGTAAAACGTTTTCTAACGATAGAAGTGCGAAGGTTATGTTAGGTTGAATTATGTTAGTTTAAGCTAGGTAGCGTCGTGAAACCACCAAAAAGGACGTCATCTAACGAGATATAATTGTTTTATTTCATGTACGAAACTGCATAGGTGAAATGTTGTGAAAGCACACAAAACGGCATGAACAAGCCAAATACTGCGTGTTGTACCGTTACAATTGCGAAACTGCTAAGTTGTGATATTCTCGTTAAAGCGCATGCAAGCATCGTGAAACCTTAAAGAATGATGTCATTTAGCGATATACAGCGTTCTGTACTGTAATAAGTTGGAGAAAAACTGTGAGGTCATGCAAATATCTTAAATAAGAACGAAACAAGTGTAATAGAGCGTTTTTAGATACAAGTGCGAACGTTAGGTTAGGTTAAGATATGAACCGTCGTAAAACCGCATGAAACAATGTCACTAAGTGAGATGCAGTGTTTTTCACCATTACAAGTCGGGAACTGCGATATATAATGTGAAAGCGCATGAAACCGTCGTTAGGTTTGGTTAGGTTAGGTTAGGTTAGGTTAGGTTTGGTTAGGTTAGGTTAGGTTAGGTTGGGTTGGGTTTTGTTGTGTTGGGTTGGGTTAGGTTGGGTTAAGTTGGGTTAGGTTAGGTTAGGTTACGTTACGTTAGGTTAGGTTACGTTAGGTTACGTTAGGTTAGGTTAGGTAAGGATAATTTGGTTAGGTTAGGTAAGGTTAGGTTAGGTTAGGTTAGGTTGGATTGGGTGTTGTTGGGTTGGGTTGGGTTAGGTTGGGTTAGGTTAGGTTAGGTTACGTTGGGTTAGGTTAGGTTAGGTTAGGTTACGTTAGGTTAGGTTAGGTTAGGTTTGGTTAGGTTAGGTTAGGTTAGCTTAGGTTAGGTTAGGTTGGGTTGGGTTACGTTGGGTTAGCTTTGGTTAGGTTAGGTTAGGTTAGGTTGGGTTAGGTTAGGTTAGTTTAGGTTAGGTTAGGTTAGGTTAGGTTGGGTTGGGTGGGGTTAGGTTAGGTTAGGTTAGGTAAGGTTAGGTTAGGTTAGGTTACGTTAGGTTAAGGTATGAACCGCGCTAAAACCGCATTAAACAATGTCACTTAGTGAGATGCTGTGTTTTTCACCATTACAAGTCGGGAACTGCGATATCTAATGTGAAAGCGCATGAAACCGTCTTAATCTTGTATAAAACATTGTAAAGTAGCGAATAAAACGTTTTCTAACGATAGAAGTGCGAAGGTTAGGTTAGTTTGAGCTACGTAGCGTCGTGAAACCACCAAAAACGATGTCATCTAACGAGATAGTGTTGTTTTATTGCGAGTACGAAACTGCAATAGGTGAAATATTGTGAAAGCACACAAAATGGCATGAACTAGCCAGATACTGCGTCTTGTGCCGTTACAAGTGCGAAACTGCTTTATTGTGATATTCTCGTTAAAGCGCATGCAAGCATCGTGAAACCCTAAGAACAATGTCATTTATCGAGATACAGCGTTCTGTACTGCAATAAGTTGGTGAAAAACTGTGAGGTTATGCAAATATCGTAATTGTGAACGAAACAGTGTAATAGAGCGTTTTTAGATACAAGTGCGAATGTTAGGTTAGGTTAAAATATGAACCGTCGTAAAAACGCATTAAGCAATGTCACTTAGTGAGATGCAGTGTTTCTCACCATTACAAGTCGGCAACTGCGATATCTAATGTGAAAGCGCTTGCAACCGTCGTTAGGTTAGGTTAGGTTAGGTTAGGTTTGGTTAGGTTAGGTTAGGTTAGGTTAGATTAGGTTAGATTAGGTTAGGTTGGGTTGAGTTGGGTTAGGTTAGGTTAGGTTAGGTTAGGTTGATTAGGTTAGGTTAGGTTAGGTTACGTTAGGTTAGGTTAGGTTACGTTAGGTTACGTTAGGTTAGGTTACGTTAGGTTAGGTTAGGTCAGGTAAGGATAATTTGGTTAGGTTAGGTAAGGTTAGGTTAGGTTAGGTTAGGTTGGGTTGGGTTTTGTTGGGTTGGGTTGGGTTAGGTTGGGTTAAGTTGGGTTAGGTTAGGTTAGGTTACGTTACGTTAGGTTAGGTTAGGTTAGGTTACGTTAGGTTATGTTAGGTTAGGTTAGGTTACGTTAGGTTAGGTTAGGTCAGGTAAGGTTAGGTTACGTAAGAATAGGTTAGGTTAGGTTAGGTTACGTTAGGTTAGGTTAGGTTAGGTTTGGTTAGGTTAGGTTAGGTTAGCTTAAGTTAGGTTAGGTTGGGTTGGGTTGGGTTAGGTTGGGTTAGGTTAGGTTAGGTTGGCTTAGGTTAGTTTAGGTTAAGTTAGGTTAGGTTAGGTTGGGTTGGGTTGGGTTAGGTTAGGTTAGGTTAGGTTAGGTAAGGTTAGGTTAGGTTAGGTTAGGTTACGTAAGGTTAAGGTATGAACCTTCGTAAAACCGCATTAAACAATGTCACTTAGTGACATGCAGTGTTTTTCACCTTTACAAGTTGGGAACTGCGATATCTAATGTGAAAGCGCTTGAAACCGTCGTAATGTTGTAGAAAGCAATGCAAACTAGCGAGTAAAACGTTTTCTAACGATAGAAGTGCGAAGGTAATGTTAGGTTGAGTTATATTAGTTTAAGCTAGGTAGCGTCGTGAAACCACCAAAAACGACGTAATCTAACGAGATAGTGTTGTTTTATTGCGAGTACGAAACTGCGATAGGTAAAATGTTGTGAAAGCACACAAAACGGCATGAACAAGCCAAATACTGCGTGTTGTACCGTTACAAGTGCGAAACTGCTATGTTGTGATATTATCGTTAAAGCGCATGCAAGCATCGTGAAACCTTAAAGAATGATGTCATTTAGCGAGAGACAGCGTTCTGTACTGTAATAAGTTGGTGAAAAACTGTGAGGTCATGCAAATATCGTAACTGTGAACGAAACAGTGTAATACAGAATTTTGAGATACAAGCGCGAATGTTAGGTTAGGGTAAAATATGAACCGTCGTAAAACCGCATTAAACAATGTCACTTTGTGAGATGCAGTGTTTTTCACCATTACAAGTCGGGAACTGCGATATCTAATGTGAAAGCGCATGAAACCGTCGTAATGTTGTAGAAGCATTGTAAAGTAGCGAGTAAAACGTTTTCTAACGATAGAAGTGCGAAGGTTATGTTAGGTTGAATTATGTTAGTTTAAGCTAGGTAGCGTCGTGAAACCACCAAAAAGGACGTCATCTAACGAGATATAATTGTTTTATTTCATGTACGAAACTGCAATAGGTGAAATGTTGTGAAAGCACACAAAACGGCATGAACAAGCCAAATACTGCGTGTTGTACCGTTACAAGTGCGAAACTGCTAAGTTGTGATAGTCTCGTTAAAGCGCATGCAAGCATCGTGAAACCTTAAAGAATGATGTCATTTAGCGATATACAGCGTTCTGTACTGTAATAAGTTGGAGAAAAACTGTGAGGTTATGCAAATATCGTAATTGTGAACGAAACAGTGTAATAGAGCGTTTTTAGATACAAGTGCGAATGTTAGGTTAGGTTAAAATATGAACCGTCGTAAAAACGCATTAAGCAATGTCACTTAGTGAGATGCAGTGTTTCTCACCATTACAAGTCGGGAACTGCGATATCTAATGTGAAAGCGCTTGGAACCGTCGTTAGGTTAGGTTAGGTTAGGTTAGGTTTGGTTAGGTTAGGTTAGGTTAGATTAGGTTAGGTTGGGTTGAGTTGGGTTAGGTTAGGTTAGGTTAGGTTAGGTTGATTAGGTTAGGTTAGGTTAGGTTACGTTAGGTTACGTTAGGTTAGGTTACGTTAGGTTAGGTTAGGTTAGGTAAGGATAATTTGGTTAGGTTAGGTAAGGTTAGGTTAGGTTAGGTTAGGTTGGGTTGGGTTTTGTTGGGTTGGGTTGGGTTAGGTTGGGTTAGGTTGGGTTAGGTTGGGTTAGGTTAGGTTAGGTTACGTTAGGTTAGGTTAGGTTAGGTTAGGTTACGTTAGGTTATGTTAGGTTAGGTTACGTTAGGTTAGGTTAGGTCAGGTAAGGTTAGGTTACGTTAGAATAGGTTAGGTTAGGTTAGGTTACGTTAGGTTAGGTTAGGTTAGGTTAGGTTTGGTTAGGTTAGGTTAGGTTAGCTTAGGTTAGGTTAGGTTGGGTTAGGTTGGGTTAGATTTGGTTAGGTTAGGTTAGGTTAGGTTGGGTTGGGTTGGGTTAGGTTAGGTTAGGTAAGGTTAGGTTAGGTTAGGTTAGGTTAGGTTAGGTTACGTTAGGTTAAGGTATGAACCGTCGTAAAACCGCATTAAACAATGTCACTTAGTGACATGCAGTGTTTTTCACCTTTACAAGTTGGGAACTGCGATATCTAATGTGAAAGCGCTTGAAACCGTCGTAATGTTGTAGAAAGCAATGTAAAGTAGCGAGTAAAACGTTTTCTAACGATAGAAGTGCGAAGGTAATGTTAAGTTGAGTTATGTTAGTTTAAGCTAGGTAGCGTCGTGAAACCACCAAAAACGACGTCATCTAACGAGATAGTGTTGTTTTATTGCGAGTACGAAACTGCGATAGGTAAAATGTTGTGAAAGCACACAAAACGGTATGAACAAGCCAAATACTGCGTGTTGTACCGTTACAAGTGCGAAACTGCTATGTTGTGATATTCTCGTTAAAGCGCATGCAAGCATCGTGAAACCTTAAAGAATGATGTCATTTAGCGAGAGACAGCGTTCTGTACTGTAATAAGTTGGTGAAAAACCTGTGAGGTCATGCAAATATCGTAACTGTGAACGAAACAGTGTAATAGAGCATTTTGAGATACAAGCGCGAATGTTAGGTTAGGTTAAAATATGAACCGTCGTAAAACCGCATTAAACAATGTCACTTTGTGAGATGCAGTGTTTTTCACCATTACAAGTCGGGAACTGCGATATCTAATGTGAAAGCGCATGAAACCGTCGTAATGTGTTAGAGAGCATTGTAAAGTAGCGAGTAAAACGTTTTCTAACGATAGAAGTGCGAAGGTTATGTTAGGTTGAATTATGTTAGTTTAAGCTAGGTAGCGTCGTGAAACCACCAAAAAGGACGTCATCTAACGAGATATAATTGTTTTATTTCATGTACGAAACTGCATAGGTGAAATGTTGTGAAAGCACACAAAACGGCATGAACAAGCCAAATACTGCGTGTTGTACCGTTACAAGTGCGAAACTGCTAAGTTGTGATATTCTCGTTAAAGCGCATGCAAGCATCGTGAAACCTTAAAGAACGATGTCATTTAGCGATATACAGCGTTCTGTACTGTAATAAGTTGGAGAAAAACTGTGAGGTCATGCAAATATCTCAAATAAGAACGAAACAAGTGTAATAGAGCGTTTTTAGATACAAGTGCGAACGTTAGGTTAGGTTAAGATATGAACCGTCGTAAAACCGCATGAAACAATGTCACTAAGTGAGATGCAGTGTTTTTCACCATTACAAGTCGGGAACTGCGATATATAATGTGAAAGCGCATGAAACCGTCGTTAGGTTTCGTTAGGTTAGGTTAGGTTAGGTTAGGTTTGGTTAGGTTAGGTTAGGTTAGGTTAGGTTAGGTTAGATTAGGTTAGGTTGGGTTGAGTTGGGTTAGGTTAGGTTAGGTTAGGTTAGGTTGGGTTAGGTTAGGTTACGTTAGGTTAGGTTAGGTTACGTTAGGTTACGTTAGGTTAGGTTAGGTTAGGTAAGGATAATTTGGTTAGGTTAGGTAAGGTTAGGTTAGGTTAGGTTAGGTTGGGTTGGGTGTTGTTGGGTTGGGTTGGGTTAGGTTGGGTTAGGTTAGGTTGGGTTACGTTGGGTTAGGTTAGGTAAGGTTAGGTTACGTTAGGTTAGGTTAGGTTAGGTTTGGTTAGGTTAGGTTAGGTTAGCTTAGGTTAGGTTAGGTTGGGTTGGGTTTGGTTGAGTTAGATTTGGTTAGGTTAGGTTAGGTTAGGTTGGGTTAGGTTAGGTTAGTTTAGGTTAGGTTAGGTTAGGTTGGGTTGGGTGGGGTTAGGTTAGGTTAGGTTAGGTTACGTTAGGTTAAGGTATGAACCGTCGTAAAACCGCATTAAACAATGTCACTTAGTGATATACAGTGTTTTTCACCTTTACAAGTTGGGAACTGCGATATCTAATGTGAAAGCGCTTGAAACCATCGTAATGTTGTAGAAAGCAATGTAAAGTAGCGAGTAAAACGTTTTCTAACGATAGAAGCGCGAAGGTTATGTTAGGTTGAGTTATGTTAGTTGAAGCTAGGTATCGTCGTGAAACCACCAAAAACGACGTCATCTAACGAGATAGTGTTGTTTTATTGTATGTACGAAACTGCCATAGGTGAAATGTTGTGAAAGTACATAAAACGGCATGAACAAGCCAGATACTGCGTGTTGTACCGTTACAAGTGCGAAACTGCTATAATGTGATATTCTCGTTAAAGCGCATGCAAGCATCGTGAAACCTTAAAGAACGATGTCATTTAGCGAGATACAGCGTTCTGTACTGCAATAAGTTGGTGAAAAACTGTGAGGTTATGCAAATATCGTAATTGTGAACGAAACAGTGTAATAGAGCGTTTTTCAATACAAGTGCGAATGTTAGGTTAGGTTAAGATATGAACCGTCGTAAAACCGCATTAAACAATGTCACTTAGTGAGATGCAGTGTTTTTCACCACTACAAGTCGGGAACTGCGATATCTAATGTGAAAGCGCTTGCAAACGTCGTTAGGTTAGGTTAGGTTAGGTTACGTTAGGTTAGGTTAAGTTATGTTAGGTAAGGTTTGGTTAGGTTAGGTTGGGTTAGGTAAGGTTAGATTAGGTTAAATTAGGTTAGGTTAGGTTAGGTGAGGTTAAGATATGAACCACGCTAAAACCGCATTAAGCAATGTCACTTAGTGAGATGCTGTGTTTTTCACCATTACAAGTCGGGAACTGCGATATCTAATGTGAAAGCGCATGAAACCGTCTTAATCTTGTATAAAACATTGTAAAGTGGCGAATAAAACGTTTTCTAACGATAGAAGTGCGAAGGTTAGGTTAGTTTGAGCTACGTAGCGTCGTGAAACCACCAAAAACGATGTGATCTAACGAGATAGTGTTGTTTTATTGCGAGTACGAAACTGCGATAGGTGAAATATTGTGAAAGCACACAAAATGGCATGAACTAGCCAGATACTGCGTCTTGTGCCGTTACAAGTGCGAAACTGCTTTATTGTGATATTCTCGTTAAAGCACATGCAAGTATCGTGAAACCTTAAAGAACGATATCATTTAGCGAGATACAGCGTTCTGTACTGTAATAAGTTGGTGAGAAACTGTGAGGTTATGCACATATCGTAATTGTGAACGAAACACTGTAATAGAGCGTTTTTAGATACAAGTGCGAATGTTAGGATAGGTTAAGATATCAACCGTCGTAAAACCGCATTAAACAATGTCACTTAGTGAGATGCAGTGTTTTTCACCATTACAAGTCGGGAACTGCGATATGTAATGTGAAAGCGCTTGCAACCGTCGTTAGGTTAGGTTAGGTTAGGTTAGGTTGGGTTAGGTTAGGTTAGGTTAGGTTAGGTTAGGTTGGGTTGGGTTGGGTTAGGTTATGTTGGGTTGGGTTGGTTGGGTTAGGTTGGGTTAGGTTAGGTTAGGTTAGATTACGTTAGGTTAGGTTAGGTTAGATTAGAATAGGTCAAGTTAGGTGAAGTTGGGTTGGGTTGGGTTAGGTTGGGTTAGGTTAAGTTTGGTTGGGTTGGGTTGGGTTAGGTTAGGTTAGGTTGGGTTGGGTTAGGTTAAGTTAGGTTAGGTAAGCTTAGGTTAGGTTGGGTTGGGTTGGGTTGGGTTAGGTTAGGTTAGGTTAGGTTAGGTTGTATTAGGTTAGGTTAGGTTAGGTAAGGTTAGGTTAGGTTAGGTTAGGTTAAGATAAGAACCGTCGTAAAACAGCATTAAACAATATCACTTAGTGGGATGCAGTTTTTTTCACCATTACAAGTCGGGAACTGCGATATCTAATGTGAAAGCGGTTGAAACCGTCGTATTGTTGTAGAAAGCAATGTAAAGTACTGAGTAAAACGTTTTCTAACGATAGAAGTGCGAAGGTTATGTTAGGTTGAGTTAGTTTAAGCTAGGTAGCGTCGTGAAACCACCAAAAACGACGTCATCTAACGAGATAGTGTTGTTTTATTGCGACTACGAAACTGCGATAGGTGAAATATTGTGAAAGGACACAAAACGGCTTGAACTAGCCAGGTACTGCGTGTTGTACCGTTACAAGTGCGAAAATGCTATATTGTGATATTCTCGTTAAAGCGCATGCAAGCATCGTGAAACCTTAAAGAACGATGTCATTTAGCGAGATACAGCGTTCTGTACTGTAATAAGTTGGTGAAAAACTGTGAGGTCATGCAAATATCCTAATTGTGAACGAAACAGTTTAATAGAGCGTTGTTAGATACAAGTGCGAATGTTAGGTTAGGTTAAGATATGAACCGTCGTAAAACCGCATTAAACAATGTCACTTAGTGAGATGCAGTGTTTTTCACCATTACAAGTCGGGAACTGCGATATCTAATGTGAAAGCGCATGAAACCGTCGTAATGTTGTAGAGAGCATTGTAAAGTAGCGAGTAAAACGTTTTCTAACGATAGAAGTGCGAAGGTTATGTTAGGTTGAGTTATGTTAGTTTAGGCTAGGTAGCGTAGAGAAACCACCAAAAAGGACGTCATCTAACGAGATAGTGTTGTTTTATTGCATTTAGGAAATTGCAATAGGTGAAATGTTGTGAAAGAACACAAAAAGGCATGAACAAGCCAGATACTGCGTGTTGTACCGTTACTAGTGTGAAACTGCTATATTGTGATATTCTCATTAACGCGCATGCAAGCATCGTGAAACCTTAAAGAGCGATGTCATTTAGCGAGATACAGCGTTCTGTACTGCAATAAGTTGGTGAAAAACTGTGAGGCTATGCAAATATCGCAATTGTGATCGAAACAGTGTAATAGTGCGTTTTTAGATACAAGTGCGAATGTTAGGTTAGGTTAAGATATCAACCGTCGTAAAACCGCATTAAACAATGTCACTAAGTGAGATGCAGTGTTTTTCACCATTACAAGTCGGGAACTGCGATATGTAATGTGAAAGCGCTTGCAACCGTCGTTAGGTTAGGTTAGGTTAGGTTAGGTTGGGTTAGGTTAGGTTAGGTTAGGTTAGGTTAGGTTAGATTAGGTTAGGTTGGGTTGAGTTGGGTTAGGTTAGGTTAGGTTAGGTTAGGTTGGGTTAGGTTAGGTTACGTTAGGTTAGGTAAGGTTACGTTAGGTTACGTTAGGTTAGGTTAGGTTAGGTAAGGATAATTTGGTTAGGTTAGGTAAGGTTAGGTTAGGTTAGGTTAGGTTGGGTTGGGTGTTGTTGGGTTGGGTTGGGTTAGGTTGGGTTAGGTTAGGTTAGGTTAGGTTGGGTTAGGTTAGGTTAGGTTAGGTTACGTTAGGTTAGGTTAGGTTAGGTTTGGTTAGGTTAGGTTAGGTTAGCTTAGGTTAGGTTAGGTTGGGTTGGGTTAGGTTGGGTTAGATTTGGTTAGGTTAGGTTAGGTTAGGTTGGGTTAGGTTAGGTTAGTTTAGGTTAGGTTAGGTTAGGTTGGGTTGGGTGGGGTTAGGTTAGGTTAGGTTAGGTTAGGTTACGTTAGGTTAAGGTATGAACCGTCGTAAAACCGCATTAAACAATGTCACTTAGTGATATACAGTGTTTTTCACCTTTACAAGTTGGGAACTGCGATATCTAATGTGAAAGCGCTTGAAACCATCGTAATGTTGTAGAAAGCAATGTAAAGTAGCGAGTAAAACGTTTTCTAACGATAGAAGCGCGAAGGTTATGTTAGGTTGAGTTATGTTAGTTGAAGCTAGGTATCGTCGTGAAACCACCAAAAACGACGTCATCTAACGAGATAGTGTTGTTTTATTGTATGTACGAAACTGCCATAGGTGAAATGTTGTGAAAGTACACAAAACGGCATGAACAAGCCAGATACTGCGTGTTGTACCGTTACAAGTGCGAAACTGCTATAATGTGATATTCTCGTTAAAGCGCATGCAAGCATCGTGAAACCTTAAAGAACGATGTCATTTAGCGAGCTACAGCGTTCTGTACTGCAATAAGTTGGTGAAAAACTGTGAGGTTATGCAAATATCGTAATTGTGAACGAAACAGTGTAATAGAGCGTTTTTCAATACAAGTGCGAATGTTAGGTTAGGTTAAGATATGAACCGTCGTAAAACCGCATTAAACAATGTCACTTAGTGAGATGCAGTGTTTTTCACCATTACAAGTCGGGAACTGCGATATCTAATGTGAAAGCGCTTGCAAACGTCGTTAGGTTAGGTTCGGTTAGGTTAGGTTACGTTAGGTTAGGTTAAGTTATGTTAGGTAAGGTTTGGTTAGGTTAGGTTAGGTTAGTTTGGGTTAGGTAAGGTTAGGTTAG
The DNA here is from genome assembly GCF_043290135.1 of Rhipicephalus microplus. Classification (NCBI taxonomy): domain Eukaryota; kingdom Metazoa; phylum Arthropoda; class Arachnida; order Ixodida; family Ixodidae; genus Rhipicephalus; species Rhipicephalus microplus. The sequence continues at coordinate 239,933,271 of NC_134703.1, forward strand.
GTTAAATTAGGTTAGGTTAAGATATGAACCACGCTAAAACCGTATTAAGCAATGTCACTTAGTGAGATGCTGTGTTTTTCACCATTAAAAGTCGGGAACTGCGATATCTATTGTGAAAGCGCATGAAACCGTCTTAATCTTGTATAAAACATTGTAAAGTGGCGAATAAAACGTTTTCTAACGATAGAAGTGCGAAGGTTAGGTTAGTTTGAGCTACGTAGCGTCGTGAAACCACCAAAAACGATGTCATCTAACGAGATAGTGTTGTTTTATTGCGAGTACGAAACTGCGATAGGTGAAATATTGTGAAAGCACACAAAATGGCATGAACTAGCCAGATACTGCGTCTTGTGCCGTTACAAGTGCGAAACTGCTTTATTGTGATATTCTCGTTAAAGCGCATGCAAGTATCGTGAAACCTTAAAGAACGATGTCATTTAGCGAGATACAGCGTTCTGTACTGTAATAAGTTGGTGAGAAACTGTGAGGTTATGCAAATATCGTAATTGTGAACGAAACACTGTAATAGAGCGTTTTTAGATACAAGTGCGAATGTTAGGATAGGTTAAGATATCAACCGTCGTAAAACCGCATTAAACAATGTCACTTAGTGAGATGCAGTGTTTTTCACCATTACAAGTCGGGAACTGCGATATGTAATGTGAAAGCGCTTGCAACCGTCGTTAGGTTAGGTTAGGTTAGGTTAGGTTGGGTTAGGCTAGGTTAGGTTAGGTTAGGTTGGGTTGGGTTGGGTTACGTTGGGTTGGGTTGGGTTGGTTGGGTTAGGTTGGGTTAGGTTAGGTTAGGTTAGATTACGTTAGGTTAGGTTAGGTTAGATTAGAATAGGTCAAGTTAGGTGAGGTATGGTTGGGTTGGGTTAGGTTAGGTTTGGTTGGGTTGGGTTGGGTTAGGTTAGGTTAGGTTGGGTTGGGTTAGGTTAGGTTAGGTTAGGTTAGCTTAGGTTAAGTTAGGTTAGGTTAGGTTAGGTTGGGTTGGGTTGGGTTGGGTTAGGTTAGGTTAGGTTAGGTTAGGTTGTATTAGGTTAGGTTAGGTTAGGTAAGGTTAGGTTAGGTTAGGTTAGGTTAAGATAAGAACCGTCGTAAAACAGCATTAAACAATATCACTTAGTGGGATGCAGTTTTTTTCACCATTACAAGTCGGGAACTGCGATATCTAATGTGAAAGCGGTTGAAACCGTCGTATTGTTGTAGAAAGCAATGTAAAGTACTGAGTAAAACGTTTTCTAACGATAGAAGTGCGAAGGTTATGTTAGGTTGAGTTAGTTTAAGCTAGGTAGCGTCGTGAAACCACCAAAAACGACGTCATCTAACGAGATAGTGTTGTTTTATTGCGACTACGAAACTGCGATAGGTGAAATATTGTGAAAGGACACAAAACGGCTTGAACTAGCCAGGTACTGCGTGTTGTACCGTTACAAGTGCGAAAATGCTATATTGTGATATTCTCGTTAAAGCGCATGCAAGCATCGTGAAACCTTAAAGAACGATGTCATTTAGCGAGATACAGCGTTCTGTACTGTAATAAGTTGGTGAAAAACTGTGAGGTCATGCAAATATCCTAATTGTGAACGAAACAGTTTAATAGAGCGTTGTTAGATACAAGTGTGAATGTTAGGTTAGGTTAAGATATGAACCGTCGTAAAACCGCATTAAACAATGTCACTTAGTGAGATGCAGTGTTTTTCACCATTACAAGTCGGGAACTGCGATATCTAGTGTGAAAGCGCATGAAACCGTCGTAATGTTGTAGAGAGCATTGTAAAGTAGCGAGTAAAACGTTTTCTAACGATAGAAGTGCGAAGGTTATGTTAGGTTGAGTTATGTTAGTTTAGGCTAGGTAGCGTAGAGAAACCACCAAAAAGGACGTCATCTAACGAGATAGTGTTGTTTTATTGCATTTAGGAAATTGCAATAGGTGAAATGTTGTGAAAGAACACAAAAAGGCATGAACAAGCCAGATACTGCGTGTTGTACCGTTACTAGTGTGAAACTGCTATATTGTGATATTCTCATTAACGCGCATGCAAGCATCGTGAAACCTTAAAGAACGATGTCATTTAGCGAGATACAGCGTTCTGTACTGCAATAAGTTGGTGAAAAACTGTGAGGTTATGCAAATATCGCAATTGTGATCGAAACAGTGTAATAGTGCGTTTTTAGATACAAGTGCGAATGTTAGGTTAGGTTAAGATATCAACCGTCGTAAAACCGCATTAAACAATGTCACTTAGTGAGATGCAGTGTTTTTCACCATTACAAGTCGGGAACTGCGATATGTAATGTGAAAGCGCTTGCAACCGTCGTTAGGTTAGGTTAGGTTAGGTTAGGTTAGGTTAGGTTGGGTTAGGTTAGGTTAGGTTAGGTTGGGTTGGGTTGGGTTAGGTTGGGTTGGGTTGGGTTGGTTGGGTTAGGTTGGGTTAGGTTAGGTTAGATTACGTTAGGTTAGGTTAGGTTAGATTAGAATAGGTCAAGTTAGGTGAGGTTGGGTTGGGTTGGGTTAGGTTAGGTTTGGTTGGGTTGGGTTGGGTTGGCTTAGGTTAGGTTAGGTTAGGTTAGGTTGGGTTAGGTTCGGTTAGGTTAGGTTGGGTTGGGTTGGGTTAGGTTAGGTTATGTTGGGTTGGGTTAGGTTAGGTTAGGTGAGGTTAGCTTAGGTTAAGTAAGGTTAGGTTAGGTTAGGTTAGGTTAGGTTAGGTTGGGTTGGGTTGGGTTGGGTTAGGTTAGGTTAGGTTAGGTTGTATTAGGTTAGGTTAGGTTAGGTAAGGTTAGGTTAGGTTAGGTTAGGTTAAGATAAGAACCGTCGTAAAACAGCATTAAACAATATCACTTAGTGGGATGCAGTTTTTTTCACCATTACAAGTCGGGAACTGCGATATCTATTGTGAAAGCGGTTGAAACCGTCGTATTGTTGTAGAAAGCAATGTAAAGTAGCGAGTAAAACGTTTTCTAACGATAGAAGTGCGAAGGTTATGTTAGGTTGAGTTAGTTTAAGCTAGGTAGCGTCGTGAAACCACCAAAAACGACGTCATCTAACGAGATAGTGTTGTTTTAAGGCGACTACAAAACTGCGATAGGTGAAATATTGTGAAAGGACACAAAACGGCTTCAACTAGCCAGGAACTGCGTGTTGTACCGTTACAAGCGCGAAACTGCTATATTGTCATATTCTCGTTAAAGCGCATGCAAGTATCGTGAAACCTTAAAGAACGATGTCATTTAGCGAGATACAGCGTTCTGTACTGTATTAAGTTGGTGAGAAACTGTGAGGTCATGCAAATATCCTAAATGTTAACGAAACAGTGTAATAGAGCGTTTTTAGATACAAGTGCGAATGTTAGGTTAGGGTAAGACATTAACCATCGTAAAACCGCATTAAACAATGTCACTTAGTGAGATGCAGTGTTTTTCACCATTACAAGTCGGGAACTGCGATATCTAATGTGAAAGCGCATGAAACCGTCGTAATGTTGTAGAGAGCATTGTAAAGTAGCGAGTAAAACGTTTTCTAACGATAGAACTGCGAAGGTTATGTTAGGTTGAGTTATGTTAGTTTAGGCTAGGTAGCGTAGAGAAACCACCAAAAAGGACGTCATCTAACGAGATAGTGTTGTTTTATTGCATGTAGGAAATTGCAATAGGTGAAATGTTGTGAAAGAACACAAAAAGGCATGAACAAGCCAGATACTGCGTGTTGTACCGTTACTAGTGTGAAACTGCTATATTGTGATATTCTCATTAACGCGCATGCAAGCATCGTGAAACCTTAAAGAACGATGTCATTTAGCGAGATACAGCGTTCTGTACTGCAATAAGTTGGTGAAAAACTGTGAGGTTATGCAAATATCGCAATTGTGATCGAAACAGTGTAATAGTGCGTTTTTAGATAGAAGTGCGAATGTTAGATTAGGTTAAGATATCAACCGTCGTAAAACCGCATTAAACAATGTCACTTAGTGAGATGCAGTGTTTTTCACCATTACAAGTCGGGAACTGCGATATGTAATGTGAAAGCGCTTGCAACCGTCGTTAGGTTAGGTTAGGTTAGGTTAGGTTAGGTTGGGTTAGGTTAGGTTAGGTTAGGTTGGGTTGGGTTGGGTTAGGTTGGGTTGGGTTGGGTTGGTTGGGTTAGGTTGGGTTAGGTTAGGTTAGATTACGTTAGGTTAGGTTAGGTTAGATTAGAATAGGTCAAGTTAGGTGAGGTTGGGTTGGGTTGGGTTAGGTTAGGTTTGGTTGGGTTGGGTTGGGTTGGCTTAGGTTAGGTTAGGTTAGGTTAGGTTGGGTTAGGTTCGGTTAGGTTAGGTTGGGTTGGGTTGGGTTAGGTTAGGTTAGGTTGGGTTGGGTTAGGTTAGGTTAGGTGAGGTTAGCTTAGGTTAAGTAAGGTTAGGTTAGGTTAGGTTAGGTTAGGTTAGGTTGGGTTGGGTTGGGTTAGGTTAGGTTAGGTTAGGTTGTATTAGGTTAGGTTAGGTTAGGTAAGGTTAGGTTAGGTTAGGTTAGGTTAAGATAAGAACCGTCGTAAAACAGCATTAAACAATATCACTTAGTGGGATGCAGTTTTTTTCACCATTACAAGTCGGGAACTGCGATATCTATTGTGAAAGCGGTTGAAACCGTCGTATTGTTGTAGAAAGCAATGTAAAGTAGCGAGTAAAACGTTTTCTAACGATAGAAGTGCGAAGGTTATGTTAGGTTGAGTTAGTTTAAGCTAGGTAGCGTCGTGAAACCACCAAAAACGACGTCATCTAACGAGATAGTGTTGTTTTAAGGCGACTACAAAACTGCGATAGGTGAAATATTGTGAAAGGACACAAAACGGCTTCAACTAGCCAGGAACTGCGTGTTGTACCGTTACAAGCGCGAAACTGCTATATTGTCATATTCTCGTAAAGCGCATGCAAGTATCGTGAAACCTTAAAGAACGATGTCATTTAGCGAGATACAGCGTTCTGTACTGTATTAAGTTGGTGAGAAACTGTGAGGTCATGCAAATATCCTAAATATTAACGAAACAGTGTAATAGAGCGTTTTTAGATACAAGTGCGAATGTTAGGTTAGGGTAAGACATTAACCATCGTAAAACCGCATTAAACAATGTCACTTAGTGAGATGCAGTGTTTTTCACCATTACAAGTCGGGAACTGCGATATCTAATGTGAAAGCGCATGAAACCGTCGTAATGTTGTAGAGAGCATTGTAAAGTAGCGAGTAAAACGTTTTCTAACGATAGAACTGCGAAGGTTATGTTAGGTTGAGTTATGTTAGTTTAGGCTAGGTAGCGTAGAGAAACCACCAAAAAGGACGTCATCTAACGAGATAGTGTTGTTTTATTGCATGTAGGAAATTGCAATAGGTGAAATGTTGTGAAAGAACACAAAAAGGCATGAACAAGCCAGATACTGCGTGTTGTACCGTTACTAGTGTGAAACTGCTATATTGTGATATTCTCATTAACGCGCATGCAAGCATCGTGAAACCTTAAAGAACGATGTCATTTAGCGAGATACAGCGTTCTGTACTGCAATAAGTTGGTGAAAAACTGTGAGGTTATGCAAATATCGCAATTGTGATCGAAACAGTGTAATAGTGCGTTTTTAGATAGAAGTGCGAATGTTAGATTAGGTTAAGATATCAACCGTCGTAAAACCGCATTAAACAATGTCACTTAGTGAGATGCAGTGTTTTTCACCATTACAAGTCGGGAAGTGCGATATGTATTGTGAAAGCGCTTGCAACCGTCGTTAGGTTAGGTTAGGTTAGGTTAGGTTAGGTTAGGTTGGGTTAGGTTAGGTTAGGTTAGGTTGGGTTGGGTTGGGTTAGGTTGGGTTGGGTTGGGTTGGGTTGGTTGGGTTAGGTTGGGTTAGGTTGGGTTAGGTTAGGTTAGGTTAGGTTACGTTAGGTTAGGTTAGGTTAGATTAGAATAGGTCAAGTTAGGTGAGGTTGGGTTGGGTTGGGTTAGGTTAGGTTGGGTTGGGTTGGGTTGGGTTGGCTTAGGTTAGGTTAGGTTAGGTTAGGTTGGGTTAGGTTAGGTTAGGTTAGGTTAGGTTAGGTTGGGTTGGGTTGGGTTAGGTTAGGTTAGGTTGGGTTGGGTTAGGTTAGGTTAGGTTAGATTAGGTTAGGTTAAGTTAGGTTAGGTTAGGTTAGGTTAGGTTGGGTTGGGTTGGGTTGGGTTAGGTTAGGTTAGGTTAGGTTAGGTTGTATTAGGTTAGGTTAGGTTAGGTAAGGTTAGGTTAGGTTAGGTTAAGATAAGAACCGTCGTAAAACAGCATTAAACAATATCACTTAGTGGGATGCAGTTTTTTTCACCATTACAAGTCGGGAACTGCGATATCTAATGTGAAAGCGGTTGAAACCGTCGTATTGTTGTAGAAAGCAATGTAAAGTAGCGAGTAAAACGTTTTCTAACGATAGAAGTGCGAAGGTTATGTTAGGTTGAGTTAGTTTAAGCTAGGTAACGTCGTGAAACCACCAAAAACGACGTCGTCTAACGAGATAGTGTTGTTTTATTGCGACTACGAAACTGCGATAGGTGAAATATTGTGAAAGGACACAAAACGGCTTGACCTAGCCAGGTACTGCGTGTTGTACCGTTACAAGTGCGAAACTGCTATATTGTGATATTCTCGTTAAAGCGCATGCAAGCATCGTGAAACCTTAAAGAACGATGTCATTTAGCGAGATACAGCGTTCTGTACTGTAATAAGTTGGTGAAAAACTGTGAGGTCATGCAAATATCCTAATTGTGAACGAAACAGTTTAATAGAGCGTTGTTAGATACAAGTGCGAATGTTAGGTTAGGTTAAGATATGAACCGTCGTAAAACCGCATTAAACAATGTCACTTAGTGAGATGCAGTGTTTTTCACCATTACAAGTCGGGAACTGCGATATCTAATGTGAAAGCGCATGAAACCATCGTAATGTTGTAGAGAGCATTGTAAGGTAGCGAGTAAAACGTTTTCTAACGATAGAAGTGCGAAGGTTATGTTAGGTTGAGTTATGTTAGTTTAGGCTAGGTAGCGTCGTGAAACCACTAAAAAGGACGTCATCTAACGAGATAGTGTTGTTTTATTGCATGTAGGAAATTGCAATAGGTGAAATGTTGTGAAAGCACACAAAACGGAATGAACAAGCCAGATACTGCGTGTTGTACCGTTACAAGTGTGAAACTGCTATATTGTGATATTCTCGTTGAAGCGCATGCAAGCATCGTGAAACCTTAAAGAACGATGTCATTTAGCGAGATACAGCGTTCTGTACTGCAATAAGTTGGTGAAAAACTGTGAGGTTATGCAAATATCGTAATTGTGAACGAAACAGTGTAATAGAGCGTTTTTAGATACAAGTGCGAATGTTAGGTTAGGTTAAGATATCAACCGTCCTAAAACCGCATTAAACAATGTCACTTAGTGAGATGCAGTGTTTTTCATCATTACAAGTGGAAAACTGCGATATCTTATGTTAAATACAGATATCTTATGATAAAAAAGACAGTACGGCAGCAGTGCACATTGGCATCGCTTACTAAATCTACGCCTGTTTCAGATGCGCCTGCGACCGATGCATCATTGACGCAGCCTGATACTCTGGCCCAGGCAAAGCGGGGCGTGTTTGCTTGTCGACGACGAAAGCAGCGCATCACCAGAGGGCGACGGTTCACCGCTGCTATAAAAGACGCTGCAAGAAAGTCGTCGCCTACAGTACGGCAGCAGTGCACATTGGCATCGCTTACTAAATCTACGCCTGTTTCAGATGCGCCTGCGACCGATGCATCATTGACGCAGCCTGATACTCTGGCCCAGGCGAAGCGGGGCGTGTTTGCTTGTCGACGACGAAAGCAGCGCATCACCAGAGGGCGACGGTTCACCGCTGCTATAAAAGACGCTGCAAGAAAGTCGTCGCCTACAGTACGGCAGCAGTGCACATTGGCATCGCTTACTAAATCTACGCCTGTTTCAGGTGAGAATTTGTCTGTTGTATTCAACAGCATTTATTTTTTTTGCGATTTGTGCACTGCTGCCGGACGTACTGTTCCTGTGTCATCGTTTGCAAGTGAACGCATTTGTGTTGGCTAACCATGTCGAAGGATGCACGCGATACTGCTAAAGCAATCGAAGACTTACGACGAGAACTAAGAAAGGAACTTCGAGATATAAAAGATGCTTTGAACGAAGTGAAAGAACTCAGAGCAGATATTCAATCTGTAATGAAAGAAAACCAAGAGCTCAAAGCTGAAAATGACAGACTACATCGTAGAATAGAGGAGGTCGAAACTTACCAGCGCTCAAATAATCTGGAAATTAAGGGTGTCCCATCTGATGTTGAACCCCTTGATGCGGTTAAGAAAATCTGTGGTGCCATTCAAGAAGAAATAACTTCAGATGACGTCGATATCTGTCACAGAGTACCGACTGCTCGTCATGACCAAACTAATATAGTAGTCCGATTTGTGCGCAGGACAAAGAAGCTTGCCATTCTAAGCAAGTCAAAGAAAATTAGAATTGACAGCAAGGACCTGGGCAGCCAGACGTCTTCTGCAGTATATGTCAATGAGCACTTGACGAAACACGGAAAACAGCTTCTTGGATCAGCTATTCAGAGAAAGAAGGAACTGCGTTGGAAATTTGTCTGGACATCGGGGGGGCAAGATATTTGCTCGTAGAAACGAAACCTCGCCTATACTAAAGATAAGAAACGCAGATGATCTTGCCAAGATGACCGTGGAAGGGGGCGGAACTGCCACAGAGTGAACATTTTTTTTGCACAAACTGATATACGTTCGTTTAAGATGAGCACCGATACAGAAATACCTAGTGATGGCTATCATGATAGCAGTTCTGCGAATGGTCTTCTTGGGGCTGCGCGCAGGTGCATAAAGGTTTTTCATTTAAACACACGCAGCATACGCCACAAGACAGATAAGATCCTCAGTATATTTAGCTCCCTTACATTTAGCTTTGACTTGTTGCTGTTCTCTGAAACCTGGCTAACTGTAGGCGAAGATCCACCATATTTCGAGAACTACACTTACAATGGCATAGTGCGTCCCGTTGGTAGAGGTGGTGGAGTGGCTATTTACGTCAAACAATCATTAAAGCATGAAGTTGTCCCCCAATTTTCCCAGGTTAATGAAGTTGTAGAGTGCCTCATGGTTCGCTTAGAAAAAGCATTCGCTGTGATCGTTTACAGACCACCCTCGGGGTGTAAAACAAAGTTCATTTCATTCATTGAAGACGTTTTTGAGTACTTATGTCCTACTGGTTTTCCAATTGTGATAATGGGCGATGTAAACATCGATATGCTCTCTCAGGATGCAACTTCACGGCAGTTAATAGCGCTGGCAAATTCTTTTGCCTGTAATAGCGTAATTTCTAAGGCAACCCGCCTAACTGCAGAGACTGCGACACTTCTTGATATATGTTTGACGAACACACTCCCAACGTCTTGCGTTGCTGGATCGCTGGCAGTAGATATAAGCGATCATCTACCGATCTTTTGCACCATTCCTTCTTCCAATGGTACTTGCAAAAGCAATAAAAAAGTACGGTCTCGTCAGATCAACGCTAACACGCTTGGAATCTTCCGGTATCGTGTTATTGCAACAGACTGGAACCACGTGTTACAAGAAAGGGATGCTAACTTGGCATACAAGCTGTTCATTAATAAACTCATGAAATGTTATGATGAAGCTTTCCCGGTGTCTGTGAAGAACGCAAAACGCCAGAAAATTAGGAAACCTTGGATAAGTAATGCGCTATTTAAAAAAATTACAAAGAAGAACAACATGTACCATGCGTTTATAAAGACACGAGATATCAAATTACTCAGCGAGTTCAAAAAATACAGAAACCATCTAAATGGTGAAATAAGGCGTGCTAAATTCAGGTATTATGAGAATTTATTTAGTAGAATAAGTGATAATCCTAGCAAAATTTGGAGCGAGGTTAGAAATCTTTCTGGTCAAATAAAACAAAGCAACATTCCTAGGGTTTTGGAAAACTCTAGTGGCCTTGGTAACCGAGAGGTGGCAACGGCAATGAATAACTACTTCATAAAAAATTGTGATTTCGATGATGCGGGGTATGACGAGGATACACAACTGCCTGTAAATGACCGTCGCTTATCTAACTCTATAGTTCTGCACACTATCTCATGTCATGAAACCGAAGAATTAATAACAAAGATAAAAAACCATTGTGCAGCAGGTTACGATGATATTAAAGCTGTACCAATAAAATACGTCGCTGATGTTATATCACCTGCGTTGTCACATAATATTATTTTAACTCTTGTTACCGGCGTATTTCCCGATGAATTAAAAATAGCTCGCGTATGTCCGCTTTTCAAGGGTGGTAATGACCAAGAGATTGGAAACTACCGACCGATATCGGTACTTCCGATTCTGTCAAAAGTTTTTGAAAGCGCTATTAATATTAGATTACAAAAATTTTTTGCGAAGTACAATGTAATAAGTGATGCCCAATTTGGCTTTCAAAAATGTAAATCCACCGAGCTTGCATTACTCAATATTAAAAACGAGATACTAACCAATTTTGAGAAAAAGCTATATACGCTTGGTCTTTTTGTTGACTTCCGCAAAGCATTCGACACCGTGCATCACAGGGTTCTTCTAGAAAAACTTAATAACTACGGTGTCCGTGGCGTTGCCAATAGGTTAATTCAAAATTACCTAACAGACCGCTATCAGTATGTCGCTATTAATCAAGAGACATCTCCCCGTGCGAGGGTCAACAAAGGTGTCCCACAAGGATCGATACTTGGTCCTCTGTTGTTTATAGTCTATGTAAATAACTTGTGTAGCATTCCGGATTCTCCTAAGTTAATCATGTATGCGGACGACACTAATATATTTTTTGCTGGTTCATCGATCTCTCAACTTGAAAAGTCTGTAAACACATATCTAAATAAGTTGTCTTCCTGGATTAAACTAAATAAGTTGCGGCTAAACGCGAGTAAAACTAAATATATATTGTTTGCACCCATTAATAAGCCACGGAATATAAGTCTAAGTATCTCCTTTGAGGGTCAGACTTTAGAACAAGTCAAGGTACAGAAATTCTTGGGTGTGTGGTTCCAGGAAGACCTTTCCTGGAATGAACATATAAATAAATTGGCAGCAGATCTAAGTAGAAGCGTTGGATGTATGTACAAACTATGTCCGTTATTACCACTTTGGCTAAAGAAAGCGTTATATTATACACTGATATATTCCAGGCTAAGTAATTGTGTCTTATGTTGGGGAACAACGACGGCTCAAAACTATAAAACATTACTTACACTACAAAAGAGGGTACTAAGACTATTCGAGGGATATTACGGTATGCCACAAGGTCTTAGCGCACGTCCGTTATTCCCTAAATATCTCATATTACAAGCAAACCAAATATATTATTATAAGTTATTATTGTATATCCAAAATAATAAACTATACCCCATGTACGATTCTTCTCTATGTACTGAGTACTATCTCCGTACACATAGTATAAGAACACCGAAAACTAGAACAACCTATGGTCAACAACATATTGATTACCAAATACCGAGTCTCCTCAACAAACTGGGTGACGTACTTGACCTAAATAAGAAAACTTCCAAAAATAAGTTCAAGGAATTTCTTCTTTATAATTGTATTGAATACACTTAATACAGAAATTTGGATTATTTATTACTTTCTGTGTCCCAATTGCTTAGAGTACACTATTCGTGTCCTTTTGTTGTTGTTTTTTAGGAATGTATGTGTCTCCTGATGCTTTCCTTACCTCACCTATTGTATATATTGCGATGTTTTTTAGGTATTTCATTACTATTTACTGTCCTGTTCTTTCTTTATATTTGTAATGGTTACATGTGTGATCATAATTTGCAAATTGTATCTGTATATAATGATGTTCTCTAATTCGGCTAAGTTCTGTATGACATGTTAATTTTAGTTTTTATTTTATTTTGCCAGACTGTATTTCGGAGCAAAAGCCTCCGTCAGGCTATGTAGCCTTTTGCTTTTGCTTCGTTTTTTCTGTTGCACGTACAGAAAATAAATAAATCTCAAATAAAAAAAAATCGGATGAAACCGTCGTAATGTTGTAGAAAGCATTGTAAAGGAGCGAGTAAAACGTTTTATAACAATAGAAGTGCGAAGGTTATCTTAGGTTGAGTTAGTTTAGGCTAGGTAGCGTCGTGAAACCACCAAAAACGACGTCATCTAACGAGATAGTGTTGTTTTATTGCGACTACGAAACTGCGATAGGTGAAATGTTGTGAAAGCACACAAAATGGCATGAACAAGCCAAATACTGCGTGTTGTACCGTTACAAGTGCGAAACTGCTATATTGTTATATTCTCGTTAAAGCGCATGCAAGCATCATGAAACCTTAAAGAACGATGTCATTTAGCGAGATACAGCGTTCTGTACTGTAATACGTTGGTTAAAAACGGTGAGGTCATGCAAATATCCTAAATGTGAACGAAAATGTGTAATAGAGCGTTTTTAGATACAAGTGCGAATGTTAGGTTAGGTTAAGACATTAACCATCATAAAACCGCATAAAACAATGTCACTTAGTGAGATGCAGTGTTTTTCACTATTACAAGCCGGGAACTGCGATATCTAATGTGAAAGCGCATGAAACCGTCGTAATGTTGTAGAGAGCATTGTAAAGTAGCGAGTAAAACATTTTCTAACGATAGAAGTGCGAAGTTTATGTTAGGTTGAGTTTTGTTGGTTTAGGCTAGGTAGCGTCGTGAAACCACCAAAAAGGACGTCATCTAACGAGATAGTGTTGTTTTATTGCATGTAGGAAATTGCAATAGGTGAAATGTTGTGAAAGCCCACAAAACGGCATGAACAAGCCAGATACTGCGTGTTGTACCGTTACAAGTGTGAAACTGCTATATTGTGATATTCTCCCAAAAGCGCATGCAAGCATCGTGAAACCTTAAAGAACGATATCATTTAACAAGATACGGCGTTCTGTACTGCAATAAGTTGGTGAAAAACTGTGAGGTTATGCAAATATCGTAATTGTGAACGAAACAGTGTAATAGAGCGTTTTTAGATACAAGTGCGAATGTTAGGTTAGGTTAAGATATGAACCGTCGTAAAACCGCATTAAACAATGTCACTTAGTGAGATGCAGTGTTTTTCACCATTACAAGTCGGGAACTGCGATATCTAATGTGAAAGCGCATGAAACCGTCGTTAGGTTAGGTTAGGTTAGGTTAGGTTAGATAAGGTTTGGTTAGGTTAGATTAGGTTAGGTTAGGTTGGGTTGAGTTGAGTTGGGTTAGGTTAGGTTAGGTTGGGTTAGGTTAGGTTAGGTTAGGTTTGGTTGGGTTGGGTTGGGTTGGGTTAGGTTGGGTTGGGTTGGGTTGGGTTAGGTTGGGTTGGGTTGGGTTAGGTTGAATGGGTTAGGTTAGGTTAGGTTAGGTTACCTTAGGTTAGGTTAGGTGAGATTAGGTTAGGTTAGGTTAGGTTGGGTTGGGTTGGGTTAGGTTAGGTTGGGTTGGGTTGGGTTGGGTTGGGTTAGGTTAGGTTAGGTTAGGTTGGGTTGGGTTATGTTAGGTTATGTTAGGTTAGGTTAGGTTGGGTTAGGTTAGGTTAGGTTAGGTTAAGATATGAACCGTCGTAAAACAGCAATAAACAATGTCACTTAGTGGGATGCAGTGTTTTTCACCATTACAAGTCGGGAATTGCGATATCTAATGTGAAAGCGCTTGAAACCGTCGCAATGTTGTAGAAAGCAATGTAAAGTAGCGAGTAAAACGTTTTCCAACAATAGAAGTGCGAAGGTTATGTTAGGTTGAGTTAGTTTAAGCTAGGTAGCGTCGTGAAACCATAAAAACGACGTCATCTAACGAGATAGTGTTGTTTTATTGTGACTACGAAACTGCGATAGGTGAAATGTTGTGAACGCACACAAAACGGCATGAACAAGCCAAATACTGGGTGTTGTACCGTTACAAGTGCGAAACTGCTATATTGTGATATTCGCGTTAAAGCGCATGCAAGCATCGTGAAACCATAAAGAACGATGTCATTTAGCGAGATACAGCGTTCTGTACTGTAATAGGTTGGTGAAAAACTGTGAGGTCATGCAAATATCGTAATTGTGAACGAAACAGTGTAATAGAGCATTTTGAGATACAAGTGCGAATGTTAGGTTAGGTTAAGATATGAACCGTCGTAAAACCGCAATAAACCATGTCACTTAGTGAGATGCAGTGTTTTTCACCATTACAAGTCGGGAACTGCAATATCTGTTGTGAAAGCGCATGAAACCGTCGTAATGTTGTAGAGAGCATTGTAAAGTAGCGAGTAAAACATTTTCTAACGATAGAAGTGCGAAGGTTATGTTAGGTTGGGTTATGTTAGTTTAGGCTAGGTAGCGTCGTGAAACCACCAAAAAGGACGTCATCTAACGAGATAGTGTTGTTTTATTGCATGTACGAAACTGCAATAGGTGAAATGTTGTGAAAGCACACAAAACGGCATGAACAAGTTAAATACTGGGTGTTGTACCGTTACAAGTGCGAAACTGCTATATTGTGATATTCGCGTTAAAGCGCATGCAAGCATCGTGAAACCATAAAGAACGATGTCATTTAGCGAGATACAGCGTTCTGTACTGTAATAAGTTGGTGAAAAACTGTGAGGTCATGCAAATATCCTAAATGTGAACGAAAATGTGTAACAGAGCGTTTTCAGATACAAGTGCGAATGTTAGGTTAGGTGAAGTTATGAACTGTCGTAAAACCGCATTAAACAATGTCACTTAGTGAGATGCAGTGTTTTTCACCATTACAAGTCGGGAACTGGGATATCTAATGAGAAAGCGCATGAAACCGTCGTAATGTTGTAGAGAGCATTGTAAAGTAGCGAGTAAAACGTTTTTTAACGATAGAAGTGCGAAGGTTATGTTAGGTTGAGTTATGTTAGTTTAAGCTAGGTAGCGTCGTGAAACCACCAAGAACGACGTCATCTAAAGAGATAGTGTTGTTTTATTGCGAGTATGAAACTGCGATAGGTGAAATGTTGTGAAAGCACACAAAACGACATGAACACGCCAGATACTGCGTGTTGTACCGTTACAAGTGCGAAACTGCTATGCTGTGATATTCTCGTTAAAGCGCATGCAAGCATGGTGAAACCTTAAAGAACGATGTCATTTAGCGAGATACAGCGTTCTGTACTGTAATAGGTTGGTGAAAAACTGTGAGGTCATGCAAATATCGTAATTGTGAACGAAACAGTGTAATAGAGCATTTTGAGATACAAGTGCGAATGTTAGGTTAGGTTAAGATATGAACCGTCGTAAAACCGCATTAAACAATGTCACTTAGTGAGATGCAGTGTTTTTCACCATTACAAGTCGGGAACTGCGATATCTAATGTGAAAGCGCTTGCAACCGTCGTTAGGTTAGGTTAGGTTGGGTTGGGTTAGGTTAGGTTAGGTTAGGTTAGGTTAGGTTGGGTTGGGTTGGGTTGGGTTAGGTTGGGTTGGGTTGGGCTAGGTTAGGTTGGGTTAGGTTAGGTTAGGTTACGTTAGGTTAGGTTAGATTAGAATAGGTTAGGTTAGGTTAGGTTGGGTTGGGTTGGGTTAGGTTAGGTTGGGTTGGGTTGGGTTGGGTTGGGTTGGGTTAGGTTAGGTTAGGTTAGGTTGGGTTAGGTTAGGTTAGGTTAGGTTAGGTTGGGTTGGGTTGGGTTAGGTTAGGTTAGGTTAGGTTGGGTTGGGTTGGGTTAGGTTAGGTTAGGTTAGGTTAGCTTAGGTTAAGTCAGGTTAGGTTAGGTTAGGTTAGGTTGGGTTGGGTTGGGTTAGGTTAGGTTAGGTTAGGTTGTGTTAGGTTAGGTTAGGTTAGGTAAGGTTAGGTTAAGTTAGGTTAGGTTAGATTAGGTTAGGTTAGGTTAGGTTAGGTTAAGATAAGAACCGTCGTAAAACAGCATTAAACAATGTCACTTAGTGGGATGCAGTGTTTTTAACCATTACAAGTCGGGAACTGCGATATCTAATGTGAAAGCGGTTGAAACCGTCGTAATGTGTTAGAAAGCAATGTAAAGTAGCGAGTAAAACGTTTTCTAACGATAGAAGTGCGAAGGCTATGTTAGGTTGAGTTAGTTTAAGCTAGGTAGCGTCGTGAAACCACCAAAACGACGTCATCTAACAAGATAGTGTTGTTTTATTGCCACTATGAAACTGCGATAGGTGAAATATTGTGAAAGGACACAAAACGGCTTGAACTAGCCAGGTACTGCGTGTTGTACCGTTACAAGTGCGAAACTGCTATATTGTGATATTCTCGTTAAAGCGCATGCAAGCATCGTGAAACCTTAAAGAACGATGTCATTTAGCGAGATACAGCGTTCTGTACTGTAATAAGTTGGTGAAAAACTGTGAGGTCATGCAAATATCCTAATTGTGAACGAAACAGTTTATTAGAGCGTTGTTAGATACAAGTGCGAAGGTTAGGTTAGTTTAAGATATTAACCGTCGTAAAACCGCATTAAACAATGTCCCTCAGTGAGATGCAGTGTTTTTCACCATTACAAGTCGGGAACTGCGATATCTAATGTGAAAGCGCATGAAACCGTCGTAATGTTGTAGAGAGCATTGTAAAGGAGCGAGTAAAACGTTTTCTATCAATAGAAGTGCGAAGGTTATCTTAGGTTGAGTTAGTTTAAGCTAGGTAGCGTCGTGAAACCACCAAAAACGACGTCACCTAACGAGATAGTGTTGTTTTATTGCGACTACGAAACTGCGATAGGTGAAATGTTGTGAAAGCACACAAAATGGCATGAACAAGCCAAATACTGCGTGTTGTACCGTTACAAGTGCGAAACTGCTATATTGTGATATTCTCCTTAAAGCGCATGCAAGCATCGTGAAACCTTAAAGAACGGTGTCATTTAGCGAGATACAGCGTTCTGTACTGTAATAAGTTCGTGAAAAACTGTGAGGTCATGCAAATATCCTAAATGTGAACGAAAATGTGTAATAGAGCGTTTTTAGATACAAGTGCGAATGTTAGGTTAGGTTAAGACATTAACCATCATAAAACCGCATAAAACAATGTCACTTAGTGAGATGCAGTGTTTTTCACTATTACAAGCCGGGAACTGCGATATCTAATGTGAAAGCGCATGAAACCGTCGTAATGTTGTAGAGAGCATTGTAAAGTAGCGAGTAAAACATTTTCTAACGATAGAAGTGCGAAGTTTATGTTAGGTTGAGTTTTGTTGGTTTAGGCTAGGTAGCGTCGTGAAACCACCAAAAAGGACGTCATCTAACGAGATAGTGTTGTTTTATTGCATGTAGGAAATTGCAATAGGTGAAATGTTGTGAAAGCCCACAAAACGGCATGAACAAGCCAGATACTGCGTGTTGTACCGTTACAAGTGTGAAACTGCTATATTGTGATATTCTCCCAAAAGCGCATGCAAGCATCGTGAAACCTTAAAGAACGATATCATTTAACAAGATACGGCGTTCTGTACTGCAATAAGTTGGTGAAAAACTGTGAGGTTATGCAAATATCGTAATTGTGAACGAAACAGTGTAATAGAGCGTTTTTAGATACAAGTGCGAATGTTAGGTTAGGTTAAGATATGAACCGTCGTAAAACCGCATTAAACAATGTCACTTAGTGAGATGCAGTGTTTTTCACCATTACAAGTCGGGAACTGCGATATCTAATGTGAAAGCGCATGAAACCGTCGTTAGGTTAGGTTAGGTTAGGTTAGGTTAGATAAGGTTTGGTTACGTTAGGTTAGATTAGGTTAGGTTGGGTTGAGTTGAGTTGGGTTAGGTTAGGTTAGGTTGGGTTAGGTTAGGTTAGGTTAGGTTTGGTTGGGTTGGGTTGGGTTGGGTTAGGTTGGGTTGGGTTGGGTTAGGTTGGGTTGGGTTGGGTTAGGTTGAATGGGTTAGGTTAGGTTAGGTTAGGTTACCTTAGGTTAGGTTAGGTGAGATTAGGTTAGGTTAGGTTAGGTTGGGTTGGGTTGGGTTAGGTTAGGTTGGGTTGGGTTGGGTTGGGTTGGGTTAGGTTAGGTTAGGTTAGGTTGGGTTGGGTTATGTTAGGTTATGTTAGGTTAGGTTAGGTTGGGTTAGGTTAGGTTAGGTTAGGTTAAGATATGAACCGTCGTAAAACAGCAATAAACAATGTCACTTAGTGGGATGCAGTGTTTTTCACCATTACAAGTCGGGAATTGCGATATCTAATGTGAAAGCGCTTGAAACCGTCGCAATGTTGTAGAAAGCAATGTAAAGTAGCGAGTAAAACGTTTTCCAACAATAGAAGTGCGAAGGTTATGTTAGGTTGAGTTAGTTTAAGCTAGGTAGCGTCGTGAAACCATAAAAACGACGTCATCTAACGAGATAGTGTTGTTTTATTGTGACTACGAAACTGCGATAGGTGAAATGTTGTGAACGCACACAAAACGGCATGAACAAGCCAAATACTGGGTGTTGTACCGTTACAAGTGCGAAACTGCTATATTGTGATATTCGCGTTAAAGCGCATGCAAGCATCGTGAAACCATAAAGAACGATGTCATTTAGCGAGATACAGCGTTCTGTACTGTAATAGGTTGGTGAAAAACTGTGAGGTCATGCAAATATCGTAATTGTGAACGAAACAGTGTAATAGAGCATTTTGAGATACAAGTGCGAATGTTAGGTTAGGTTAAGATATGAACCGTCGTAAAACCGCAATAAACCATGTCACTTAGTGAGATGCAGTGTTTTTCACCATTACAAGTCGGGAACTGCAATATCTGTTGTGAAAGCGCATGAAACCGTCGTAATGTTGTAGAGAGCATTGTAAAGTAGCGAGTAAAACATTTTCTAACGATAGAAGTGCGAAGGTTATGTTAGGTTGGGTTATGTTAGTTTAGGCTAGGTAGCGTCGTGAAACCACCAAAAAGGACGTCATCTAACGAGATAGTGTTGTTTTATTGCATGTACGAAACTGCAATAGGTGAAATGTTGTGAAAGCACACAAAACGGCATGAACAAGTTAAATACTGGGTGTTGTACCGTTACAAGTGCGAAACTGCTATATTGTGATATTCGCGTTAAAGCGCATGCAAGCATCGTGAAACCATAAAGAACGATGTCATTTAGCGAGATACAGCGTTCTGTACTGTAATAAGTTGGTGAAAAACTGTGAGGTCATGCAAATATCCTAAATGTGAACGAAAATGTGTAACAGAGCGTTTTCAGATACAAGTGCGAATGTTAGGTTAGGTGAAGTTATGAACTGTCGTAAAACCGCATTAAACAATGTCACTTAGTGAGATGCAGTGTTTTTCACCATTACAAGTCGGGAACTGGGATATCTAATGTGAAAGCGCATGAAACCGTCGTAATGTTGTAGAGAGCATTGTAAAGTAGCGAGTAAAACGTTTTTTAACGATAGAAGTGCGAAGGTTATGTTAGGTTGAGTTATGTTAGTTTAAGCTAGGTAGCGTCGTGAAACCACCAAGAACGACGTCATCTAAAGAGATAGTGTTGTTTTATTGCGAGTATGAAACTGCGATAGGTGAAATGTTGTGAAAGCACACAAAACGGCATGAACAAGCCAGATAGTGCGTGTTGTACCCTTACAAGTGCGACACTGCTATGTTGTGATATTCTCGTTAAAGCGCATGCAAGCATCGTGAAACCTTAAAGAACGATGTCATTTAGCGAGATACAGCGTTCTGTACTGTAATAAGTTGGTGAAAAACTGTGAGGTCATGCAAATATCGTAATTGTGAACGAAACAGTGTAATAGAGCATTTTGAGATACAAGTGCGAATGTTAGGTTAGGTTAAGATATGAACCGTCGTAAAACAGCATTAAACAATGTCACTTAGTGGGATGCAGTGTTTTTAACCATTACAAGTCGGGAATTGCGATATCTAATGTGAAAGCGCTTGAAACCGTCGCAATGTTGTAGAAAGCAATGTAAAGTAGCGAGTAAATTGTTTTCCAACAATAGAAGTGCGAAGGTTATGTTAGGTTGAGTTAGTTTAAGCTAGGTAGCATCGTGAAACCATAAAAACGACGTCATCTAACGAGATAGTGTTGTTTTATTGTGACTACGAAACTGCGATAGGTGAAATGTTGTGAAAGCCCACAAAACGGCATGAACAAGCCAGATACTGCGTGTTGTACCGTTACAAGTGTGAAACTGCTATATTGTGATATTCTCCTTAAAGCGCATGCAAGCGTCGTGAAACCTTAAAGAACGATATCAATTAACAAGATACGGCGTTGTGTACTGTAATAAGTTAGTGAAAACTGTGAGGTTATGCAAATATCGTAATTGTGAACGAAACAGTGTAATAGAGCGTTTTTAGATACAAGTGCGAATGTTAGGTTAGGTTAAAGTATGAACCGTCGTAAAACCGCATTAAACAATGTCACTTAGTGAGATGCAGTGTTTTTCACCATTACAAGTCGGGAACTGCGATATCTAATGTGAAAGCGCATGAAACCGTCGTACTGTTGTAGAGAGCATTGTAAAGTAGCGAGTAAAACGTTTTTTAACGATAGAAGTGCGAAGGTTATGTTAGGTTGAGTTATGTTAGTTTAAGATAGGTAGCGTCGTGAAACCACCAAGAACGACATCATCTAAAGAGATAGTGTTCTTTTATTGCGAGTACGAAACTGCGATAGGTGAAATGTTGTGAAAGCACACAAAACGACATGAACACGCCAGATACTGCGTGTTGTACCGTTACAAGTGCGAAACTGCTATGCTGTGATATTCTCGTTAAAGCGCATGCAAGCATGGTGAAACCTTAAAGAACGATGTCATTTAGCGAGATACAGCGTTCTGTACTGTAATAGGTTGGTGAAAAACTGTGAGGTCATGCAAATATCGTAATTGTGAACGAAACAGTGTAATAGAGCATTTTGAGATACAAGTGCGAATGTTAGGTTAGGTTAAGATATGAACCGTCGTAAAACCGCATTAAACAATGTCACTTAGTGAGATGCAGTGTTTTTCACCATTACAAGTCGGGAACTGCGATATCTAATGTGAAAGCGCTTGCAACCGTCGTTAGGTTAGGTTACGTTGGGTTGGGTTAGGTTAGGTTAGGTTAGGTTAGGTTAGGTTGGGTTGGGTTGGGTTGGGTTAGGTTGGGTTGGGTTGGGCTAGGTTAGGTTGGGTTAGGTTAGGTTAGGTTACGTTAGGTTAGGTTAGATTAGAATAGGTTAGGTTAGGTTAGGTTGGGTTGGGTTGGGTTAGGTTAGGTTGGGTTGGGTTGGGTTGGGTTGGGTTGGGTTAGGTTAGGTTAGGTTAGGTTGGGTTAGGTTAGGTTAGGTTAGGTTAGGTTGGGTTGGGTTGGGTTAGGTTAGGTTAGGTTAGGTTGGGTTGGGTTGGGTTAGGTTAGGTTAGGTTAGGTTAGCTTAGGTTAAGTCAGGTTAGGTTAGGTTAGGTTAGGTTGGGTTGGGTTGGGTTAGGTTAGGTTAGGTTAGGTTGTGTTAGGTTAGGTTAGGTTAGGTAAGGTTAGGTTAGGTTAGGTTAGGTTAAGTTAGGTTAGGTTAGATTAGGTTAGGTTAGGTTAGGTTAGGTTAAGATAAGAACCGTCGTAAAACAGCATTAAACAATGTCACTTAGTGGGATGCAGTGTTTTTAACCATTACAAGTCGGGAACTGCGATATCTAATGTGAAAGCGGTTGAAACCGTCGTAATATGTTAGAAAGCAATGTAAAGTAGCGAGTAAAACGTTTTCTAACGATAGAAGTGCGAAGGCTATGTTAGGTTGAGTTAGTTTAAGCTAGGTAGCGTCGTGAAACCACCAAAACGACGTCATCTAACGAGATAGTGTTGTTTTATTGCCACTATGAAACTGCGATAGGTGAAATATTGTGAAAGGACACAAAACGGCTTGAACTAGCCAGGTACTGCGTGTTGTACCGTTACAAGTGCGAAACTGCTATATTGTGATATTCTCGTTAAAGCGCATGCAAGCATCGTGAAACCTTAAAGAACGATGTCATTTAGCGAGATACAGCGTTCTGTACTGTAATAAGTTGGTGAAAAACTGTGAGGTCATGCAAATATCCTAATTGTGAACGAAACAGTTTATTAGAGCGTTGTTAGATACAAGTGCGAAGGTTAGGTTAGTTTAAGATATTAACCGTCGTAAAACCGCATTAAACAATGTCCCTCAGTGAGATGCAGTGTTTTTCACCATTACAAGTCGGGAACTGCGATATCTAATGTGAAAGCGCATGAAACCGTCGTAATGTTGTAGAGAGCATTGTAAGGTAGCGAGTAAAACGTTTTCTAACGATAGAAGTGCGAAGGTTATGTTAGGTTGAGTTATGTTAGTTTAGGCTAGGTAGCGTCGTGAAACCACCAAAAAGGACGTCATCTAACGAGATAGTGTTGTTTTATTGCATGTAGGAAATTGCAATAGGTGAAATGTTGTGAAAGCACACAAAACGGCATGAACAAGCCAGATACTGCGTGTTGTACCGTTACAAGTGTGAAACTGCTATATTGTGATATTCTCGTTGAAGCGCACGCAAGCATCGTGAAACCTTAAAGAACGATGTCATTTAGCGAGATACAGCGTTCTGTACTGCAATAGGTTGGTGAAAAACTGTGAGGTTATGCAAATATCGTAATTGTGAACGAAACAGTGTAATAGAGCGTTTTTAGATACAATTGCGAATGTTAGGTTAGGTTAAGATATCAACCGTCGTAAAACCGCATTAAACAATGTCACTTAGTGAGATGCAGTGTTTTTCATCATTACAAGTGGAAAACTGCGATATCTTATGTTAAATCGGATGAAACCGTCGTAATGTTGTAGAAAGCATTGTAAAGGAGCGAGTAAAACGTTTTCTATCAATAGAAGTGCGAAGGTTATCTTAGGTTGAGTTAGTTTAAGCTAGGTAGCGTCGTGAAACCACCAAAAACGACGTCACCTAACGAGATAGTGTTGTTTTATTGCGACTACGAAACTGCGATAGGTGAAATGTTGTGAAAGCACACAAAATGGCATGAACAAGCCAAATACTGCGTGTTGTACCGTTACAAGTGCGAAACTGCTATATTGTGATATTCTCCCTAAAGCGCATGCAAGCATCGTGAAACCTTAAAGAACGGTGTCATTTAGCGAGATACAGCGTTCTGTACTGTAATAAGTTCGTGAAAAACTGTGAGGTCATGCAAATATCCTAAATGTGAACGAAACAGTGTAATAGAGCGTTTTTATATACAAGTGCGATTGTTAGGTTAGGTTAAGATATGAACCGTCGTAAAACCGCATTAAACAATGTCACTTAGTGAGATGCAGTGTTTTTCACTATTACAAGTCGGAAACTGCGATATCTAATGTTAAAGCGCATGAAACCGTCGTAATGTTGTAGAGAGCATTGTAAAGTAGCGAGTAAAACGTTTTTTAACGATGGAAGTGCGAAGGTTATGTTAGGTTGAGTTATGTTAGTTTAAGCTAGGTAGCATCGTGAAACCACCAAGAACGACGTCATCTAAAGAGATAGTGTTGTTTTATTGCGAGTACGAAACTGCGATAGGTGAAATGTTGTGAAAGCACACAAAATGGCATGAACAAGCCAAATACTGCGTGTTGTACCGTTACAAGTGCGAAACTGCTATATTGTGATATTCTCCTTAAAGCGCATGCAAGCATCGTGAAACCTTAAAGAACGGTGTCATTTAGCGAGATACAGCGTTCTGTACTGTAATACGTTGGTTAAAAACTGTGAGGTCATGCAAATATCCTAAATGTGAACGAAAATGTTTAATAGAGCGTTTTTAGATACAAGTGCGAATGTTAGGTTAGGTTAGGTTATGAAGCGTCTTAAAACCGCATTAAACAATGCCACTTAGTGAGATGCAGTGTTTTTCACCATTACAAGTCGGGAACTGCGATATCTAATGTGAAAGCGCTTGCAACCGTCGTTAGGTTAGGTTAGGTTAGGTTAGGTTGGGTTAGGTTAGGTTAGTTTAGGTTGGGTTGGGTTGGGTTGGGTTAGGTTGGGTTGGGTTGGGTTAGGTTGGGTTGGGTTAGGTTGGGTTGGGTTGGGTTGGGTTAGGTTAGGTTAGGTTAGGTTGGGTTGGGTTATGTTAGGTTATGTTAGGTTAGGTTAGGTTGGGTTAGGTTAGGTTAGGTTAGGCTGGTTAGGTTAGGTTAGGTTGGGTTGGGTTGGGTTGGGTTAGGTTAGGTTAGGTTAGGTTGGGTTGGGTTAGGTGAGGTTAGGTAAGGTTAGGTTAGGTTAGGTTAGGTTAAGTTGGGTAAGGTTAGATTAGGTTAGGTTAGGTTAGGTTAGGTCAAGATACGAACCGGCGTAAAACAGCATTAAACAATGTCACTTAGTGGGATGCAGTGTTTTTCACCATTACAAGTCGGGAAGTGCGATATCTAATGTGAAAGCGCTTGAAACCGTCGCAATGTTGTAGAAAGCAATGTAAAGTAGCGAGTAAAACGTTTTCCAACAATAGAAGTGCGAAGGTTATGTTAGGTTGAGTTACTTTAAGCTAGGTAGCGTCGTGAAACCATAAAAATGACGTCATCTAACGAGATAGTGTTGTTTTATTGTGACTACGAAACTGCGATAGGTGAAATATTGTGAAAGGACACAAAACGGCTTGAACTAGCCAGGTACTGCGTGTTGCGCCGTTACAAGTGCGAAACTGCTATATTGTGATATTCTCCTTAAAGCGCATGCAAGCACTGTGAAACCCTAAAGAACGATATCATTTAACAAGATACGGCGTTCTGTACTGTAATAAGTTGGTGAAAAACTGTGAGGTCATGCAAATATCGTAATTGTGAACGAAACAGTGTAATAGAGCATTTTGAGATACAAGTGCGAATGTTAGGTTAGGTTAAGATATGAACCGTCGTAAAACCGCAATAAACAATGTCACTTAGTGAGATGCAGTGTTTTTCACCATTACAAGTCGGGAACTGCAATATCTATTGTGAAAGCGCAAAAAACCGTCGTAATGTTGTAGAGAGCATTGTAAAGTAGCGAGTAAAACATTTGCTAACGATAGAAGTGCGAAGGTTATGTTAGGTTGGGTTATGTTAGTTTAGGCTAGGTAGCGTCGTGAAACCACCAAAAAGGACGTCATCTAACGAGATAGTGTTGTTTTATTGCATGTAGGAATCTGCAATAGATGAAATGTTGTGAAAGCACACAAAACGCCATGAACAAGCCAGATACTGCGTGTTGTACCGTTACAAGTGCGAAACTGCTATGTTGTGACATTCTCGTTAAAGCGCATGCTAGCATCGTGAAACCTTAAAGAACGATGTCATTTAGCGAGATACAGCGTTCTGTACTGTAATAAGTTGGTGAAAAACTGTGAGGTCATGCAAAAATCGTAATTGTGAACGAAACAGTGTAATAGAGCATTTTGAGATACAAGTGCGAATGTTAGGTTAGGTTAAGTTATGTACCGTCGTAAAACCGCATTAAACAATGTCACTTAGTGAGATGCAGTATTTTTCACCATTACAAGTCGGGAACTGCAATATTTAATGTGAAAGCGCATGAAACCGTCGTAATGTTGTAGAGAGCATTGTAAAGTAGCGAGTAAAACATTTTCTAACGATAGAAGTGCGAAGGTTATGTTAGGTTGGGTTATGTTAGTTTAGGCTAGGTAGCGTCGTGAAACCACCAAAAAGGACGTCATCTAACGAGATAGTGTTGTTTTATTGCATGTAGGAAATTGCAATAGGTGAAATGTTGTGAAATCCCACAAAACGGCATGAACAAGCCAGATACTGCGTGTTGTACCGTTACAAGTGTGAAACTGCTATATTGTGATATTCTCCTTAAAGCGCATGCAAGCGTCGTGAAACCATAAAGAACGATGTCATTTAGCGAGATACAGCGTTCTGTACTGTAATAAGTTGGTGAAAAACTGTGAGGTCATGCAAGTATCCTAAATGTGAACGAAAATGTGTAACAGAGCGTTTTCAGATACAAGTGCGATTGTTAGGTTAAGTTAAGTTATGAACTGTCGTAAAACCGCATTAAACAATGTCACTTAGTGAGATGCAGTGTTTTTCACCATTACAAGCCGGGAACTGCGATATCTAATGTGAAAGCGCATGAAACCGTCGTTAGGTTAGGTTAAGTTAGGTTAGGTTGGGTTAGGTTAGGTTAGGTTAGGTTGGGTTAGATTAGGTTAGGTTAGGTTAGGTTAGGTTAGGTTGGGTTGGGTTGGGTTGGGTTAGGTTGGGTTGGGTTGGGTTGGGTTGGGTTAGGTTAGGTTAGGTTAGGGTGGTTGGGTTATGTTAGGTAAGGTTAGGTTAGGTTAGGTTAGGTTGGGTTTGGTTAGGTTAGGTTAGGTTAGGTAAGGTTAGGTTGGGTTGGGTTGGGTTGGGTTAGGTTAGGTTAGGTTAGGTTGGGTTGGGTTAGGTTAGAATAGGTAATGTTAGGTTAGGTTAGGTTAGGTTAGGGTAAATTAGGTTATGTTAGATTAGGTTAGGTTAGGTTAGGTTAGGTTAAAATATGAACCGTCGTAAAACAGCATTAAACAATGTCACTTAGTGGGATGCAGTGTTTTTCACCATTACAAGTCGGGAAGTGCGATATCTAATGTGAAAGCGCTTGAAACCGTCGCAATGTTGTAGAAAGCAATGTAAAGTAGCGAGTCAAACGTTTTCCAACAATAGAAGTGCGAAGGTTATGTTAGGTTGAGTTATGTTAGTTTAAGCTAGGTAGCGTCGTGAAACCACCAAGAACGACGTCATCTGAAGAGATAGTGTTGTTTTATTGCGAGTACGAAACTGCGATAGGTGAAATGTTGTGAAAGCACACAAAACGGCATGAACAAGCCAGATACTGCGTGTTGTACCGTTACAAGTGTGAAACTGCTATATTGTGATATTCTCCTTAAAGCGCATGCAAGCGTCGTGAAACCTTAAAGAACGATATCATTTAACAAGATACGGCGTTATGTACTGTAATAGGTTGGTGAAAAACTGTGAGGTTATGCAAATATCGTAATTGTGAACGAAACAGTGTAATAGAGTGTTTTTAGATACAAGTGCGAGTGTTAGGTTAGGTTAAATTATGAAGTCTCCTGTCTTCGGCCACGTCACGACCCCGTGACATCTGGTGGAGGTGCTGGGTAACGATCCCAGTACCTCTCGCTCTCGGTCGTGACGTGGCCGAAGACAGGAGACTTCGTGTTGGGATTTAACTGTTTATTTGGGCGAACCTGTGCCCGGTAAACGGAAAGTCCAATTACAGCAGCAGTCTCGCACAGATAGCAGTCTCGGACTGATAGCGGCGAACGGAGCGTCGGCCTTCGATCAACAACTACTGACAAACGGCGAAGCGCGTCGGCATTTATACTCTTGCCATCGAATGTTCTAGCGTTATCGCTGGCGGTGGCGTAGGTTCCAGAACAATCTGTACCGTTCGCACAGTGGGCGTGATCTTATCGAAATGATCTACTACAGTCCGGAACCTTCTAGAAAACTGCAGGCGCGGTTTGCGCTGAGAATCGTGCGGTGTTTTCGGACGATAACAAAAACTTGGGAAATGGAACGTGGCATTATCAACCGTCGTAAAACCGCATTAAACAATGTCACTTAGTGAGATGCAGTGTTTTTCATCATTAAAAGTGGAAAACTGCGATATCTTATGTTAAATCGGATGAAACCGTCGTAATGTTGTAGAAAGCATTGTAAAGGAGCGAGTAAAACGTTTTCTAACAATAGAAGTGCGAAGGTTATCTTAGGTTGAGTTAGTTTAAGCTAGGTAGCGTCGTGAAACCTCCAAAAACGACGTCATCTAATGAGATAGTGTTGTTTTATTGCGACTACGAAACTGCGATAGGTGAAATGTTGTGAAAGCACACAAAATGGCATGAACAAGCCAAATACTGCGTGTTGTACCGTTACAAGTGCGAAACTGCTATATTGTGATATTCTCGTTAAAGCGCATGCAAGCATCGTGAAACCTTAAAGAACGGTGTCATTTAGCGAGATACAGCGTTCTGTACTGTAATAAGTTGCTGAAAAACTGTGAGGTCATGCAAATATCGTAAATGTGAACGAAACAGTGTAATAGAGCGTTTTTAGATACAAGTGCGAATGTTAGGTTAGGTTAAGTTATGAACCGTCGTAAAACCGCATTAAACAATGTCACTTAGTGAGATGCTGTGTTTTTCACCATTACAAGTTGGGAAATGCGATATCTAATGTGAAAGCGCATGAAACCGTCGTAATGTTGTAGAGAGCATTGTAAAGTAGCGAGTAAAACGTTTGTTAACGATAGAAGTGCGAAGGTTATGTTAGGTTGAGTTATGTTAGTTTAAGCTAGGTAGCGTCGTCAAACTACCAACAACGACGTCATCTAAAGAGATAGTGTTGTTTTATTGCGAGTACGAAACTGCGATAAGTGAAATGTTGTGAAAGCACACAAAACGGCATGAACAAGCCAGATACGGCGTTTTGTACCGTTACAAGTGCGAAACTGCTATGTTGTGATATTCTCGTTAAAGCGCATGCAAGCATCGTGAAACCTTAAAGAACGATGTCATTAAGCGAGATACAGCGTTCTGTACTGTAATAAGTTGGTGAAAAACTGTGAGGTCATGCAAATATCGTAATTGTGAACGAAACAGTGTAATATAGCGTTTTTAGATACAAGTGCGAATGTTAGGTTAGGTTAAGACATTAACCGTCGTAAAACCGCATTAAACAATGTCACTTAGAGAGATGCAGTGTTTTTCACCATTACAAGTCGAGAAATGCCATATCTAATGTGAAAGCGCATGAAACCGTCGTACGTTTGTAGAGAGCATTGTAAAGTAGCGAGTAAAACGTTTTCTAACGATAGAAGTGCGAAGGATATGTTAGGTTGAGTTATGTTAGTTTAAGCTAGGTAGCGTCGTGAAACCACAAAAAAGGACGTCATCTAACGAGATAGTTTTGTTTTATTGCATGTACGAAACTGCTATAGGTGAAATGTTGTGAAAGCACACAAAACGGCATGAACAAGCCAAATACTGGGTGTTGTACCGTTACAAGTGCGAAACTGCTATATTGTGATATTCTCGTTAAAGCGCATGCAAGCATCGTGAAACCATAAAGAACGATGTCATTTAGCGAGATACAGCGTTCTGTACTGTAATAAGTTGGTGAAAAACTGTGAGGTCATGCAAATATCGTAATTGCCAACGAAACAGTGTAATAGAGCATTTTGAGATACAAGTGCGAATGTTAGGTTAGGTTAAGTTATGTACCGTCGTAAAACCGCATTAAACAATGTCACTTAGTGAGATGCAGTGTTTTTCACCATTACAAGCCGGGAACTGCGATATCTAATGTGAAAGCGCATGAAACCGTCGTTAGGTTAGGTTAAGTTAGGTTAGGTTGGGTTAGGTTAGGTTAGGTTAGGTTGGGTTAGATTAGGTTAGGTTAGGTTAGGTTAGGTTGGGTTGGGTTGGGTTGGGTTAGGTTGGGTTGGGTTGGGTTAGGTTAGGTTAGGTTAGGGTGTTTGGGTTATGTTAGGTAAGGTTAGGTTAGGTTAGGTTAGGTTGGGTTAGGTTAGGTTAGGTTACGTTAGGTAAGGTTAGGTTGGGTTGGGTTGGGTTAGGTTAGGTTAGGTTAGGTTGGGTTGGGTTAGGTTAGAATAGGTAAGGTTAGGTTAGGTTAGGTTAGGTTAGGGTAAATTAGGTTATGTTAGATTAGGTTAGGTTAGGTTAGGTTAGGTTAAGATATGAACCGTCGTAAAACAGCATTAAACAATGTCACTTAGTGGGATGCAGTGTTTTTCACCATTACAAGTCGGGAAGTGCGATATCTAATGTGAAAGCGCTTGAAACCGTCGCAATGTTGTAGAAAGCAATGTAAAGTAGCGAGTCAAACGTTTTCCAACAATAGAAGTGCGAAGGTTATGTTAGGTTGAGTTATGTTAGTTTAAGCTAGGTAGCGTCGTGAAACCACCAAGAACGACGTCATCTAAAGAGATAGTGTTGTTTTATTGCGAGTACGAAACTGCGATAGGTGAAATGTTGTGAAAGCACACAAAACGGCATGAACAAGCCAGATACTGCGTGTTGTACCGTTACAAGTGTGAAACTGCTATATTGTGATATTCTCCTTAAAGCGCATGCAAGCGTCGTGAAACCTTAAAGAACGATATCATTTAACAAGATACGGCGTTATGTACTGTAATAGGTTGGTGAAAAACTGTGAGGTTATGCAAATATCGTAATTGTGAACGAAACAGTGTAATAGAGTGTTTTTAGATACAAGTGCGAGTGTTAGGTTAGGTTAAATTATGAAGTCTCCTGTCTTCGGCCACGTCACGACCCCGTGACATCTGGTGGAGGTGCTGGGTAACGATCCCAGTACCTCTCGCTCTCGGTCGTGACGTGGCCGAAGACAGGAGACTTCGTGTTGGGATTTAACTGTTTATTTTGGCGAACCTGTGCCCGGTAAACGGAAAGTCCAATTACAGCAGCAGTCTCGCACAGATAGCAGTCTCGGACTGATAGCGGCGAACGGAGCGTCGGCCTTCGATCAACAACTACTGACAAACGGCGAAGCGCGTCGGCATTTATACTCTTGCCATCGAATGTTCTAGCGTTATCGCTGGCGGTGGCGTAGGTTCCAGAACAATCTGTACCGTTCGCACAGTGGGCGTGATCTTATCGAAATGATCTACTACAGTCCGGAACCTTCTAGAAAACTGCAGGCGCGGTTTGCGCTGAGAATCGTGCGGTGTTTTCGGACGATAACAAAAACTTGGGAAATGGAACGTGGCATTATCAACCGTCGTAAAACCGCATTAAACAAGGTCACTTAGTGAGATGCAGTGTTTTTCATCATTACAAGTGGAAAACTGCGATATCTTATGTTAAATCGGATGAAACCGTCGTAATGTTGTAGAAAGCATTGTAAAGGAGCGAGTAAAACGTTTTCTAACAATAGAAGTGCGAAGGTTATCTTAGGTTGAGTTAGTTTAAGCTAGGTAGCGTCGTGAAACCACCAAAAACGACGTCATCTAATGAGATAGTGTTGTTTTATTGCGACTACGAAACTGCGATAGGTGAAATGTTGTGAAAGCACACAAAATGGCATGAACAAGCCAAATACTGCGTGTTGTACCGTTACAAGCGCGAAACTGCTGTATTGTGATATTCTCGTTAAAGCGCATGCAAGCATCGTGAAACCTTAAAGAACGGTGTCATTTAGCGAGATACAGCGTTCTGTACTGTAATAAGTTGCTGAAAAACTGTGAGGTCATGCAAATATCGTAAATGTGAACGAAACAGTGTAATAGAGCGTTTTTAGATACAAGTGCGAATGTTAGGTTAGGTTAAGATATGAACTGTCGTAAAACCGCATTAAACAATGTCACTTAGTGAGATGCTGTGTTTTTCACCATTACAAGTTGGGAAATGCGATATCTAATGTGAAAGCGCATGAAACCGTCGTAATGTTGTAGAGAGCATTGTAAAGTAGCGAGTAAAACGTTTGTTAACGATAGAAGTGCGAAGGTTATGTTAGGTTGAGTTATGTTAGTTTAAGCTAGGTAGCGTCGTCAAACTACCAACAACGACGTCATCTAAAGAGATAGTGTTGTTTTATTGCGAGTACGAAACTGCGATAAGTGAAATGTTGTGAAAGCACACAAAACGGCATGAACAAGCCAGATACGGCGTGTTGTACCGTTACAAGTGCGAAACTGCTATGTTGTGATATTCTCGTTAAAGCGCATGCAAGCATCGTGAAACCTTAAAGAACGATGTCATTAAGCGAGATACAGCGTTCTGTACTGTAATAAGTTGGTGAAAAACTGTGAGGTCATGCAAATATCGTAATTGCGAACGAAACAGTGTAATATAGCGTTTTTAGATACAAGTGCGAATGTTAGGTTAGGTTAAAACATTAACCGTCGTAAAACCGCATTAAACAATGTCACTTAGTGAGATGCAGTGTTTTTCACCATTACAAGTCGAGAAATGCCATATCTAATGTGAAAGCGCATGAAACCGTCGTAAGTTTGTAGAGAGCATTGTAAAGTAGCGAGTAAAACGTTTTCTAACGATAGAAGTGCGAAGGATATGTTAGGTTGAGTTATGTTAGTTTAAGCTAGGTAGCATCGTGAAACCACCAAGAACGACGTCATCTAAAGAGATAGTGTTCTTTTATTGCGAGTATGAAACTGCGATAGGTGAAATGTTGTGAAAGCACACAAAACGACATGAACAAGCCAGATACTGCGTGTTGTACCGTTACAAGTGCGAAACTGCTATGCTGTGATATTCTCGTTAAAGCGCATGCAAGCATCGTGAAACCTTAAAGAACGATGTCATTTAGCGAGATACAGCGTTCTGTACTGTAATAGGTTGGCGAAAAACTGTGAGGTTATGCAAATATCGCAATTGTGAACGAAACAGTGTAATAGAGCGTTTTTAGATACAAGTGCGAATGTTAGGTTAGGTTAAGACATTAACCATCGTAAAACCGCATTAAACAATGTCACTTAGTGAGATGCAGTGTTTTTCACCATTACAAGTCGGGAACTGCGATATCTAATGTGAAAGAGCATGAAACCGTCGTAATGTTGTAGAGAGCAATGTAAGGTAGCGAGTAAAACGTTTTCTAACGATAGAAGTGCGAAGGTTATGTTAGGTTGAGTTATGTTAGTTTAAGCTAGGTAGCGTCGTGAAACCACCAAAAAGGACGTCATCTAACGAGATAGTGTTGTTTTATTGCATGTAGGAAATTGCAATAGGTGAAATGTTGTGAAAGCACACAAAACGGCAAGAACAAGCCAGATACTGCGTGTTGTACCATTACAAGTGTGAAACTGCTATATTGTGGTATTCTCGTTGAAGAGCACGCAAGCATCGTGAAACCCTAAAGAACGATGTCATTTAGCGAGATACAGCGTTCTGTACTGCAATAAGTTGGTGAAAAACTGTGAGGTTATGCAAATATCGTAATTGTGAACGAAACAGTGTAATAGAGCGTTTTTAGATACAAGTGCGAATGTTAGGTTAGGTTAAGATATGAACCGTCGTAAAACCGCATTAAACAATGTCACTTAGTGAGATGCTGTGTTTTTCACCATTACAAGTCGGGAACTGCGATATCTAATGTGAAAGCGCATGAAACCATCGTAATGTTGTAGAGAGCATTGTAAAGTAGTGAGTAAAACGTTTGTTAACGATAGAAGTGCGAAGGTTATGTTAGGTTGAGTTATGTTAGTTTAAGCTAGGTAGCGTCGTCAAACTACCAACAACGACGTCATCTAAAGAGATAGTGTTGTTTTATTGCGAGTACGAAACTGCGATAAGTGAAATGTTGTGAAAGCACACAAAACGGCATGAACAAGCCAGATACTGCGTGTTGTACCGTTACAAGTGCGAAACTGCTATGTTGTGATATTCTCGTTAAAGCGCATGCAAGCATCGTGAAACCTTAAAGAACGATGTCATTTAGCGAGATACAGCTTTCTGTACTGTAATAAGTTGGTGAAAAACTGTGAGGTCATGCAAATATCGTATTTGTGAACGAAACAGTGTAATATAGCGTTTTTAGATACAAGTGCGAATGTTAGGTTAGGTTAAAACATTAACCGTCGTAAAACCGCATTAAACAATGTCACTTAGTGAGATGCAGTGTTTTTCACCATTACAAGTCGAGAAATGCCATATCTAATGTGAAAGCGCATGAAACCGTCGTAAGTTTGTAGAGAGCATTGTAAAGTAGCGAGTAAAACGTTTTCTAACGATAGAAGTGCGAAGGATATGTTAGGTTGAGTTATGTTAGTTTAAGCTAGGTAGCATCGTGAAACCACCAAGAACGACGTCATCTAAAGAGATAGTGTTCTTTTATTGCGAGTACGAAACTGCGATAGGTGAAATGTTGTGAAAGCACACAAAACGACATGAACAAGCCAGATACTGCGTGTTGTACCGTTACAAGTGCGAAACTGCTATGCTGTGATATTCTCGTTAAAGCGCATGCAAGCATCGTGAAACCTTAAAGAACGATGTCATTTAGCGAGATACAGCGTTCTGTACTGTAATAGGTTGGCGAAAAACTGTGAGGTTATGCAAATATCGCAATTGTGAACGAAACAGTGTAATAGAGCGTTTTTAGATACAAGTGCGAATGTTAGGTTAGGTTAAGACATTAACCATCGTAAAACCGCATTAAACAATGTCACTTAGTGAGATGCAGTGTTTTTCACCATTACAAGTCGGGAACTGCGATATCTAATGTGAAAGCGCATGAAACCGTCGTAATGTTGTAGAGAGCAATGTAAGGTAGCGAGTAAAACGTTTTCTAACGATAGAAGTGCGAAGGTTATGTTAGGTTGAGTTATGTTAGTTTAAGCTAGGTAGCGTCGTGAAACCACCAAAAAGGACGTCATCTAACGAGATAGTGTTGTTTTATTGCATGTAGGAAATTGCAATAGGTGAAATGTTGTGAAAGCACACAAAACGGCATGAACAAGCCAGATACTGCGTGTTGTACCATTACAAGTGTGAAACTGCTATATTGTGGTATTCTCGTTGAAGCGCACGCAAGCATCGTGAAACCCTAAAGAACGATGTCATTTAGCGAGATACAGCGTTCTGTACTGCAATAAGTTGGTGAAAAACTGTGAGGTTATGCAAATATCGTAATTGTGAACGAAACAGTGTAATAGAGCGTTTTTAGATACAAGTGCGAATGTTAGGTTAGGTTAAGATATGAACCGTCGTAAAACCGCATTAAACAATGTCACTTAGTGAGATGCTGTGTTTTTCACCATTACAAGTCGGGAACTGCGATATCTAATGTGAAAGCGCATGAAACCATCGTAATGTTGTAGAGAGCATTGTAAAGTAGTGAGTAAAACGTTTGTTAACGATAGAAGTGCGAAGGTTATGTTAGGTTGAGTTATGTTAGTTTAAGCTAGGTAGCGTCGTCAAACTACCAACAACGACGTCATCTAAAGAGATAGTGTTGTTTTATTGCGAGTACGAAACTGCGATAAGTGAAATGTTGTGAAAGCACACAAAACGGCATGAACAAGCCAGATACTGCGTGTTGTACCGTTACAAGTGCGAAACTGCTATGTTGTGATATTCTCGTTAAAGCGCATGCAAGCATCGTGAAACCTTAAAGAACGATGTCATTTAGCGAGATACAGCTTTCTGTACTGTAATAAGTTGGTGAAAAACTGTGAGGTCATGCAAATATCGTAATTGTGAACGAAACAGTGTAATATAGCGTTTTTAGATACAAGTGCGAATGTTAGGTTAGGTTAAGACATTAACCGTCGTAAAACCGCATTAAACAATGTCACTTAGTGAGATGCAGTGTTTTTCACCATTACAAGTCGGGAAATGCCATATCTAATGTGAAAGCGCATGAAACCGTCGTAAGTTTGTAGAGAGCATTGTAAAGTAGCGAGTAAAACGTTTTCTAACGATAGAAGTGCGAAGGATATGTTAGGTTGAGTTATGTTAGTTTAAGCTAGGTAGCGTCGTGAAACCACAAAAAAGGACGTCATCTAACGAGATAGTGTTGTTTTATTGCATGTACGAAACTGCTATAGGTGAAATGTTGTGAAAGCACACAAAACGGCATGAACAAGCCAAATACTGGGTGTTGTACCGTTACAAGTGCGAAACTGCTATATTGTGATATTCTCGTTAAAGCGCATGCAAGCATCGTGAAACCATAAAGAACGATGTCATTTAGTGAGATACAGCGTTCTGTACTGTAATACGTTGGTTAAAAACTGTGAGGTCATGCAAATATTCTAAATGTGAACGAAACTGTGTAATAGAGCGTTTTTAGATACAAGTGCGAATGTTAGGTTAGGTTAGGTTATGAAGCGTCGTAAAACCGCATTAAACGATGTCACTTAGTGAGATGCTGTGTTTTTCACCATTACAAGCCGGGAACTGCGATATCTAATTTGAAAGCGCATGAAACCGTCGTAATGTTGTAGAGAGCATTGTAAAGTAGCGAGGAAAACATTTTCTAACGATAGAAGTGCGAAGGTTATGTTAGGTTGAGTTATGTTGGTTGAGGCTAGGTAGCGTCGTGAAACCACCAAAAAGGACGTCATCTAACGAGATAGTGTTGCTTTATTGCATGTAGGAAATTGCAATAGGTGAAATGTTGTGAAAGCACACAAAACGACATGAACAAGCCAGATACTGCGTGTTGTACCGTTACAAGTGCGAAACTGCTATGCTGTGATATTCTCGTTAAAGCGCATGCAAGCATCGTGAAACCTTAAAGAACGATGTTATTTAGCGAGATACAGCGTTCTGTACTGTAATAGGTTGGTGAAAAACTGTGAGGTCATGCAAATATCGTAATTGTGAACGAAACAGTGTAGTAGAGCATTTTGAGATACAAGTGCGAATGTTAGGTTAGGTTAAGATATGAACCGTCGTAAAACCGCATTAAACAATGTCACTTAGTGAGATGCAGTGTTTTTCACCATTACAAGTCGGGAACTGCGATATCTAATGTGAAAGCGCTTGTAACCGTCGTTAGGTTAGGTTAGGTTAGGTTAGGTTGGGTTGGGTTAGGTTAGGTTAGGTTGGGTTGGGTTGGGTTAGGTTGGGTTGAGTTGGGTTGGGTTGGGTTAGGTTAGGTTGGGTTAGGTTAGGTTAGGTTAGGTTACCCTAGGTTAGGTTAGGTTAGATTAGGTTAGGTTAGGTTAGATTGGGTTAGGCTGGGTTGGGTTGGGTTAGGTTAGGTTGGGTTGGGTTGGCTTAGGTTAGGTTAGGTTAGGTTGGGTTGGGTTAGGTTAGATTAGGTTAGGTTAGGTTGGGTTAGGCTAGGTTAGGGTAGGTTAGTTTGGGTTGGGTAGGGTTAGGCTAGGTTAGGTTAGGTTGGGTTGGGTTGGGTTAGGTTAGGTTAGGTAAAGTTAGTTTAGGTTAGGTTAGGTTAAGTTAGGTTAGGTGAGATTAGGTTAGGTTAGGTTAGGTTAGGTTAAGATATGAACCATCGTAAAACAGCATTAAACAATGTCACTTAGTGGGATGCAGTGTTTTTCACCCATACAAGTCGGGAACAGCGATATCTAATGTGAAAGTGCTTGAAACCGTCGTAATGTTGTAGAAAGCAATGTAAATTAGTGAGTAAAACGTTTTCTAACGATAGAAGTGCGAAGGTTATGTTAGGTTGAGTTAGTTTAAGCTAGGTAGCGTCGTGAAACCACCAAAAACGACGTCATCAAACGAGATAGTGTTGTTTTAAGGCGACTACAAAACTGCGATAGGTGTAATATTGTGAAAGGACACAAAACGGCTTGAACTAGCTATGTACTGCGTGTTGTACCGTTACAAGCGCGAAACTGCTATATTGTCATATTTTCGTTAAAGCGCATGCAAGCATCGTTAAACCTTAAAGAACAATGTCATTTAGCGAGATACAGCGTTCTGTACTGTATAAGTTGGTGAGAAACTGTGAGGTCATGCAAATATCCTAAATGTTAACGAAACAGTGTAATAGAGCGTTTTTAGATACAAGTGCGAATGTTAGGTTAGGTTAAGACATTAACCATCGTAAAACCGCATTAAACAATGTCACTTAGTGAGATGCAGTG
Organism: Rhipicephalus microplus; assembly: GCF_043290135.1. Classification (NCBI taxonomy): domain Eukaryota; kingdom Metazoa; phylum Arthropoda; class Arachnida; order Ixodida; family Ixodidae; genus Rhipicephalus; species Rhipicephalus microplus. Next base: position 239,970,863 of record NC_134703.1, read on the forward strand.
TTTTTCACCATTACAAGTCGGGAACTGCGATATCTAATGTGAAAGCGCATGAAACCGTCGTAATGTTGTAGAGAGCATTGTAAAGTAGCGAGTAAAACGTTTTCTAACGATAGAAGTGCGAAGGTTATATTAGGTTGAGTTATGTTAGTTTAGGCTAGGTAGCGTCGTGAAACCACCAAAAAGGACGTCATCTAACGAGATAGTGTTGTTTTATTGCATGTAGGAAATTGCAATAGGTGAAATGTTGTGAAAGAACACAAAAAGGCATGAACAAGCCAGATACTGCGTGTTGTACCGTTACAAGTGTGATACTGCTATATTGTGATATTCTCATTAACGCGCATGCAAGTATCGTGAAACCTTAAAGAACGATGTCATTTAGCGAGATACAGCGTTCTGTACTGCAATAAATTGGTGAAAAACTGTGAGGTTATGCAAATATCGTAATTGTGAACGAAACAGTGTAATAGAGCGTTTTTAGATACAAGTGCGAATGTTAGGTTAGGTTAAGATATCAACCGTCGTAAAACCGCAATAAACAATGTCACTTAGTGAGATGCAGTGTTTTTCACCATTACAAGTCGGGAAATGCCATATCTAATGTGAAAGCGCATGAAACCGTCGTAAGCTTGAAGAGAGCATTGTAAAGTAGCGAGTAAAACGTTTTCTAACGATAGAAGTGCGAAGGATATGTTAGGTTGAGTTATGTTAGTTTAAGCTATGTACCGTCGTGAAACCACCAAAAAGGACGTCATCTAACGAGATAGTGTTGTTTTATTGCATGTAGGAAATTGCAATAGGTGAAATGTTGTGAAAGCACACAAAACGGCATGAACAAGCCAGATACTGCGTGTTGTACCGTTACAAGTGTGAAACTGCTATATTGTGATATTCTCGTTGAAGCGCACGCAAGCATCGTGAAACCTTAAAGAACGATGTCATTTAGCGAGATACAGCGTTCTGTACTGCAATAAATTGGTGAAAAACTGTGAGGTTATGCAAATATCGTAATTGTGAACGAAACAGTGTAATAGAGCGTTTTTAGATACAAGTGCGAATGTTAGGTTAGGTTAAGATATCAACCGTCGTAAAACCGCATTAAACAATGTCACTTAGTGAGATGCAGTGTTTTTCACCATTACAAGTCGGGAAATGCCATATCTAATGTGAAAGCGCATGAAACCGTCGTAAGTTTGTAGAGAGCATTGTAAAGTAGCGAGTAAAACGTTTTCTAACGATAGAAGTGCGAAGGATATGTTAGGTTGAGTTATGTTAGTTTAAGCTAGGTAGCCTCGTGAAACCACAAAAAAGGACGTCATCTAACGAGATAGTGTTGTTTTATTGCATGTACGAAACTGCTATAGGTGAAATGTTGTGAAAGCACACAAAACGGCATGAACAAGCCAAATACTGGGTGTTGTACCGTTACAAGTGCGAAACTGCTATATTGTGATATTCTCGTTAAAGCGCATGCAAGCATCGTGAAACCATAAAGAACGATGTCATTTAGCGAGATAAAGCGTTCTGTACTTTAATACGTTGGTTAAAAACTGTGAGGTCATGCAAATATTCTAAATGTGAACGAAAATGTGTAATAGAGCGTGTTTATATACAAGTGCGAATGTTAGGTTAGGTAAGGTTATGAAGCGTCGTAAAACCGCATTAAACAAAGTCACTTAGTGAGATGCAGTGTTTTTCACCATTACAAGCCGGGAACTGCGATATCTAATTTGAAAGCGCATGAAACCGTCGTAATGTTGTAGAGAGCATTGTAAAGTAGCGAGTAAAACATTTTCTAACGATAGAAGTGCGAAGGTTATGTTAGGTTGAGTTATGTTGGTTTAGGCTAGGTAGCGTCGTGATACCACCAAAAAGGACGTCATCTAACGAGATAGTGTTGCTTTATTGCATGTAGGAAATTGCAATAGGTGAAATGTTGTGAAAGCCCACAAAACGGCATGAACAAGCCAGATACTGCGTGTTGTACCGTTACAAGTGTGAAACTGCTATATTGTGATATTCTCCTTAAAGCGCATGCAAGCATCGTGAAACCTTAAAGAACGATATCATTTAACAAGATACGGCGTTCTGTACTGCAATAAGTTGGTGAAAAACTGTGAGGTTATGCAAATATCGTAATTGTGAACGAAACAGTGTAATAGAGCGTTATTAGATACAAGTGCGAATGTTAGGTTAGGTTAAGATATGAACCGTCGTAAAACCGCATTAAACAATGTCACTTAGTGAGATGCAGTGTTTTTCACCATTACAAGTCGGGAACTGCGATATCTAATGTGAAAGCGCTTGCAACCTTCGTTAGGTTAGGTTAGGTTAGGTTGGGTTAGGTTAGGTTAGGTTAGGTTGGGTTCGGTTGGGTTGGGTTAGGTTGGGTTGGGTTGGGTTGGGTTGGGTTGGGTTAGGTTAGGTTGGGTTAGGTTAGGTTAGGTTAGGTTACCTTAGGTTAGGTTAGGTGAGACTAGGTTAGGTTAGGTTAGGTTGGGTTGGGTTGGGTTAGGTTAGGTTGGGTTGGGTTGGGTTGGGTTGGGTTAGGTTAGGTTAGGTTAGGTTAGGTTGGGTTGGGTTATGTTAGGTTATGTTAGGTTAGGTTAGGTTAGGTTAGGCTGGTTAGGTTAGGTTAGGTTGGGTTGGGTTGGGTTAGGTTAGGTTAGGTTAGGTTGGGTTGGGTTAGGTGAGGTTAGGTAAGGTTAGGTTAGGTTAGGTTAGGTAAGGTTAAGTTGGGTTAGGTTAGATTAGGTTAGGTTAGGTTAGGTTAGGGTAAGATATGAACCGTCGTAAAACAGCATTAAACAATGTCACTTAGTGGGATGCAGTGTTTTTCACCATTACAAGTCGGGAAGTGCGATATCTAACGTGAAAGCGCTTGAAACCGTCGCAATGTTGTAGAAAGCAATGTAAAGTAGCGAGTAAAACGTTTTCCAACAATAGAAGTGCGAAGGTTATGTTAGGTTGAGTTAGTTTAAGCTAGGTAGCGTCGTGAAACCATAAAAACGACGTCATCTAACGAGATAGTGTTGTTTTATTGTGACTACGAAACTGCGATAGGTGAAATATTGTGAAAGGACACAAAACGGATTGAACTAGCCAGGTACTGCGTGTTGCACCGTTACAAGTGCGAAACTGCTATATTGTGATATTCTCCTTAAAGCGCATGCAAGCATCGTGAAACCTTAAAGAACGATATCATTTAACAAGATACGGCGTTCTGTACTGTAATAAGTTGGTGAAAAACTGTGAGGTCATGCAAATATCGTAATTGTGAACGAAACAGTGTAATAGAGCATTTTGAGATACAAGTGCGAATGTTAGGTTAGGTTAAGATATGAACCGTCGTAAAACTGCAATAAACAATGTCACTTAGTGAGATGCAGTGTTTTTCACCATTACAAGTCGGGAACTGCAATATTTATTGTGAAAGCGCTAGAAACCGTCGTAATGTTTTAGAGAGCATTGTAAAGTAGCGAGTAAAACATTTTCTAACGATAGAAGTGCGAAGGTTATGTTAGGTTGGGTTATGTTAGTTTAGGCTAGGTAGCGTCGTGAAACCACCAAAAAGTACGTCATCTAACGAGATAGTGTTGTTTTATTGCATGTAGGAAATTGCAATAGGTGAAATGTTGTGAAAGCCCACAAAACGGCATGAACAAGCCAGATACTGCGTGTTGTACCGTTACAAGTGTGAAACTGCTATATTGTGATATTCTCCTTAAAGCGCATGCAAGCGTCGTGAAACCTTAAAGAACGATATCAATTAACAAGATACGGCGTTATGTACTGTAATAAGTTGGTGAAAAACTGTGAGGTCATGCAAATATCGTAATTGTGAATGAAAAAGTGTAATAGAGCATTTTGAGATACAAGTGCGAATGTTAGGTTAGGTTAAGATATGTACCGTCGTAAAACCGCATTAAACAATGTCACTTAGTGAGATGCAGTATTTTTCACCATTACAAGTCGGGAACTGCAATGTCTAATGTGAAAGCGCATGAAACCGTCGTTATGTTGTAGAGAGCATTGTAAAGTAGCGAGTAAAACGTTTTCTAACGATAGAAGTGCGAAGGATATGTTAGGTTGAGTTATGTTAGTTTAAGCTAGGTAGCGTCGTGAAACCACAAAAAAAGAACGTCATCTAACGAGATAGTGTTGTTTTATTGTGACTACGAAACTGCGATAGGTCAAATATTGTGAAAGGACACAAAACGGATTGAACTAGCCAGGTACTGCGTGTTGCACCGTTACAAGTGCGAAACTGCTATATTGTGATATTCTCCTTAAAGCGCATGCAAGCATCGTGAAACCTTAAAGAACGATATCATTTAACAAGATACGGCGTTCTGTACTGTAATAAGTTGGTGAAAAACTGTGAGGTCATGCAAATATCGTAATTGTGAACGAAACAGTGTAATAGAGCATTTTGAGATACAAGTGCGAATGTTAGGTTAGGTTAAGATATGAACCGTCGTAAAACTGCAATAAACAATGTCACTTAGTGAGATGCAGTGTTTTTCACCATTACAAGTCGGGAACTGCAATATTTATTGTGAAAGCGCTAGAAACCGTCGTAATGTTTTAGAGAACATTGTAAAGTAGCGAGTAAAACATTTTCTAACGATAGAAGTGCGAAGGTTATGTTAGGTTGGGTTATGTTAGTTTAGGCTAGGTAGCGTCGTGAAACCACCAAAAAGGACGTCATCTAACGAGATAGTGTTGTTTTATTGCATGTAGGAAATTTTAATAGGTGAAATGTTGTGAAAGCCCACAAAACGGCATGAACAAGCCAGATACTGCGTGTTGTACCGTTACAAGTGTGAAACTGCTATATTGTGATATTCTCCTTAAAGCGCATGCAAGCGTCGTGAAACCTTAAAGAACGATATCAATTAACAAGATACGGCGTTATGTACTGTAATAAGTTTGTGAAAAACTGTGAGGTCATGCAAATATCGTAATTGTGAATGAAAAAGTGTAATAGAGCATTTTGAGATACAAATGCGAATGTTAGGTTAGGTTAAGATATGTACTGTCGTAAAACCGCATTAAACAATGTCACTTAGTGAGATGCAGTATTTTTCACCATTACAAGTCGGTAACTGCAATGTCTAATGTGAAAGCGCATGAAACCGTCGTAATGTTGTAGAGAGCATTGTAAAGTAGCGAGTAAAACGTTTTCTAACGATAGAAGTGCGAAGGATATGTTAGGTTGAGTTATGTTAGTTTAAGCTAGGCAGCGTCGTGAAACCACAAAAAAAGAACGTCATCTAACGAGATAGTGTTGTTTTATTGCATGTACGAAACTGCATTAGGTGAAATGTTGTGAAAGCACACAAAACGGCATGAACAAGCCAAATACTGGGTGTTGTACCGTTACAAGTGCGAAACTGCTATATTGTGATATTCTCGTTAAAGCGCATGCAAGCATCGTGAAACCATGAAGAACGATGTCATTTAGCGAGATACAGCGTTCTGTACTGTAATAAGTTGGTGAAAAACTGTGAGGTCTTGCAAATATCCTAAATGTGAACGAAAATGTGTAACAGAGCGTTTTCAGATACAAGTGCGAATGTTAGGTTAGGTTAAAATATGAACTGTCGTAAAACCGCATTAAACAATGTCGCTTAGTGGGATGCAGTGTTTTTCACCATTACAAGCCGGGAACTGCGATATCTAATGTGAAAGCGCATGAAACCGTCGTTAGGTTAGGTTAGGTTAGGTTAGGTTAGGTTGGGTTAGCTTAGGTTAGGTTGGGTTGGGTTGGGTTAGGTTGGGTTGGGTTGGGTTGGGTTAGGTTAGGTTGGGTTAGGTTAGGTTAGGTAAGGTTACCCTAGGTTAGGTTAGGTTAGATTAGGTTAGGTTAGGTTAGGTTAGGTTAGGTTGGGTTGGGTTGGGTTGGGTTGGGTTGGGTTAGGTTGGGTTGGGTTGGGTTGGGTTAGGTTAGTTTAGGTTAGGTTGGGTTGGATTATGTTAGGTAAGGTTAGGTTAGGTTAGGTTAGGTTGGGTTAGGTTAGGTTAGGTTAGGTTAGGTTAGGTTGGGTTGGGTTGGGTTAGGTTAGGTTAGGTTAGGTTGGGTTGGGTTAGGTTTGGTTAGGTAAGGTTAGGTTAGGTTAGGTTAGGTTAAGGTGAATTAGATTAGGTTATATTAGGTTAGGTTAGGTTAAGATATGAACCGTCGTAAAACAGCATTAAACAATGTCACTTAGTGGGATGCAGTGTTTTTCACCATTACAAGTCGGGAAGTGTGATATCTAATGTGAAAGCGCTTGAAACCGTCGCAATGTTGTAGCAAGCAATGTAAAGTAGCGAGTAAAACGTTTTCCAACAATAGAAGTGCGAAGGTGATGTTAGGTTGAGTTAGTTTAAGCTAGGTAGCGTCGTGAAACCATAAAAACGACGTCATCTAACGAGATAGTGTTGTTTTATTGTGACTACGAAACTGCGATAGGTGAAATATTGTGAAAGGACACAAAACGGCTTGAACTAGCCAGGTACTGCGTGTTGCACCGTTACAAGTGCGAAACTGCTATATTGTGATATTCTCCTTAAAGCGCATGCAAGCATCGTGAAACCTTAAAGAACGATATCATTTAACAAGATACGGCGTTCTGTACTGTAATAAGTTGGTGAAAAACTGTGAGGTCATGCAAATATCGTAATTGTGAACGAAACAGTGTAATAAAGCATTTTGAGATACAAGTGCGAATGTTAGGTTAGGTTAAGATATGAACCGTCGTAAAACCGCAATAAACAATGTCACTTAGTGAGATGCAGTGTTTTTCACCATTACAAGTCGGGAACTGCAATATCTGTTGTGAAAGCGCATGAAACCGTCGTAATGTTGTAGGGAGCATTGTAAAGTAGCGAGTAAAACTTTTTCTAACGATAGAAGTGCGAAGGTTATGTTAGGTTGGGTTATGTTAGTTTAGGCTAGGTAGCGTCGTGAAACCACCAAAAAGGACGTCATCTAACGATATAGTGTTGTTTAATTGCATGTAGGAAATTGCAATAGGTGAAATGTTGTGAAAGCCCACAAAACGGCATGAACAAGCCAGATACTGCGTGTTGTACCGTTGCAAGTGTGAAACTGCTATATTGTGATATTCTCCTTAAAGCGCATGCAAGCATCGTGAAACCTTAAAGAACGATATCATTTAACAAGATACGGCGTTCTGTACTGTAATAAGTTGGTGAAAAACTGTGAGGTCATGCAAATATCGTAATTGTGAACGAAACAGTGTAATAGAGCATTTTGAGATACAAGTGCGAATGTTAGGTTAGGTTAAGATATGAACCGTCGTAAAACTGCAATAAACAATGTCACTTAGTGAGATGCAGTGTTTTTCACCATTACAAGTCGGGAACTGCAATATTTATTGTGAAAGCGCTAGAAACCGTCGTAATGTTTTAGAGAGCATTGTAAAGTAGCGAGTAAAACATTTTCTAACGATAGAAGTGCGAAGGTTATGTTAGGTTGGGTTATGTTAGTTTAGGCTAGGTAGCGTCGTGAAACCACCAAAAAGTACGTCATCTAACGAGATAGTGTTGTTTTATTGCATGTAGGAAATTGCAATAGGTGAAATGTTGTGAAAGCCCACAAAACGGCATGAACAAGCCAGATACTGCGTGTTGTACCGTTACAAGTGTGAAACTGCTATATTGTGATATTCTCCTTAAAGCGCATGCAAGCGTCGTGAAACCTTAAAGAACGATATCAATTAACAAGATACGGCGTTATGTACTGTAATAAGTTGGTGAAAAACTGTGAGGTCATGCAAATATCGTAATTGTGAATGAAAAAGTGTAATAGAGCATTTTGAGATACAAGTGCGAATGTTAGGTTAGGTTAAGATATGTACCGTCGTAAAACCGCATTAAACAATGTCACTTAGTGAGATGCAGTATTTTTCACCATTACAAGTCGGGAACTGCAATGTCTAATGTGAAAGCGCATGAAACCGTCGTTATGTTGTAGAGAGCATTGTAAAGTAGCGAGTAAAACGTTTTCTAACGATAGAAGTGCGAAGGATATGTTAGGTTGAGTTATGTTAGTTTAAGCTAGGTAGCGTCGTGAAACCACAAAAAAAGAACGTCATCTAACGAGATAGTGTTGTTTTATTGTGACTACGAAACTGCGATAGGTCAAATATTGTGAAAGGACACAAAACGGATTGAACTAGCCAGGTACTGCGTGTTGCACCGTTACAAGTGCGAAACTGCTATATTGTGATATTCTCCTTAAAGCGCATGCAAGCATCGTGAAACCTTAAAGAACGATATCATTTAACAAGATACGGCGTTCTGTACTGTAATAAGTTGGTGAAAAACTGTGAGGTCATGCAAATATCGTAATTGTGAACGAAACAGTGTAATAGAGCATTTTGAGATACAAGTGCGAATGTTAGGTTAGGTTAAGATATGAACCGTCGTAAAACTGCAATAAACAATGTCACTTAGTGAGATGCAGTGTTTTTCACCATTACAAGTCGGGAACTGCAATATTTATTGTGAAAGCGCTAGAAACCGTCGTAATGTTTTAGAGAGCATTGTAAAGTAGCGAGTAAAACATTTTCTAACGATAGAAGTGCGAAGGTTATGTTAGGTTGGGTTATGTTAGTTTAGGCTAGGTAGTGTCGTGAAACCACCAAAAAGGACGTCATCTAACGAGATAGTGTTGTTTTATTGCATGTAGGAAATTTTAATAGGTGAAATGTTGTGAAAGCCCACAAAACGGCATGAACAAGCCAGATACTGCGTGTTGTACCGTTACAAGTGTGAAACTGCTATATCGTGATATTCTCCTTAAAGCGCATGCAAGCGTCGTGAAACCTTAAAGAACGATATCAATTAACAAGATACGGCGTTATGTACTGTAATAAGTTGGTGAAAAACTGTGAGGTCATGCAAATATCGTAATTGTGAATGAAAAAGTGTAATAGAGCATTTTGAGATACAAGTGCGAATGTTAGGTTAGGTTAAGATATGTACTGTCGTAAAACCGCATTAAACAATGTCACTTAGTGAGATGCAGTATTTTTCACCATTACAAGTCGGTAACTGCAATGTCTAATGTGAAAGCGCATGAAACCGTCGTAATGTTGTAGAGAGCATTGTAAAGTAGCGAGTAAAACGTTTTCTAACGATAGAAGTGCGAAGGATATGTTAGGTTGAGTTATGTTAGTTTAAGCTAGGCAGCGTCGTGAAACCACAAAAAAAGAACGTCATCTAACGAGATAGTGTTGTTTTATTGCATGTACGAAACTGCATTAGGTGAAATGTTGTGAAAGCACACAAAACGGCATGAACAAGCCAAATACTGGGTGTTGTACCGTTACAAGTGCGAAACTGCTATATTGTGATATTCTCGTTAAAGCGTATGCAAGCATCGTGAAACCATGAAGAACGAAGTCATTTAGCGAGATACAGCGTTCTGTACTGTAATAAGTTGGTGAAAAACTGTGAGGTCTTGCAAATATCCTAAATGTGAACGAAAATGTGTAACAGAGCGTTTTCAGATACAAGTGCGAATGTTAGGTTAGGTTAAAATATGAACTGTCGTAAAACCGCATTAAACAATGTCGCTTAGTGGGATGCAGTGTTTTTCACCATTACAAGCCACGAACTGCGATATCTAGTGTGAAAGCGCATGAAACCGTCGTTAGGTTAGGTTAGGTTAGGTTAGATTGGGTTAGCTTAGGTTAGGTTGGGTTGGGTTGGGTTAGGTTGGGTTGGGTTGGGTTGGGTTGGGTTAGGTTAGGTTGGGTTAGGTTAGGTTAGGTAAGGTTACCCTAGGTTAGGTTAGGTTAGATTAGGTTAGGTTAGGTTAGGTTAGGTTAGGTTGGGTTGGGTTGGGTTGGGTTGGGTTGGGTTAGGTTGGGTTGGGTTGGGTTGGGTTAGGTTAGTTTAGGTTAGGTTGGGTTGGATTATGTTAGGTAAGGTTAGGTTAGGTTAGGTTAGGTTGGGTTAGGTTAGGTTAGGTTAGGTTAGGTTAGGTTGGGTTGGGTTGGGTTAGGTTAGGTTAGGTTAGGTTAGGTTGGGTTGGGTTAGGTTTGGTTAGGTAAGGTTAGGTTAGGTTAGGTTAGGTTAAGGTGAATTAGATTAGGTTATATTAGGTTAGGTTAGGTTAAGATATGAACCGTCGTAAAACAGCATTAAACAATGTCACTTAGTGGGATGCAGTGTTTTTCACCATTACAAGTCGGGAAGTGTGATATCTAATGTGAAAGCGCTTGAAACCGTCGCAATGTTGTAGCAAGCAATGTAAAGTAGCGAGTAAAACGTTTTCCAACAATAGAAGTGCGAAGGTGATGTTAGGTTGAGTTAGTTTAAGCTAGGTAGCGTCGTGAAACCATAAAAACGACGTCATCTAACGAGATAGTGTTGTTTTATTGTGACTACGAAACTGCGATAGGTGAAATATTGTGAAAGGACACAAAACGGCTTGAACTAGCCAGGTACTGCGTGTTGCACCGTTACAAGTGCGAAACTGCTATATTGTGATATTCTCCTTAAAGCGCATGCAAGCATCGTGAAACCTTAAAGAACGATATCATTTAACAAGATACGGCGTTCTGTACTGTAATAAGTTGGTGAAAAACTGTGAGGTCATGCAAATATCGTAATTGTGAACGAAACAGTGTAATAAAGCATTTTGAGATACAAGTGCGAATGTTAGGTTAGGTTAAGATATGAACCGTCGTAAAACCGCAATAAACAATGTCACTTAGTGAGATGCAGTGTTTTTCACCATTACAAGTCGGGAACTGCAATATCTATTGTGAAAGCGCATGAAACCGTCGTAATGTTGTAGGGAGCATTGTAAAGTAGCGAGTAAAACATTTTCTAACGATAGAAGTGCGAAGGTTATGTTAGGTTGGGTTATGTTAGTTTAGGCTAGGTAGCGTCGTGAAACCACCAAAAAGGACGTCATCTAACGATATAGTGTTGTTTAATTGCATGTAGGAAATTGCAATAGGTGAAATGTTGTGAAAGCCCACAAAACGGCATGAACAAGCCAGATACTGCGTGTTGTATCGTTGCAAGTGTGAAACTGCTATATTGTGATATTCTCCTTAAAGCGAATGCAAGCATCGTGAAACCTTAAAGAACGATATCATTTAACAAGATACGGCGTTATGTACTGTAATAAGTTGGTGAAAAACTGTGAGGTTATGCAAATATCGTAATTGTGAACGAAACAGTGTAATAGAGCATTTTTAGATACAAGTGCGAATGTTAGATTAGGTTAAATTATGAACCGTCGTAAAACCGCATTAAACAATGTCACTTAGTGAGATGCAGTGTTTTTCACCATTACAAGTCGGGAACTGCGATATCTAATGTGAAAGTGCATGAAACTGTCGTAATGTTGTAGAGAGCATTGTAAAGTAGCGAGTAAAACGTTTTTTAACGATAGAAGTGCGAAGGTTATGTTAGGTTGAGTTATGTTAGTTTAAGCTAGGTAGCGTCATGAAACCACCAAGAACGACGTCATCTAAAGAGATAGTGTTGTTTTATTGCGAGTACGAAACTGCGATAGGTGAAATGTTGTGAAAGCACACAAAATGGCATGAACAAGCCAGATACTGCGTGTTGTACCGTTACAAGTGCGAAACTGCTATGTTGTGATATTCTCGTTAAAGCGCATGCAAGCATCGTGAAACCATAAAGAACGATGTCATTTAACGAAATACAGCGTTCTGTACTGCAATAAGTGGGTGAAAAACTGTGAGGTCATGCAAATATCGTAATTGTTAACGAAACAGTGTAATAGAGCGTTTTTAGATACAAGTGCGAATGTTAGGTTAGATTAAGATATGAACCGTCGTAAAACCGCATTAAACAATGTCACTTAGTAAGATGCAGTGTTTTTCACCATTACAAGTCGGGAACTGCGATATCTAATGTGAAAGCGCTTGCAACAGTCGTTAGGTTAGGTTAGGTTAGGTTACGTTAGGTTAGGTTGGGTTGGGTTGGGTTAGGTAAGGTTGTGTTGGGTTGGGTGGTTGGGTTAGGTTAGGTTAGGTTACGTTAGGTTAGGTTAGGTTAGGTTAGGTTGGGTTGGCTTAGGTTAGGGTAGGTTAGGTTAGGTTGGGTTGGGTTAGGTTAGGTTAGGATAGGTTAGGTTAGGTTGGGTTAGGTTAGGTTAGGTTAAGTTAGGTTAAGATATGAACCGTCGTAAAACTGCATTAAACAATGTAACTTAGTGAGATGCAGTGTTTTTCACCATTACATGTCGGGAACTGCAATATCTAATGTGAAAGTGCTTGAAACTGTCGTAATGTTGTAGAAAGCAATGTAAAGTAGCGAGTAAAACATTTTCTAACGATAGAAAGGAGAAGGTTATGTTAGGTTGAGTTATGTTAGTTTAAGCTAGGTAGCGTCGTGAAACCACCAAAAACGACGTCTCCTAACGAGATAGTGTTGTTTTATTGCGAGTACGAAACTGCGATAGGTGAAATGTTGTGAAAGTATACAAAACGGCATAAACAAGCCGAATACTGCGTGTTGTACCGTTACAAGTGCGAAACTGCTATGTTGTGATATTCTGGTGAAAGCGCATGCAAGCATCGTGGAACCTTAAAGAACGATGTCATTTAGCGAGATACAGCGCTCTGTACTGTAATAAGTTGGTGAAAAACTGTGAGGTCATGCAAATATCGTAATTGTTAACGAAACAGTGTAATAGAGCGTTTTTAGATACAAGTGCGAATGTTAGGTTAGGTTAAGATATGAACCGTCGTAAAACCGCATTAAACAATGTCACTTAGTGAGATGCAGTGTTTTTCACCATTACAAGTCAGGAACTGCGATATCTAATGTGAAAGCGCTTGCAACTGTCGTTAGGTTAGGTTAGGTTAGGTTAGGTTAGGTTAGGTTAGGTTAGGTTGGGTTAGGTTAGGTTAGGTTAGGTTGGGTTGGGTTGGGTTGGGTTAGGTTGGGTTGGGTCTGGTTGGGTTGGGTTAGGTTAGGTTGGGTTAGGTTAGGTTAGGTTAGGTTACGTTAGGTTAGGTTAGGTTAGGTTAGGTTGGGTTGGGTTGGGTTAGGTTAGGTTGGGTTGGGTTGGGTAGGGTTAGGATAGGTTAGGTTAGGTTGGGTTAGGTTAGGTTAGGTTAGGTTGGGTTGGGTTGGGTTAGGTTAGGTTATGTTAGGTTAGGTTGGGTTAGGTTCGGTTAGGTTAGGTAAGGTTAGGTTAGGTTAGGTTAAGTTATGTTAGGTTAGATTAGGTTAGGTTAGGTTAGGTTAGGTTAAGATATTAACCGTCGTAAAACAGCATTAATCAATGTCACTTAGTGGGATGCAGTGTTTTTCACCATTACAAGTCGGGAACTGCGATATCTAATGTGAAAGCGGTTGAAACCGTCGTAATGCTGTAGACAGCAATGTAAAGTAGCGAGTAAAAGGTTTTCCAAAAATAGAAGTGCGAAGGTTATGTTAGGTTGAGTTATTTTAAGCTAGGTAGCGTCGTGAAACCATAAAAACGACGTCATCTAACGAGATAGTGTTGTTTTATTGTGACTACGAAACTGCGATAGGTGAAATATTGTGAAAGGACACAAAACGGCTTGAACTAGCCAGGTACTGCGTGTTGCACCGTTACAAGTGCGAAACTGCTATATTGTGATATTCTCCTTAAAGCGCATGCAAGCGTCGTGAAACCTTAAAGAACGATATCAATTAACAAGATACGGCGTTATGTACTGTAATAAGTTGGTGAAAAACTGTGAGGTCATGCAAATATCGTAATTGTGAATGAAAAAGTGTAATAGAGCATTTTGAGATACAAGTGCGAATGTTAAGTTAGGTTAAGATATATACCGTCGTAAAACCGCATTAAACAATGTCACTTAGTGAGATGCAGTATTTTTCACCATTACAAGTCGGTAACTGCAATGTCTAAAGTGAAAGCGCATGAAACCGTCGTAATGTTGTAGAGAGCATTGTAAAGTAGCGAGTAAAACGTTTTCTAACGATAGAAGTGCGAAGGATATGTTAGGTTGAGTTATTTTAGTTTAAGCTAGGTAGCGTCGTGAAACCACAAAAAAAAACGTCATCTAACGAGATAGTGTTGTTTTATTGCATGTACGAAACTGCATTAGGTGAAATGTTGTGAAAGCACACAAAACGGCATGAACAAGCCAAATACTGGGTGTTGTACCGTTACAAGTGCGAAACTGCTATATTGTGACATTCTCGTTAAAGCGCATGCAAGCATCGTGAAACCATGAAGAACGATGTCATTTAGCGAGATACAGCGTTCTGTACTGTAATAAGTTGGTGAAAAACTGTGAGGTCATGCAAATATCCTAAATGTGAACGAAAATGTGTAACAGAGCGTTTTCAGATACAAGTGCGAATGTTAGGTTAGGTTAAAATATGAACTGTCGTAAAACCGCATTAAACAATGTCGCTTAGTGGGATGCAGTGTTTTTCACCATTACAAGCCGGGAACTGCGATATCTAATGTGAAAGCGCATGAAACCGTCGTTAGGTTAGGTTAGGTTAGGTTAGGTTAGGTTGGGTTAGCTTTAGTTAGGTTGGCTTGGGTCGGGTTGGGTTGGGTTAGGTTAGGTTGGGTTAGGTTAGGTTAGGTTAGGTTAGATTAGGTTAGGTTAGGTTAGGTTAGGTTGGGTTGGGTTGGGTTGGGTTGGGTTGGGTTAGGTTGGGTTGGGTTGGGTTGGGTTAGGTTAGTTTAGGTTAGGTTGGGTTGGATTATGTTAGGTAAGGTTAGGTTAGGTTAGGTTAGGTTGGGTTAGGTTAGGTTAGGTTAGGTTAGGTTAGGTTGGGTTGGGTTGGGTTAGGTTAGGTTAGGTTAGGTTGGGTTGGGTTAGGTTAGGTTAGGTAAGGTTAGGTTAGGTTAGGTTAGGTTAAGGTAAATTAGATTAGGTTATATTAGGTTAGGTTAGGTTAAGATATGAACCATCGTAAAACAGCATTAAACAATGTCACTTAGTGGGATGCAGTGTTTTTCACCATTACAAGTCGGGAAGTGTGATATCTAATGTGAAAGCGCTTGAAACCGTCGCAATGTTGTAGCAAGCAATGTAAAGTAGCGAGTAAAACGTTTTCCAACAATAGAAGTGCGAAGGTGATGTTAGGTTGAGTTAGTTTAAGCTAGGTAGCGTCGTGAAACCATAAAAACGACGTCATCTAACGAGATAGTGTTGTTTTATTGTGACTACGAAACTGCGATAGGTGAAATATTGTGAAAGGATACAAAACAGCTTGAACTAGCCAGGTACTGCGTGTTGCACCGTTACAAGTGCGAAACTGCTATATTGTGATATTCTCCTTAAAGCGCATGCAAGCATCGTGAAACCTTAAAGAATGATATCATTTAACAAGATACGGTGTTCTGTACTGTAATAAGTTGGTGAAAAACTGTGAGGTCATGCAGATATCGTAATTGTGAACGAAACAGTGTAATGAAGCATTTTGAGATACAAGTGCGAATGTTAGGTTAGGTTAAGATATGAACCGTCGTAAAACCGCAATAAACAATGTCACTTAGTGAGATGCAGTGTTTTTCACCATTACAAGTCGGGAGCTGCAATATCTATTGTGAAAGCGCATGAAACCGTCGTAATGTTGTAGGGAGCATTGTAATGTAGCGAGTAAAACATTTTCTAACGATAGAAGTGCGAAGGTTATGTTAGGTTGGGTTATGTTAGTTTAGGCTAGGTAGCGTCGTGAAACCACCAAAAAGGACGTCATCTAACGATATAGTGTTGTTTAATTGCATGTAGGAAATTGCAATAGGTGAAATGTTGTGAAAGCCCACAAAACGGCATGAACAAGCCAGATACTGCGTGTTGTACCGTTACAAGTGTGAAACTGCTATATTGTGATATTCTCCTTAAAGCGAATGCAAGCATCGTGAAACCTTAAAGAACGATATCATTTAACAAGATACGGCGTTATGTACTGTAATAAGTTGGTGAAAAACTGTGAGGTTATGCAAATATCGTAATTCTGAACGAAACAGGGTAATAGAGCGTTTTTAGATACAAGTGCGAATGTTAGGTTAGGTTAAATTATGAACCGTCGTAAAACCGCATTAAACAATGTCACTTAGTGAGATGCAGTGTTTTTCACCATTACAAGTCGGGAACTGCGATATCTAATGTGAAAGTGCATGAAACTGTCGTAATGTTGTAGAGAGCATTGTAAAGTAGCGAGTAAAACGTTTCTTAACGATAGAAGTGCGAAGGTTATGTTAGGTTGAGTTATGTTAGTTTAAGCTAGGTAGCGTCGTGAAAACACCAAGAACGACGTCATCTAAAGAGATAATGTTGTTTTATTGCGACTACGAAACTGCGATAGGTGAAATATTGTGAAAGGACACAAAACGGCTTGAACTAGCCAGGTACTGCGTGTTGTACCGTTACAAGTGCGAAACTGCTATATTGTGATATTCTCGTTAAAGCGCATGCAAGCATCGTGAAACCTTGAAGAACGATGTCATTTAGCGAAATACAGCGTTCTGTACTGCAATAAGTTGGTGAAAAACTGTGAGGTTATGCAAATATCGTAATTGTGAACGAAACAGTGTAATAGAGCGTTTTTAGATACAAGTGCGAATGTTAGGTTAGGTTAAGATATGAACCGTCGTAAAACCGCATTAAACAATGTCACTTAGTAAGATGCAGTGTTTTTCACCATTACAAGTCGGGAACTGCGATATCTAATGTGAAAGCGCTTGCAACAGTCGTTAGGTTAGGTTAGGTTAGGTTAGGTTAGGTTAGGTTGGGTTGGGTTGGGTTAGGTTAGGTTGGGTTGGGTTGGGTTGGGTTGGGTTAGGTTAGGTTAGGTTACGTTAGGTTAGGTTAGGTTGGGTTGGGTTAGGTTAGGGTAGGTTAGGTTAGGTTAGGTTGGGTTGGGTTAGGTTAGGTTAGGATAGGTTAGGTTAGGTTGGGTTAGGTTAGGTTAAGTTAAGTTAGGTTAAGATATGAACCGTCGTAAAACTGCATTAAACAATGTAACTTATTGAGATGCAGTGTTTTTCACCATTACATGTCGGGAACTGCAATATCTAATGTGAAAGTGCTTGAAACTGTCGTAATGTTGTAGAAAGCAATGTAAAGTAGCGAGTAAAACATTTTCTAACGATAGAAAGGAGAAGGTTATGTTAGGTTGAGTTATGTTAGTTTAAGCTAGGTAGCGTCGTGAAACCACCAAAAACGACGTCTCCTAACGAGATAGTGTTGTTTTATTGCGAGTACGAAACTGCGATAGGTGAAATGTTGTGAAAGTATACAAAACGGCATAAACAAGCCGAATACTGCGTGTTGTACCGTTACAAGTGCGAAACTGCTATGTTGTGATATTCTGGTGAAAGCGCATGGAAGCATCGTGGAACCTTAAAGAACGATGTCATTTAGCGAGATACAGCGCTCTGTACTGTAATAAGTTGGTGAAAAACTGTGAGGTCATGCAAATATCGTAATTGTTAACAAAACAGTGTAATAGAGCGTTTTTAGATACAAGTGCGAATGTTAGGTTAGGTTAAGATATGAACCGTCGTAAAACCGCATTAAACAATGTCACTTAGTGAGATGCAGTGTTTTTCACCATTACAAGTCAGGAACTGCGATATCTAATGTGAAAGCGCTTGCAACTGTCGTTAGGTTAGGTTAGGTTAGGTTAGGTTAGGTTAGGTTGGGTTAGGTTAGGTTAGGTTAGGTTAGGTTGGGTTGGGTTGGGTTGGGTTAGGTTGGGTTGGGTCTGGTTGGGTTGGGTTAGGTTAGGTTGGGTTAGGTTAGGTTAGGTTAGGTTACGTTAGGTTAGGTTAGGTTAGGTTAGGTTGGGTTGGGTTGGGTTAGGTTAGGTTGGGTTGGGTTGGGTAGGGTTAGGATAGGTTAGGTTAGGTTGGGTTAGGTTAGGTTAGGTTAGGTTGGGTTAGGTTAGGTTAGGTTAGGTTAGGTTAGGTTGGGTTGGGTTGGGTTAGGTTAGGTTATGTTAGGTTAGGTTGGGTTAGGTTCGGTTAGGTTAGGTAAGGTTAGGTTAGGTTAGGTTAGGTTAAGTTATGTTAGGTTAGATTAGGTTAGGTTAGGTTAGGTTAGGTTAAGATATTAACCGTCGCAAAACAGCATTAATCAATGTCATTTAGTGGGATGCAGTGTTTTTCACCATTACAAGTCGGGAACTGCGATATCTAATGTGAAAGCGGTTGAAACCGTCGTAATGTTGTAGACAGCAATGTAAAGTAGCGAGTAAAAGGTTTTCCAAAAATAGAAGTGCGAAGGTTATGTTAGGTTGAGTTAGTTTAAGCTAGGTAGCGTCGTGAAACCATAAAAACGACGTCATCTAACGAGATAGTGTTGTTTTATTGTGACTACGAAACTGCGATAGGTGAAATATTGTGAAAGGACACAAAATGGCTTGAACTAGCCAGGTACTGCGTGTTGCACCGTTACAAGTGCGAAACTGCTATATTGTGATATTCTCCTTAAAGCGCATGCAAGCGTCGTGAAACCTTAAAGAACGATATCAATTAACAAGATACGGCGTTATGTAATGTAATAAGTTGGTGAAAAACTGTGAGGTCATGCAAATATCGTAATTGTGAATGAAAAAGTGTAATAGAGCATTTTGAGATACAAGTGCGAATGTTAGGTTAGGTTAAGATATGTACCGTCGTAAAACCGCATTAAACAATGTCACTTAGTGAGATGCAGTATTTTTCACCATTACAAGTCGGTAACTGCAATGTCTAATGTGAAAGCGCATGAAACCGTCGTAATGTTGTAGAGAGCATTGTAAAGTAGCGAGTAAAACGTTTTCTAACGATAGAAGTGCGAAGGATATGTTAGGTTGAGTTATTTTAGTTTAAGCTTGGTAGCGTCGTGAAACCACAAAAAAAGAACGTCATCTAACGAGATAGTGTTGTCTTATTGCATGTACGAAACTGCATTACGTGAAATGTTGTGAAAGCACACAAAACGGCATGAACAAGACAAATACTGGGTGTTGTACCGTTACAAGTGCGAAACTGCTATATTGTGATATTCTCGTTAAAGCGCATGCAAGCATCGTGAAACCATGAAGAACGATGTCATTTAGCGAGATACAGCGTTCTGTACTGTAATAAGTTGGTGAAAAACTGTGAGGTCATGCAAATATCCTAAATGTGAACGAAAATGTGTAACAGAGCGTTTTCAGATACAAGTGCGAATGTTAGGTTAGGTTAAAATATGAACTGTCGTAAAACCACATTAAACAATGTCGCTTAGTGGGATGCAGTGTTTTTCACCATTACAAGCCGGGAACTGCGATATCTAATGTGAAAGCGCATGAAACCGTCGTTAGGTTAGGTTAGGTTAGGTTAGGTTAGGTTGGGTTAGCTTAGGTTTGGTTGGGTTGGGTTGGGTTGGGTTGGGTTAGGTTAGGTTGGGTTAGGTTAGGTAAGGTAAGGTTACCCTAGGTTAGGTTAGGTTAGATTAGGTTAGGTTAGGTTAGGTTAGGTTGGGTTGGGTTGGGTTGGGTTAGGTTGGGTTGGGTTGGGTTGGGTTAGGTTAGTTTAGGTTAGGTTGGGTTGGATTATGTTAGGTAAGGTTAGGTTAGGTTAGGTTAGGTTGGGTTAGGTTAGGTTAGGTTAGGTTGGGTTGGGTTAGGTTAGGTTAGGTAAGGTTAGGTTAGGTTAGGTTAGGTTAAGGTAAATTAGATTAGGTTATATTAGGTTAGGTTAGGTTAAGTTAAGATATGAACCGTCGTAAAACAGCATTAAACAATGTCACTTAGTGGGATGCAGTGTTTTTCACCATTACAAGTCGGGAAGTGTGATATCTAATGTGAAAGCGTTGAAACCATCGCAATGTTGTAGCAAGCAATGTAAAGTAGCGAGTAAAACGTTTTCCAACAATAGAAGTGCGAAGGTGATGTTAGGTTGAGTTAGTTTAAGCTAGGTAGCGTCGTGAAACCATAAAAACGACGTCATCTAACGAGATAGTGTTGTTTTATTGTGACTACGAAACTGCGATAGGTTAAATATTGTGAAACGATACAAAACGGCTTGAACTAGCCAGGTACTGCGTGTTGCACCGTTACAAGTGCGAAACTGCTATATTGTGATATTCTCCTTAAAGCGCATGCAAGCATCGTGAAACCTTAAAGAACGATATCATTTAACAAGATACGGCGTTCTGTACTGTAATAAGTTGGTGAAAAACTGTGAGGTCATGCAAATATCGTAATTGTGAACGAAACAGTGTAATAAAGCATTTTGAGATACAAGTGCGAATGTTAGGTTAGGTTAAGATATGAACCGTCGTAAAACCGCAATAAACAATGTCACTTAGTGAGATGCAGTGTTTTTCACCATTACAAGTCGGGAACTGCAATATCTATTGTGAAAGCGCATGAAACCGTCGTAATGTTGTAGGGAGCATTGTAAAGTAGCGAGTAAAACATTTTCTAACGATAGAAGTGCGAAGGTTATGTTAGGTTGGGTTATGTTAGTTTAGGCTAGGTAGCGTCGTGAAACCACCAAAAAGGACGTCATCTAACGATATAGTGTTGTTTAATTGCATGTAGGAAATTGCAATAGGTGAAATGTTGTGAAAGCCCACAAAACGGCATGAACAAGCCAGATACTGCGTGTTGTACCGTTACAAGTGTGAAACTGCTATATTGTGATATTCTCCTTAAAGCGAATGCAAGCATCGTGAAACCTTAAAGAACGATATCATTTAACAAGATACGGCGTTATGTACTGTAATAAGTTGGTGAAAAACTGTGAGGTTATGCAAATAACGTAATTCTGAACGAAACAGTGTAATAGAGCGTTTTTAGATACAAGTGCGAATGTTAGGTTAGGTTAAATTATGAACCGTCGTAAAACCGCATTAAACAATGTCACTTAGTGAGATGCAGTGTTTTTCACCATTACAAGTCAGGAACTGCGATATCTAATGTGAAAGTGCATGAAACTGTCGTAATGTTGTAGAGAGCATTGTAAAGTAGCGAGTAAAACGTTTTTTAACGATAGAAGTGCGAAGGTTATGTTAGGTTGAGTTATGTTAGTTTAAGCTAGGTAGCGTCGTGAAAACACCAAGAACGACGTCATCTAAAGAGATAGTGTTGTTTTATTGCGAGTACGAAACTGCGATAGGTGAAATGTTGTGAAAGCACACAAAACGGCATGAACAAGCCAGATACTGCGTGTTGTACCGTTACAAGTGCGAAACTGCTATGTTGTGATATTCTCGTTAAAGCGCATGCAAGCATCGTGAAACCATAAAGAACGATGTCATTTAGCGAGATACAGCGTTCTGTACTGTAATAGGTTGGTGAAAAACTGTGAGGTCATGCAAATACCCTAAATGTGAACGAAAATGTGTAACAGAGCGTTTTCAGATACAAGTGCGGATGTTAGGTTAGGTTAAGATATGAACTGTCGTAAAACCACATTAAACAATGTCACTTAGTGAGATGCAGTGTTTTTCACCATTACAAGCCGGGAACTGCGATATCTAATGTGAAAGCGCATGAAACCGTCGTTAGGTTAGGTTAGGTTAGGTTGGGTTAGGTTAGGTTAGGTTAGGTTGGGTTGGGTTGGGTTATGTTGGGTTGGGTTGGGTTGGGTTGCGTTAGGTTAGGTTGGGTTAGGTTAGGTTAGGTTAGGTTACCCTAGGTTAGGTTAGGTTAGATTAGGTTAGGTTAGGTTGGGTTGGGTTGGGTTGGGTTGGGTTGGGTTAGGTTAGGTTAGGTTAGGTTGGGTTGGGTTATGTAAGGTAAGGTTAGGTTAGGTTAGGTTAGGTTGGATTAGGTTAGGTTAGGTAAGGTTAGGTTGGGTTGGGTTGGGTTAGGTTAGGTTAGGTTAGGTTAGGTTGGGTTAAATTAGGTTAGGTTAGATTAGGTTAGGTTAGGTTAGGTTAGGTTAAGATATGAACCGTCGTAAAACAGCATTAAACAATGTCACTTAGTGGGATGCAGTGTTTTTCACCATTACAAGTGGAACTGCGATATCTAATATGAAAGCGCTTGAAACCGTCGCAATGTTGTAGAAAGCATTGTAAAGTAGCGAGTAAAACGTTTTCCAACGATAGAAGTGCGAAGGTTATGTTAGGTTGAGTGAGTTTAAGCTAGGTAGCGTCGTGAAACCACCAAAAACGACGTCATCTAACGAGATAGTGTTGTTTTATTGTGACTACGAAACTGCGATAGGTTAAATATTGTGAAAGGATACAAAACGGCTTGAACTAGCCAGGTACTGCGTGTTGCACCGTTACAAGTGCGAAACTGCTATATTGTGATATTCTCCTTAAAGCGCATGCAAGCATCGTGAAACCTTAAAGAACGATATCATTTAACAAGATACGGCGTTCTGTATTGTAATAAGTTGGTGAAAAACTGTGAGCTCATGCAAATATCGTAATTGTGAACGAACCAGTGTAATAAAGCATTTTGAGATACAAGTGCGAATGTTAGGTTAGGTTAAGATATGAACCGTCGTAAAACCGCAATAAACAATGTCACTTAGTGAGATGCAGTGTTTTTCACCATTACAAGTCGGGAACTGCAATATATATTGTGAAAGCGCATGAAACCGTCGTAATGTTGTAGGGAGCATTGTAAAGTAGCGAGTAAAACATTTTCTAACGATAGAAGTGCGAAGGTTATGTTAGGTTGGGTTATGTTAGTTTAGGCTAGGTAGCGTCGTGAAACCACCAAAAAGGACGTCATCTAACGATATAGTGTTGTTTAATTGCATGTAGGAAATTGCAATAGGTGAAATGTTGTGAAAGCCCACAAAACGGCATGAACAAGCCAGATACTGCGTGTTGTACCGTTACAAGTGTGAAACTGCTATATTGTGATATTCTCCTTAAAGCGAATGCAAGCATCGTGAAACCTTAAAGAACGATATCAATTAACAAGATACGGCGTTATGTACTGTAATAAGTTTGTGAAAAACTGTGAGGTCATGCAAATATCGTAATTGTGAATGAAAAAGTGTAATAGAGCATTTTGAGATACAAGTGCGAATGTTAAGTTAGGTTAAGATATATACCGTCGTAAAACCGCATTAAACAATGTCACTTAGTGAGATGCAGTATTTTTCACCATTACAAGTCGGTAACTGCAATGTCTAATGTGAAAGCGCATGAAACCGTCGTAATGTTGTAGAGAGCATTGTAAAGTAGCGAGTAAAACGTTTTCTAACGATAGAAGTGCGAAGGATATGTTAGGTTGAGTTATTTTAGTTTAAGCTTGGTAGCGTCGTGAAACCACAAAAAAAGAACGTCATCTAACGAGATAGTGTTGTCTTATTGCATGTACGAAACTGCATTACGTGAAATGTTGTGAAAGCACACAAAACGGCATGAACAAGACAAATACTGGGTGTTGTACCGTTACAAGTGCGAAACTGCTATATTGTGATATTCTCGTTAAAGCGCATGCAAGCATCGTGAAACCATGAAGAACGATGTCATTTAGCGAGATACAGCGTTCTGTACTGTAATAAGTTGGTGAAAAACTGTGAGGTCATGCAAATATCCTAAATGTGAACGAAAATGTGTAACAGAGCGTTTTCAGATACAAGTGCGAATGTTAGGTTAGGTTAAAATATGAACTGTCGTAAAACCACATTAAACAATGTCGCTTAGTGGGATGCAGTGTTTTTCACCATTACAAGCCGGGAACTGCGATATCTAATGTGAAAGCGCATGAAACCGTCGTTAGGTTAGGTTAGGTTAGGTTAGGTTAGGTTAGGTTGGGTTAGCTTAGGTTTGGTTGGGTTGGGTTGGGTTGGGTTGGGTTAGGTTAGGTTGGGTTAGGTTAGGTAAGGTAAGGTTACCCTAGGTTAGGTTAGGTTAGATTAGGTTAGGTTAGGTTAGGTTAGGTTGGGTTGGGTTGGGTTGGGTTAGGTTGGGTTGGGTTGGGTTGGGTTAGGTTAGTTTAGGTTAGGTTGGGTTGGATTATGTTAGGTAAGGTTAGGTTAGGTTAGGTTAGGTTGGGTTAGGTTAGGTTAGGTTAGGTTAGGTTGGGTTGGGTTAGGTTAGGTTAGGTAAGGTTAGGTTAGGTTAGGTTAGGTTAAGGTAAATTAGATTAGGTTATATTAGGTTAGGTTAGGTTAAGTTAAGATATGAACCGTCGTAAAACAGCATTAAACAATGTCACTTAGTGGGATGCAGTGTTTTTCACCATTACAAGTCGGGAAGTGTGATATCTAATGTGAAAGCGTTGAAACCATCGCAATGTTGTAGCAAGCAATGTAAAGTAGCGAGTAAAACGTTTTCCAACAATAGAAGTGCGAAGGTGATGTTAGGTTGAGTTAGTTTAAGCTAGGTAGCGTCGTGAAACCATAAAAACGACGTCATCTAACGAGATAGTGTTGTTTTATTGTGACTACGAAACTGCGATAGGTTAAATATTGTGAAACGATACAAAACGGCTTGAACTAGCCAGGTACTGCGTGTTGCACCGTTACAAGTGCGAAACTGCTATATTGTGATATTCTCCTTAAAGCGCATGCAAGCATCGTGAAACCTTAAAGAACGATATCATTTAACAAGATACGGCGTTCTGTACTGTAATAAGTTGGTGAAAAACTGTGAGGTCATGCAAATATCGTAATTGTGAACGAAACAGTGTAATAAAGCATTTTGAGATACAAGTGCGAATGTTAGGTTAGGTTAAGATATGAACCGTCGTAAAACCGCAATAAACAATGTCACTTAGTGAGATGCAGTGTTTTTCACCATTACAAGTCGGGAACTGCAATATCTATTGTGAAAGCGCATGAAACCGTCGTAATGTTGTAGGGAGCATTGTAAAGTAGCGAGTAAAACATTTTCTAACGATAGAAGTGCGAAGGTTATGTTAGGTTGGGTTATGTTAGTTTAGGCTAGGTAGCGTCGTGAAACCACCAAAAAGGACGTCATCTAACGATATAGTGTTGTTTAATTGCATGTAGGAAATTGCAATAGGTGAAATGTTGTGAAAGCCCACAAAACGGCATGAACAAGCCAGATACTGCGTGTTGTACCGTTACAAGTGTGAAACTGCTATATTGTGATATTCTCCTTAAAGCGAATGCAAGCATCGTGAAACCTTAAAGAACGATATCATTTAACAAGATACGGCGTTATGTACTGTAATAAGTTGGTGAAAAACTGTGAGGTTATGCAAATAACGTAATTCTGAACGAAACAGTGTAATAGAGCGTTTTTAGATACAAGTGCGAATGTTAGGTTAGGTTAAATTATGAACCGTCGTAAAACCGCATTAAACAATGTCA
This sequence comes from Rhipicephalus microplus, assembly GCF_043290135.1. Taxonomy (NCBI): domain Eukaryota; kingdom Metazoa; phylum Arthropoda; class Arachnida; order Ixodida; family Ixodidae; genus Rhipicephalus; species Rhipicephalus microplus. The sequence goes on from NC_134703.1 coordinate 239,996,115, forward strand.
CTTAGTGAGATGCAGTGTTTTTCACCATTACAAGTCAGGAACTGCGATATCTAATGTGAAAGTGCATGAAACTGTCGTAATGTTGTAGAGAGCATTGTAAAGTAGCGAGTAAAACGTTTTTTAACGATAGAAGTGCGAAGGTTATGTTAGGTTGAGTTATGTTAGTTTAAGCTAGGTAGCGTCGTGAAAACACCAAGAACGACGTCATCTAAAGAGATAGTGTTGTTTTATTGCGAGTACGAAACTGCGATAGGTGAAATGTTGTGAAAGCACACAAAACGGCATGAACAAGCCAGATACTGCGTGTTGTACCGTTACAAGTGCGAAACTGCTATGTTGTGATATTCTCGTTAAAGCGCATGCAAGCATCGTGAAACCATAAAGAACGATGTCATTTAGCGAGATACAGCGTTCTGTACTGTAATAGGTTGGTGAAAAACTGTGAGGTCATGCAAATACCCTAAATGTGAACGAAAATGTGTAACAGAGCGTTTTCAGATACAAGTGCGGATGTTAGGTTAGGTTAAGATATGAACTGTCGTAAAACCACATTAAACAATGTCACTTAGTGAGATGCAGTGTTTTTCACCATTACAAGCCGGGAACTGCGATATCTAATGTGAAAGCGCATGAAACCGTCGTTAGGTTAGGTTAGGTTAGGTTAGGTTGGGTTAGGTTAGGTTAGGTTAGGTTGGGTTGGGTTGGGTTATGTTGGGTTGGGTTGGGTTGGGTTGCGTTAGGTTAGGTTGGGTTAGGTTAGGTTAGGTTAGGTTACCCTAGGTTAGGTTAGGTTAGATTAGGTTAGGTTAGGTTAGGTTGGGTTGGGTTGGGTTGGGTTGGGTTGGGTTAGGTTAGGTTAGGTTAGGTTGGGTTGGGTTATGTAAGGTAAGGTTAGGTTAGGTTAGGTTAGGTTGGATTAGGTTAGGTTAGGTTAGGTAAGGTTAGGTTGGGTTGGGTTGGGTTAGGTTAGGTTAGGTTAGGTTAGGTTGGGTTAAATTAGGTTAGGTTAGATTAGGTTAGGTTAGGTTAGGTTAGGTTAAGATATGAACCGTCGTAAAACAGCATTAAACAATGTCACTTAGTGGGATGCAGTGTTTTTCACCATTACAAGTGGAACTGCGATATCTAATATGAAAGCGCTTGAAACCGTCGCAATGTTGTAGAAAGCATTGTAAAGTAGCGAGTAAAACGTTTTCCAACGATAGAAGTGCGAAGGTTATGTTAGGTTGAGTGAGTTTAAGCTAGGTAGCGTCGTGAAACCACCAAAAACGACGTCATCTAACGAGATAGTGTTGTTTTATTGTGACTACGAAACTGCGATAGGTTAAATATTGTGAAAGGATACAAAACGGCTTGAACTAGCCAGGTACTGCGTGTTGCACCGTTACAAGTGCGAAACTGCTATATTGTGATATTCTCCTTAAAGCGCATGCAAGCATCGTGAAACCTTAAAGAACGATATCATTTAACAAGATACGGCGTTCTGTATTGTAATAAGTTGGTGAAAAACTGTGAGCTCATGCAAATATCGTAATTGTGAACGAACCAGTGTAATAAAGCATTTTGAGATACAAGTGCGAATGTTAGGTTAGGTTAAGATATGAACCGTCGTAAAACCGCAATAAACAATGTCACTTAGTGAGATGCAGTGTTTTTCACCATTACAAGTCGGGAACTGCAATATATATTGTGAAAGCGCATGAAACCGTCGTAATGTTGTAGGGAGCATTGTAAAGTAGCGAGTAAAACATTTTCTAACGATAGAAGTGCGAAGGTTATGTTAGGTTGGGTTATGTTAGTTTAGGCTAGGTAGCGTCGTGAAACCACCAAAAAGGACGTCATCTAACGATATAGTGTTGTTTAATTGCATGTAGGAAATTGCAATAGGTGAAATGTTGTGAAAGCCCACAAAACGGCATGAACAAGCCAGATACTGCGTGTTGTACCGTTACAAGTGTGAAACTGCTATATTGTGATATTCTCCTTAAAGCGAATGCAAGCATCGTGAAACCTTAAAGAACGATATCAATTAACAAGATACGGCGTTATGTACTGTAATAAGTTTGTGAAAAACTGTGAGGTCATGCAAATATCGTAATTGTGAACGAACCAGTGTAATAAAGCATTTTGAGATACAAGTGCGAATGTTAGGTTAGGTTAAGATATGAACTGTCGTAAAACCGCATTAAACAATGTCGCTTAGTGGGATGCAGTGTTTTTCACCATTACAAGTCGGTAACTGCAATGTCTAATGTGAAAGCGCATGAAACCGTCGTAATGTTGTAGAGAGCATTGTAAAGTAGCGAGTAAAACGTTTTCTAACGATAGAAGTGCGAAGGATATGTTAGGTTGAGTTATGTTAGTTTAAGCTAGGCAGCGTCGTGAAACCACAAAAAAAGAACGTCATCTAACGAGATAGTGTTGTTTTATTGCATGTACGAAACTGCATTAGGTGAAATGTTGTGAAAGCACACAAAACGGCATGAACAAGCCAAATACTGGGTGTTGTACCGTTACAAGTGCGAAACTGCTATATTGTGATATTCTCGTTAAAGCGCATGCAAGCATCGTGAAACCATGAAGAACGATGTCATTTAGCGAGATACAGCGTTCTGTACTGTAATAAGTTGGTGAAAAACTGTGAGGTCTTGCAAATATCCTAAATGTGAACGAAAATGTGTAACAGAGCGTTTTCAGATACAAGTGCTAATGTTAGGTTAGGTTAAAATATGAACTGTCGTAAAACCGCATTAAACAATGTCGCTTAGTGGGATGCAGTGTTTTTCACCATTACAAGCCGGGAACTGCGATATCTAATGTGAAAGCGCATGAAACCGTCGTTAGGTTAGGTTAGGTTAGGTTAGGTTAGGTTGGGTTAGCTTAGGTTAGGTTGGGTTGGGTTGGGTTAGGTTGGGTTGGGTTGGGTTGGGTTAGGTTAGGTTGGGTTAGGTTAGGTTAGGTAAGGTTACCCTAGGTTAGGTTAGGTTAGATTAGGTTAGGTTAGGTTAGGTTAGGTTAGGTTGGGTTGGGTTGGGTTGGGTTGGGTTGGGTTAGGTTGGGTTGGGTTGGGTTGGGTTAGGTTAGTTTAGGTTAGGTTGGGTTGGATTATGTTAGGTAAGGTTAGGTTAGGTTAGGTTAGGTTGGGTTAGGTTAGGTTAGGTTAGGTTAGGTTAGGTTGGGTTGGGTTGGGTTACGTTAGGTTAGGTTAGGTTGGGTTGGGTTAGGTTTGGTTAGGTAAGGTTAGGTTAGGTTAGGTTAGGTTAAGGTGAATTAGATTAGGTTATATTAGGTTAGGTTAGGTTAAGATATGAACCGTCGTAAAACAGCATTAAACAATGTCACTTAGTGGGATGCAGTGTTTTTCACCATTACAAGTCGGGAAGTGTGATATCTAATGTGAAAGCGCTTGAAACCGTCGCAATGTTGTAGCAAGCAATGTAAAGTAGCGAGTAAAACGTTTTCCAACAATAGAAGTGCGAAGGTGATGTTAGGTTGAGTTAGTTTAAGCTAGGTAGCGTCGTGAAACCATAAAAACGACGTCATCTAACGAGATAGTGTTGTTTTATTGTGACTACGAAACTGCGATAGGTGAAATATTGTGAAAGGACACAAAACGGCTTGAACTAGCCAGGTACTGCGTGTTGCACCGTTACAAGTGCGAAACTGCTATATTGTGATATTCTCCTTAAAGCGCATGCAAGCATCGTGAAACCTTAAAGAACGATATCATTTAACAAGATACGGCGTTCTGTACTGTAATAAGTTGGTGAAAAACTGTGAGGTCATGCAAATATCGTAATTGTGAACGAAACAGTGTAATAAAGCATTTTGAGATACAAGTGCGAATGTTAGGTTAGGTTAAGATATGAACCGTCGTAAAACCGCAATAAACAATGTCACTTAGTGAGATGCAGTGTTTTTCACCATTACAAGTCGGGAACTGCAATATCTGTTGTGAAAGCGCATGAAACCGTCGTAATGTTGTAGGGAGCATTGTAAAGTAGCGAGTAAAACTTTTTCTAACGATAGAAGTGCGAAGGTTATGTTAGGTTGGGTTATGTTAGTTTAGGCTAGGTAGCGTCGTGAAACCACCAAAAAGGACGTCATCTAACGATATAGTGTTGTTTAATTGCATGTAGGAAATTGCAATAGGTGAAATGTTGTGAAAGCCCACAAAACGGCATGAACAAGCCAGATACTGCGTGTTGTACCGTTGCAAGTGTGAAACTGCTATATTGTGATATTCTCCTTAAAGCGCATGCAAGCATCGTGAAACCTTAAAGAACGATATCATTTAACAAGATACGGCGTTCTGTACTGTAATAAGTTGGTGAAAAACTGTGAGGTCATGCAAATATCGTAATTGTGAACGAAACAGTGTAATAGAGCATTTTGAGATACAAGTGCGAATGTTAGGTTAGGTTAAGATATGAACCGTCGTAAAACTGCAATAAACAATGTCACTTAGTGAGATGCAGTGTTTTTCACCATTACAAGTCGGGAACTGCAATATTTATTGTGAAAGCGCTAGAAACCGTCGTAATGTTTTAGAGAGCATTGTAAAGTAGCGAGTAAAACATTTTCTAACGATAGAAGTGCGAAGGTTATGTTAGGTTGGGTTATGTTAGTTTAGGCTAGGTAGCGTCGTGAAACCACCAAAAAGTACGTCATCTAACGAGATAGTGTTGTTTTATTGCATGTAGGAAATTGCAATAGGTGAAATGTTGTGAAAGCCCACAAAACGGCATGAACAAGCCAGATACTGCGTGTTGTACCGTTACAAGTGTGAAACTGCTATATTGTGATATTCTCCTTAAAGCGCATGCAAGCGTCGTGAAACCTTAAAGAACGATATCAATTAACAAGATACGGCGTTATGTACTGTAATAAGTTGGTGAAAAACTGTGAGGTCATGCAAATATCGTAATTGTGAATGAAAAAGTGTAATAGAGCATTTTGAGATACAAGTGCGAATGTTAGGTTAGGTTAAGATATGTACCGTCGTAAAACCGCATTAAACAATGTCACTTAGTGAGATGCAGTATTTTTCACCATTACAAGTCGGGAACTGCAATGTCTAATGTGAAAGCGCATGAAACCGTCGTTATGTTGTAGAGAGCATTGTAAAGTAGCGAGTAAAACGTTTTCTAACGATAGAAGTGCGAAGGATATGTTAGGTTGAGTTATGTTAGTTTAAGCTAGGTAGCGTCGTGAAACCACAAAAAAAGAACGTCATCTAACGAGATAGTGTTGTTTTATTGTGACTACGAAACTGCGATAGGTCAAATATTGTGAAAGGACACAAAACGGATTGAACTAGCCAGGTACTGCGTGTTGCACCGTTACAAGTGCGAAACTGCTATATTGTGATATTCTCCTTAAAGCGCATGCAAGCATCGTGAAACCTTAAAGAACGATATCATTTAACAAGATACGGCGTTCTGTACTGTAATAAGTTGGTGAAAAACTGTGAGGTCATGCAAATATCGTAATTGTGAACGAAACAGTGTAATAGAGCATTTTGAGATACAAGTGCGAATGTTAGGTTAGGTTAAGATATGAACCGTCGTAAAACTGCAATAAACAATGTCACTTAGTGAGATGCAGTGTTTTTCACCATTACAAGTCGGGAACTGCAATATTTATTGTGAAAGCGCTAGAAACCGTCGTAATGTTTTAGAGAGCATTGTAAAGTAGCGAGTAAAACATTTTCTAACGATAGAAGTGCGAAGGTTATGTTAGGTTGGGTTATGTTAGTTTAGGCTAGGTAGTGTCGTGAAACCACCAAAAAGGACGTCATCTAACGAGATAGTGTTGTTTTATTGCATGTAGGAAATTTTAATAGGTGAAATGTTGTGAAAGCCCACAAAACGGCATGAACAAGCCAGATACTGCGTGTTGTACCGTTACAAGTGTGAAACTGCTATATCGTGATATTCTCCTTAAAGCGCATGCAAGCGTCGTGAAACCTTAAAGAACGATATCAATTAACAAGATACGGCGTTATGTACTGTAATAAGTTGGTGAAAAACTGTGAGGTCATGCAAATATCGTAATTGTGAATGAAAAAGTGTAATAGAGCATTTTGAGATACAAGTGCGAATGTTAGGTTAGGTTAAGATATGTACTGTCGTAAAACCGCATTAAACAATGTCACTTAGTGAGATGCAGTATTTTTCACCATTACAAGTCGGTAACTGCAATGTCTAATGTGAAAGCGCATGAAACCGTCGTAATGTTGTAGAGAGCATTGTAAAGTAGCGAGTAAAACGTTTTCTAACGATAGAAGTGCGAAGGATATGTTAGGTTGAGTTATGTTAGTTTAAGCTAGGCAGCGTCGTGAAACCACAAAAAAAGAACGTCATCTAACGAGATAGTGTTGTTTTATTGCATGTACGAAACTGCATTAGGTGAAATGTTGTGAAAGCACACAAAACGGCATGAACAAGCCAAATACTGGGTGTTGTACCGTTACAAGTGCGAAACTGCTATATTGTGATATTCTCGTTAAAGCGCATGCAAGCATCGTGAAACCATGAAGAACGAAGTCATTTAGCGAGATACAGCGTTCTGTACTGTAATAAGTTGGTGAAAAACTGTGAGGTCTTGCAAATATCCTAAATGTGAACGAAAATGTGTAACAGAGCGTTTTCAGATACAAGTGCGAATGTTAGGTTAGGTTAAAATATGAACTGTCGTAAAACCGCATTAAACAATGTCGCTTAGTGGGATGCAGTGTTTTTCACCATTACAAGCCACGAACTGCGATATCTAGTGTGAAAGCGCATGAAACCGTCGTTAGGTTAGGTTAGGTTAGGTTAGATTGGGTTAGCTTAGGTTAGGTTGGGTTGGGTTGGGTTAGGTTGGGTTGGGTTGGGTTGGGTTGGGTTAGGTTAGGTTGGGTTAGGTTAGGTTAGGTAAGGTTACCCTAGGTTAGGTTAGGTTAGATTAGGTTAGGTTAGGTTAGGTTAGGTTAGGTTGGGTTGGGTTGGGTTGGGTTGGGTTGGGTTAGGTTGGGTTGGGTTGGGTTGGGTTAGGTTAGTTTAGGTTAGGTTGGGTTGGATTATGTTAGGTAAGGTTAGGTTAGGTTAGGTTAGGTTGGGTTAGGTTAGGTTAGGTTAGGTTAGGTTGGGTTGGGTTGGGTTAGGTTAGGTTAGGTTAGGTTGGGTTGGGTTAGGTTTGGTTAGGTAAGGTTAGGTTAGGTTAGGTTAGGTTAAGGTGAATTAGATTAGGTTATATTAGGTTAGGTTAGGTTAAGATATGAACCGTCGTAAAACAGCATTAAACAATGTCACTTAGTGGGATGCAGTGTTTTTCACCATTACAAGTCGGGAAGTGTGATATCTAATGTGAAAGCGCTTGAAACCGTCGCAATGTTGTAGCAAGCAATGTAAAGTAGCGAGTAAAACGTTTTCCAACAATAGAAGTGCGAAGGTGATGTTAGGTTGAGTTAGTTTAAGCTAGGTAGCGTCGTGAAACCATAAAAACGACGTCATCTAACGAGATAGTGTTGTTTTATTGTGACTACGAAACTGCGATAGGTGAAATATTGTGAAAGGACACAAAACGGCTTGAACTAGCCAGGTACTGCGTGTTGCACCGTTACAAATGCGAAACTGCTATATTGTGATATTCTCCTTAAAGCGCATGCAAGCATCGTGAAACCTTAAAGAACGATATCATTTAACAAGATACGGCGTTCTGTACTGTAATAAGTTGGTGAAAAACTGTGAGGTCATGCAAATATCGTAATTGTGAACGAAACAGTGTAATAAAGCATTTTGAGATACAAGTGCGAATGTTAGGTTAGGTTAAGATATGAACCGTCGTAAAACCGCAATAAACAATGTCACTTAGTGAGATGCAGTGTTTTTCACCATTACAAGTCGGGAACTGCAATATCTATTGTGAAAGCGCATGAAACCGTCGTAATGTTGTAGGGAGCATTGTAAAGTAGCGAGTAAAACATTTTCTAACGATAGAAGTGCGAAGGTTATGTTAGGTTGGGTTATGTTAGTTTAGGCTAGGTAGCGTCGTGAAACCACCAAAAAGGACGTCATCTAACGATATAGTGTTGTTTAATTGCATGTAGGAAATTGCAATAGGTGAAATGTTGTGAAAGCCCACAAAACGGCATGAACAAGCCAGATACTGCGTGTTGTATCGTTGCAAGTGTGAAACTGCTATATTGTGATATTCTCCTTAAAGCGAATGCAAGCATCGTGAAACCTTAAAGAACGATATCATTTAACAAGATACGGCGTTATGTACTGTAATAAGTTGGTGAAAAACTGTGAGGTTATGCAAATATCGTAATTGTGAACGAAACAGTGTAATAGAGCATTTTTAGATACAAGTGCGAATGTTAGATTAGGTTAAATTATGAACCGTCGTAAAACCGCATTAAACAATGTCACTTAGTGAGATGCAGTGTTTTTCACCATTACAAGTCGGGAACTGCGATATCTAATGTGAAAGTGCATGAAACTGTCGTAATGTTGTAGAGAGCATTGTAAAGTAGCGAGTAAAACGTTTTTTAACGATAGAAGTGCGAAGGTTATGTTAGGTTGAGTTATGTTAGTTTAAGCTAGGTAGCGTCATGAAACCACCAAGAACGACGTCATCTAAAGAGATAGTGTTGTTTTATTGCGAGTACGAAACTGCGATAGGTGAAATGTTGTGAAAGCACACAAAATGGCATGAACAAGCCAGATACTGCGTGTTGTACCGTTACAAGTGCGAAACTGCTATGTTGTGATATTCTCGTTAAAGCGCATGCAAGCATCGTGAAACCATAAAGAACGATGTCATTTAACGAAATACAGCGTTCTGTACTGCAATAAGTGGGTGAAAAACTGTGAGGTCATGCAAATATCGTAATTGTTAACGAAACAGTGTAATAGAGCGTTTTTAGATACAAGTGCGAATGTTAGGTTAGGTTAAGATATGAACCGTCGTAAAACCGCATTAAACAATGTCACTTAGTAAGATGCAGTGTTTTTCACCATTACAAGTCGGGAACTGCGATATCTAATGTGAAAGCGCTTGCAACAGTCGTTAGGTTAGGTTAGGTTAGGTTACGTTAGGTTAGGTTGGGTTGGGTTGGGTTAGGTAAGGTTGTGTTGGGTTGGGTGGTTGGGTTAGGTTAGGTTAGGTTACGTTAGGTTAGGTTAGGTTAGGTTAGGTTGGGTTGGCTTAGGTTAGGGTAGGTTAGGTTAGGTTGGGTTGGGTTAGGTTAGGTTAGGATAGGTTAGGTTAGGTTGGGTTAGGTTAGGTTAGGTTAAGTTAGGTTAAGATATGAACCGTCGTAAAACTGCATTAAACAATGTAACTTAGTGAGATGCAGTGTTTTTCACCATTACATGTCGGGAACTGCAATATCTAATGTGAAAGTGCTTGAAACTGTCGTAATGTTGTAGAAAGCAATGTAAAGTAGCGAGTAAAACATTTTCTAACGATAGAAAGGAGAAGGTTATGTTAGGTTGAGTTATGTTAGTTTAAGCTAGGTAGCGTCGTGAAACCACCAAAAACGACGTCTCCTAACGAGATAGTGTTGTTTTATTGCGAGTACGAAACTGCGATAGGTGAAATGTTGTGAAAGTATACAAAACGGCATAAACAAGCCGAATACTGCGTGTTGTACCGTTACAAGTGCGAAACTGCTATGTTGTGATATTCTGGTGAAAGCGCATGCAAGCATCGTGGAACCTTAAAGAACGATGTCATTTAGCGAGATACAGCGCTCTGTACTGTAATAAGTTGGTGAAAAACTGTGAGGTCATGCAAATATCGTAATTGTTAACGAAACAGTGTAATAGAGCGTTTTTAGATACAAGTGCGAATGTTAGGTTAGGTTAAGATATGAACCGTCGTAAAACCGCATTAAACAATGTCACTTAGTGAGATGCAGTGTTTTTCACCATTACAAGTCAGGAACTGCGATATCTAATGTGAAAGCGCTTGCAACTGTCGTTAGGTTAGGTTAGGTTAGGTTAGGTTAGGTTAGGTTAGGTTGGGTTAGGTTAGGTTAGGTTAGGTTGGGTTGGGTTGGGTTGGGTTAGGTTGGGTTGGGTCTGGTTGGGTTGGGTTAGGTTAGGTTGGGTTAGGTTAGGTTAGGTTAGGTTACGTTAGGTTAGGTTAGGTTAGGTTAGGTTGGGTTGGGTTGGGTTAGGTTAGGTTGGGTTGGGTTGGGTAGGGTTAGGATAGGTTAGGTTAGGTTGGGTTAGGTTAGGTTAGGTTAGGTTAGGTTGGGTTGGGTTGGGTTAGGTTAGGTTATGTTAGGTTAGGTTGGGTTAGGTTCGGTTAGGTTAGGTAAGGTTAGGTTAGGTTAGGTTAAGTTATGTTAGGTTAGATTAGGTTAGGTTAGGTTAGGTTAGGTTAAGATATTAACCGTCGTAAAACAGCATTAATCAATGTCACTTAGTGGGATGCAGTGTTTTTCACCATTACAAGTCGGGAACTGCGATATCTAATGTGAAAGCGGTTGAAACCGTCGTAATGCTGTAGACAGCAATGTAAAGTAGCGAGTAAAAGGTTTTCCAAAAATAGAAGTGCGAAGGTTATGTTAGGTTGAGTTATTTTAAGCTAGGTAGCGTCGTGAAACCATAAAAACGACGTCATCTAACGAGATAGTGTTGTTTTATTGTGACTACGAAACTGCGATAGGTGAAATATTGTGAAAGGACACAAAACGGCTTGAACTAGCCAGGTACTGCGTGTTGCACCGTTACAAGTGCGAAACTGCTATATTGTGATATTCTCCTTAAAGCGCATGCAAGCGTCGTGAAACCTTAAAGAACGATATCAATTAACAAGATACGGCGTTATGTACTGTAATAAGTTGGTGAAAAACTGTGAGGTCATGCAAATATCGTAATTGTGAATGAAAAAGTGTAATAGAGCATTTTGAGATACAAGTGCGAATGTTAAGTTAGGTTAAGATATATACCGTCGTAAAACCGCATTAAACAATGTCACTTAGTGAGATGCAGTATTTTTCACCATTACAAGTCGGTAACTGCAATGTCTAAAGTGAAAGCGCATGAAACCGTCGTAATGTTGTAGAGAGCATTGTAAAGTAGCGAGTAAAACGTTTTCTAACGATAGAAGTGCGAAGGATATGTTAGGTTGAGTTATTTTAGTTTAAGCTAGGTAGCGTCGTGAAACCACAAAAAAAAACGTCATCTAACGAGATAGTGTTGTTTTATTGCATGTACGAAACTGCATTAGGTGAAATGTTGTGAAAGCACACAAAACGGCATGAACAAGCCAAATACTGGGTGTTGTACCGTTACAAGTGCGAAACTGCTATATTGTGATATTCTCGTTAAAGCGCATGCAAGCATCGTGAAACCATGAAGAACGATGTCATTTAGCGAGATACAGCGTTCTGTACTGTAATAAGTTGGTGAAAAACTGTGAGGTCATGCAAATATCCTAAATGTGAACGAAAATGTGTAACAGAGCGTTTTCAGATACAAGTGCGAATGTTGGTTAGGTTAAAATATGAACTGTCGTAAAACCGCATTAAACAATGTCGCTTAGTGGGATGCAGTGTTTTTCACCATTACAAGCCGGGAACTGCGATATCTAATGTGAAAGCGCATGAAACCGTCGTTAGGTTAGGTTAGGTTAGGTTAGGTTAGGTTGGGTTAGCTTTAGTTAGGTTGGCTTGGGTCGGGTTGGGTTGGGTTAGGTTAGGTTGGGTTAGGTTAGGTTAGGTTAGGTTAGATTAGGTTAGGTTAGGTTAGGTTAGGTTGGGTTGGGTTGGGTTGGGTTGGGTTGGGTTAGGTTGGGTTGGGTTGGGTTGGGTTAGGTTAGTTTAGGTTAGGTTGGGTTGGATTATGTTAGGTAAGGTTAGGTTAGGTTAGGTTAGGTTGGGTTAGGTTAGGTTAGGTTAGGTTAGGTTAGGTTGGGTTGGGTTGGGTTAGGTTAGGTTAGGTTAGGTTGGGTTGGGTTAGGTTAGGTTAGGTAAGGTTAGGTTAGGTTAGGTTAGGTTAAGGTAAATTAGATTAGGTTATATTAGGTTAGGTTAGGTTAAGATATGAACCATCGTAAAACAGCATTAAACAATGTCACTTAGTGGGATGCAGTGTTTTTCACCATTACAAGTCGGGAAGTGTGATATCTAATGTGAAAGCGCTTGAAACCGTCGCAATGTTGTAGCAAGCAATGTAAAGTAGCGAGTAAAACGTTTTCCAACAATAGAAGTGCGAAGGTGATGTTAGGTTGAGTTAGTTTAAGCTAGGTAGCGTCGTGAAACCATAAAAACGACGTCATCTAACGAGATAGTGTTGTTTTATTGTGACTACGAAACTGCGATAGGTGAAATATTGTGAAAGGATACAAAACAGCTTGAACTAGCCAGGTACTGCGTGTTGCACCGTTACAAGTGCGAAACTGCTATATTGTGATATTCTCCTTAAAGCGCATGCAAGCATCGTGAAACCTTAAAGAATGATATCATTTAACAAGATACGGTGTTCTGTACTGTAATAAGTTGGTGAAAAACTGTGAGGTCATGCAGATATCGTAATTGTGAACGAAACAGTGTAATGAAGCATTTTGAGATACAAGTGCGAATGTTAGGTTAGGTTAAGATATGAACCGTCGTAAAACCGCAATAAACAATGTCACTTAGTGAGATGCAGTGTTTTTCACCATTACAAGTCGGGAGCTGCAATATCTATTGTGAAAGCGCATGAAACCGTCGTAATGTTGTAGGGAGCATTGTAATGTAGCGAGTAAAACATTTTCTAACGATAGAAGTGCGAAGGTTATGTTAGGTTGGGTTATGTTAGTTTAGGCTAGGTAGCGTCGTGAAACCACCAAAAAGGACGTCATCTAACGATATAGTGTTGTTTAATTGCATGTAGGAAATTGCAATAGGTGAAATGTTGTGAAAGCCCACAAAACGGCATGAACAAGCCAGATACTGCGTGTTGTACCGTTACAAGTGTGAAACTGCTATATTGTGATATTCTCCTTAAAGCGAATGCAAGCATCGTGAAACCTTAAAGAACGATATCATTTAACAAGATACGGCGTTATGTACTGTAATAAGTTGGTGAAAAACTGTGAGGTTATGCAAATATCGTAATTCTGAACGAAACAGGGTAATAGAGCGTTTTTAGATACAAGTGCGAATGTTAGGTTAGGTTAAATTATGAACCGTCGTAAAACCGCATTAAACAATGTCACTTAGTGAGATGCAGTGTTTTTCACCATTACAAGTCGGGAACTGCGATATCTAATGTGAAAGTGCATGAAACTGTCGTAATGTTGTAGAGAGCATTGTAAAGTAGCGAGTAAAACGTTTCTTAACGATAGAAGTGCGAAGGTTATGTTAGGTTGAGTTATGTTAGTTTAAGCTAGGTAGCGTCGTGAAAACACCAAGAACGACGTCATCTAAAGAGATAATGTTGTTTTATTGCGAGTACGAAACGGCGATAGGTGAAATGTTGTGAAAGCACACAAAACGGCATGAACAAGCCAGATACTGCGTGTTGACCGTTACAAGTGCGAAACTGCTATGTTGTGATATTCTCGTTAAAGCGCATGCAAGCATCGTGAAACCATAAAGAACGATGTCATTTAGCGAGATACAGCGTTCTGTACTGTAATAGGTTGGTGAAAAACTGTGAGGTCATGCAAATATCCTAAGTGTGAACGAAAATGTGTAACAGAGCGTTTTCAGATACAAGTGCGAATGTTAGGTTAGCTTAAGATATGAACTGTCGTAAAACCACATTAAACAATGTCACTTAGTGAGATGCAGTGTTTTTCACCATTACAAGCCGGGAACTGCGATATCTAATGTGAAAGCGCATGAAACCGTCGTTAGGTTAGGTTAGGTTAGGTTAGGTTAGGTTGGGTTAGGTTAGGTTAGGTTAGGTTGGGTTGGGTTGGGTTAGGTTGGGTTGGGTTGGGTTGGGTTGCGTTAGGTTAGGTTGGGTTAGGTTAGGTTACCCTAGGTTAGGTTAGGTTAGATTAGGTTAGGTTAGGTTAGGTTGGGTTGGGTTGGGTTATGTAAGGTAAGGTTAGGTTAGGTTAGGTTAGGTTGGGTTAGGTTAGGTTAGGTTAGGTTAGGTATGTTAGGTTGGGTTGGGTTGGGTTAGGTTAGGTTAGGTTAGGTTAGGTTGGGTTAAATTAGGTTAGGTTAGGTTAGGTTAGGTTAAGATATGAACCGTCGTAAAACAGCATTAAACAATGTCACTTAGTGGGATGCAGTGTTTTTCACCATTACAAGTGGAACTGCGATATCTAATATGAAAGCGCTTGAAACCGTCGCAATGTTGTAGAAAGCATTGTAAAGTAGCGAGTAAAACATTTTCCAACGATAGAAGTGCGAAGGTTATGTTAGGTTGAGTGAGTTTAAGCTAGGTAGCGTCGTGAAACCACCAAAAACGACGTCATCTAACGAGATAGTGTTGTTTTATTGCGACTACGAAACTGCGATAGGTGAAATATTGTGAAAGGACACAAAACGGCTTGAACTAGCCAGGTACTGCGTGTTGTACCGTTACAAGTGCGAAACTGCTATATTGTGATATTCTCGTTAAAGCGCATGCAAGCATCGTGAAACCTTGAAGAACGATGTCATTTAGCGAAATACAGCGTTCTGTACTGCAATAAGTTGGTGAAAAACTGTGAGGTTATGCAAATATCGTAATTGTGAACGAAACAGTGTAATAGAGCGTTTTTAGATACAAGTGCGAATGTTAGGTTAGGTTAAGATATGAACCGTCGTAAAACCGCATTAAACAATGTCACTTAGTAAGATGCAGTGTTTTTCACCATTACAAGTCGGGAACTGCGATATCTAATGTGAAAGCGCTTGCAACAGTCGTTAGGTTAGGTTAGGTTAGGTTAGGTTAGGTTAGGTTGGGTTGGGTTGGGTTAGGTTAGGTTGGGTTGGGTTGGGTTGGGTTGGGTTAGGTTAGGTTAGGTTACGTTAGGTTAGGTTAGGTTGGGTTGGGTTAGGTTAGGGTAGGTTAGGTTAGGTTAGGTTGGGTTGGGTTAGGTTAGGTTAGGATAGGTTAGGTTAGGTTGGGTTAGGTTAGGTTAAGTTAAGTTAGGTTAAGATATGAACCGTCGTAAAACTGCATTAAACAATGTAACTTATTGAGATGCAGTGTTTTTCACCATTACATGTCGGGAACTGCAATATCTAATGTGAAAGTGCTTGAAACTGTCGTAATGTTGTAGAAAGCAATGTAAAGTAGCGAGTAAAACATTTTCTAACGATAGAAAGGAGAAGGTTATGTTAGGTTGAGTTATGTTAGTTTAAGCTAGGTAGCGTCGTGAAACCACCAAAAACGACGTCTCCTAACGAGATAGTGTTGTTTTATTGCGAGTACGAAACTGCGATAGGTGAAATGTTGTGAAAGTATACAAAACGGCATAAACAAGCCGAATACTGCGTGTTGTACCGTTACAAGTGCGAAACTGCTATGTTGTGATATTCTGGTGAAAGCGCATGGAAGCATCGTGGAACCTTAAAGAACGATGTCATTTAGCGAGATACAGCGCTCTGTACTGTAATAAGTTGGTGAAAAACTGTGAGGTCATGCAAATATCGTAATTGTTAACAAAACAGTGTAATAGAGCGTTTTTAGATACAAGTGCGAATGTTAGGTTAGGTTAAGATATGAACCGTCGTAAAACCGCATTAAACAATGTCACTTAGTGAGATGCAGTGTTTTTCACCATTACAAGTCAGGAACTGCGATATCTAATGTGAAAGCGCTTGCAACTGTCGTTAGGTTAGGTTAGGTTAGGTTAGGTTAGGTTAGGTTGGGTTAGGTTAGGTTAGGTTAGGTTAGGTTGGGTTGGGTTGGGTTGGGTTAGGTTGGGTTGGGTCTGGTTGGGTTGGGTTAGGTTAGGTTGGGTTAGGTTAGGTTAGGTTAGGTTACGTTAGGTTAGGTTAGGTTAGGTTAGGTTGGGTTGGGTTGGGTTAGGTTAGGTTGGGTTGGGTTGGGTAGGGTTAGGATAGGTTAGGTTAGGTTGGGTTAGGTTAGGTTAGGTTAGGTTGGGTTAGGTTAGGTTAGGTTAGGTTAGGTTAGGTTGGGTTGGGTTGGGTTAGGTTAGGTTATGTTAGGTTAGGTTGGGTTAGGTTCGGTTAGGTTAGGTAAGGTTAGGTTAGGTTAGGTTAGGTTAAGTTATGTTAGGTTAGATTAGGTTAGGTTAGGTTAGGTTAGGTTAAGATATTAACCGTCGCAAAACAGCATTAATCAATGTCATTTAGTGGGATGCAGTGTTTTTCACCATTACAAGTCGGGAACTGCGATATCTAATGTGAAAGCGGTTGAAACCGTCGTAATGTTGTAGACAGCAATGTAAAGTAGCGAGTAAAAGGTTTTCCAAAAATAGAAGTGCGAAGGTTATGTTAGGTTGAGTTAGTTTAAGCTAGGTAGCGTCGTGAAACCATAAAAACGACGTCATCTAACGAGATAGTGTTGTTTTATTGTGACTACGAAACTGCGATAGGTGAAATATTGTGAAAGGACACAAAATGGCTTGAACTAGCCAGGTACTGCGTGTTGCACCGTTACAAGTGCGAAACTGCTATATTGTGATATTCTCCTTAAAGCGCATGCAAGCGTCGTGAAACCTTAAAGAACGATATCAATTAACAAGATACGGCGTTATGTAATGTAATAAGTTGGTGAAAAACTGTGAGGTCATGCAAATATCGTAATTGTGAATGAAAAAGTGTAATAGAGCATTTTGAGATACAAGTGCGAATGTTAGGTTAGGTTAAGATATGTACCGTCGTAAAACCGCATTAAACAATGTCACTTAGTGAGATGCAGTATTTTTCACCATTACAAGTCGGTAACTGCAATGTCTAATGTGAAAGCGCATGAAACCGTCGTAATGTTGTAGAGAGCATTGTAAAGTAGCGAGTAAAACGTTTTCTAACGATAGAAGTGCGAAGGATATGTTAGGTTGAGTTATTTTAGTTTAAGCTTGGTAGCGTCGTGAAACCACAAAAAAAGAACGTCATCTAACGAGATAGTGTTGTCTTATTGCATGTACGAAACTGCATTACGTGAAATGTTGTGAAAGCACACAAAACGGCATGAACAAGACAAATACTGGGTGTTGTACCGTTACAAGTGCGAAACTGCTATATTGTGATATTCTCGTTAAAGCGCATGCAAGCATCGTGAAACCATGAAGAACGATGTCATTTAGCGAGATACAGCGTTCTGTACTGTAATAAGTTGGTGAAAAACTGTGAGGTCATGCAAATATCCTAAATGTGAACGAAAATGTGTAACAGAGCGTTTTCAGATACAAGTGCGAATGTTAGGTTAGGTTAAAATATGAACTGTCGTAAAACCACATTAAACAATGTCGCTTAGTGGGATGCAGTGTTTTTCACCATTACAAGCCGGGAACTGCGATATCTAATGTGAAAGCGCATGAAACCGTCGTTAGGTTAGGTTAGGTTAGGTTAGGTTAGGTTGGGTTAGCTTAGGTTTGGTTGGGTTGGGTTGGGTTGGGTTGGGTTAGGTTAGGTTGGGTTAGGTTAGGTAAGGTAAGGTTACCCTAGGTTAGGTTAGGTTAGATTAGGTTAGGTTAGGTTAGGTTAGGTTGGGTTGGGTTGGGTTGGGTTAGGTTGGGTTGGGTTGGGTTGGGTTAGGTTAGTTTAGGTTAGGTTGGGTTGGATTATGTTAGGTAAGGTTAGGTTAGGTTAGGTTAGGTTGGGTTAGGTTAGGTTAGGTTAGGTTAGGTTGGGTTGGGTTAGGTTAGGTTAGGTAAGGTTAGGTTAGGTTAGGTTAGGTTAAGGTAAATTAGATTAGGTTATATTAGGTTAGGTTAGGTTAAGTTAAGATATGAACCGTCGTAAAACAGCATTAAACAATGTCACTTAGTGGGATGCAGTGTTTTTCACCATTACAAGTCGGGAAGTGTGATATCTAATGTGAAAGCGTTGAAACCATCGCAATGTTGTAGCAAGCAATGTAAAGTAGCGAGTAAAACGTTTTCCAACAATAGAAGTGCGAAGGTGATGTTAGGTTGAGTTAGTTTAAGCTAGGTAGCGTCGTGAAACCATAAAAACGACGTCATCTAACGAGATAGTGTTGTTTTATTGTGACTACGAAACTGCGATAGGTTAAATATTGTGAAACGATACAAAACGGCTTGAACTAGCCAGGTACTGCGTGTTGCACCGTTACAAGTGCGAAACTGCTATATTGTGATATTCTCCTTAAAGCGCATGCAAGCATCGTGAAACCTTAAAGAACGATATCATTTAACAAGATACGGCGTTCTGTACTGTAATAAGTTGGTGAAAATCTGTGAGGTCATGCAAATATCGTAATTGTGAACGAAACAGTGTAATAAAGCATTTTGAGATACAAGTGCGAATGTTAGGTTAGGTTAAGATATGAACCGTCGTAAAACCGCAATAAACAATGTCACTTAGTGAGATGCAGTGTTTTTCACCATTACAAGTCGGGAACTGCAATATCTATTGTGAAAGCGCATGAAACCGTCGTAATGTTGTAGGGAGCATTGTAAAGTAGCGAGTAAAACATTTTCTAACGATAGAAGTGCGAAGGTTATGTTAGGTTGGGTTATGTTAGTTTAGGCTAGGTAGCGTCGTGAAACCACCAAAAAGGACGTCATCTAACGATATGGTGTTGTTTAATTGCATGTAGGAAATTGCAATAGGTGAAATGTTGTGAAAGCCCACAAAACGGCATGAACAAGCCAGATACTGCGTGTTGTACCGTTACAAGTGTGAAACTGCTATATTGTGATATTCTCCTTAAAGCGAATGCAAGCATCGTGAAACCTTAAAGAACGATATCATTTAACAAGATACGGCGTTATGTACTGTAATAAGTTGGTGAAAAACTGTGAGGTTATGCAAATAACGTAATTCTGAACGAAACAGTGTAATAGAGCGTTTTTAGATACAAGTGCGAATGTTAGGTTAGGTTAAATTATGAACCGTCGTAAAACCGCATTAAACAATGTCACTTAGTGAGATGCAGTGTTTTTCACCATTACAAGTCAGGAACTGCGATATCTAATGTGAAAGTGCATGAAACTGTCGTAATGTTGTAGAGAGCATTGTAAAGTAGCGAGTAAAACGTTTTTTAACGATAGAAGTGCGAAGGTTATGTTAGGTTGAGTTATGTTAGTTTAAGCTAGGTAGCGTCGTGAAAACACCAAGAACGACGTCATCTAAAGAGATAGTGTTGTTTTATTGCGAGTACGAAACTGCGATAGGTGAAATGTTGTGAAAGCACACAAAACGGCATGAACAAGCCAGATACTGCGTGTTGTACCGTTACAAGTGCGAAACTGCTATGTTGTGATATTCTCGTTAAAGCGCATGCAAGCATCGTGAAACCATAAAGAACGATGTCATTTAGCGAGATACAGCGTTCTGTACTGTAATAGGTTGGTGAAAAACTGTGAGGTCATGCAAATACCCTAAATGTGAACGAAAATGTGTAACAGAGCGTTTTCAGATACAAGTGCGGATGTTAGGTTAGGTTAAGATATGAACTGTCGTAAAACCACATTAAACAATGTCACTTAGTGAGATGCAGTGTTTTTCACCATTACAAGCCGGGAACTGCGATATCTAATGTGAAAGCGCATGAAACCGTCGTTAGGTTAGGTTAGGTTAGGTTAGGTTAGGTTGGGTTAGGTTAGGTTAGGTTAGGTTGGGTTGGGTTGGGTTATGTTGGGTTGGGTTGGGTTGGGTTACGTTAGGTTAGGTTGGGTTAGGTTAGGTTAGGTTAGGTTACCCTAGGTTAGGTTAGGTTAGATTAGGTTACGTTAGGTTAGGTTGGGTTGGGTTGGGTTGGGTTGGGTTAGGTTAGGTTAGGTTAGGTTGGGTTGGGTTATGTAAGGTAAGGTTAGGTTAGGTTAGGTTAGGTTGGGTTAGGTTAGGTTAGGTAAGGTTAGGTTGGGTTAGGTTAGGTTAGGTTAGGTTAGGTTGGGTTAAATTAGGTTAGGTTAGATTAGGTTAGGTTAGGTTAGGTTAGGTTAAGATATGAACCGTCGTAAAACAGCATTAAACAATGTCACTTAGTGGGATGCAGTGTTTTTCACCATTACAAGTGGAACTGCGATATCTAATATGAAAGCGCTTGAAACCGTCGCAATGTTGTAGAAAGCATTGTAAAGTAGCGAGTAAAACGTTTTCCAACGATAGAAGTGCGAAGGTTATGTTACGTTGAGTTATGTTAGTTTAAGCTAGGTAGCGTCGTGAAACCACCAAAAACGACGTCATCTAACGAGATAGTGTTGTTTTATTGCGACTACGAAACTGCGATAGGTGAAATATTGTGAAAGGACACAAAACGGCTTGAACTAGCCAGGTATTGCGTGTTGTACCGTTACAAGTGCGAAACTGCTATATTGTGATATTCTCGTTGAAGCGCATGCAAGCATCGTGAAACCTTGAAGAACGATGTCATTTAGCGAAATACAGCGTTCTGTACTGCAATAAGTTGGTGAAAAACTGTGAGGTTATGCAAATATCGTAATTGTGAACGAAACAGTGTAATAGAGCGTTTTTAGATACAAGTGCGAATGTTAGGTTAGGTTAAGATATGAACCGTCGTAAAACCGCAATAAACAATGTCACTTAGTAAGATGCAGTGTTTTTCACCATTACAAGTCGGGAACTGCGATATCTAATGTGAAAGCGCTTGCAACAGTCGTTAGGTTAGGTTAGGTTAGGTTAGGTTAGGTTGGGTTGGGTTGGGTTAGGTTAGGTTGGGTTGGGTTGGGTTGGGTTGGGTTAGGTTAGGTTAGGTTACGTTAGGTTAGGTTAGGTTAGGTTAGGTTGGGTTGGGTTAGGTTAGGGTAGGTTAGGTTAGGTTAGGTTGAGTTGGGTTAGGTTAGGTTAGGATAGGTTAGGTTAGGTTAGGTTGGGTTAGGTTAGGTTAGGTTAAGTTAGGTTAAGATATGAACCGTCGTAAAACTGCATTAAACAATGTAACTTAGTGAGATGCAGTGTTTTTCACCATTACATGTCGGGAACTGCAATATCTAATGTGAAAGTGCTTGAAACTGTCGTAATGTTGTAGAAAGCAATGTAAAGTAGCGAGTAAAACATTTTCTAACGATAGAAAGGAGAAGGTTATGTTAGGTTGAGTTATGTTAGTTTAAGCTAGGTAGCGTCGTGAAACCACCAAAAACGACGTCTCCTAACGAGATAGTGTTGTTTTATTGCGAGTACGAAACTGCGATAGGTGAAATGTTGTGAAAGCATACAAAACGGCATAAACAAGCCGAATACTGCGTGTTGTACCGTTACAAGTGCGAAACTGCTATGTTGTGATATTCTGGTGAAAGCGCATGCAAGCATTGTGGAACCTTAAAGAACGATGTCATTTAGCGACATACAGCGCTCTGTACTGTATTAAGTTGGTGAAAAACTGTGAGGTCATGCAAATATCGTAATTGTTAACGAAACAGTGTAATAGAGCGTTTTTAGATACAAGTGCGAATGTTAGGTTAGGTTAAGATATGAACCGTCGTAAAACCGCATTAAACAATGTCACTTAGTGAGATGCAGTGTTTTTCACCATTACAAGTCAGGAACTGCGATATCTAATGTGAAAGCGCTTGCAACTGTCGTTAGGTTAGGTTAGGTTAGGTTGGGTTAGGTTAGGTTAGGTTAGGTTGGGTTGGGTTGGGTTGGGTTAGGTTGGGTTGGGTCTGGTTGGGTTGGGTTAGGTTAGGTTGGGTTAGGTTAGGTTAGGTTAGGTTACGTTAGGTCAGGTTAGGTTAGGTTAGGTTGGGTTGGGTTGGGTTAGGTTAGGTTGGGTTGGGTTGGGTAGGGTTAGGATAGGTTAGGTTAGGTTAGGTTGGGTTAGGTTAGGTAGGTTAGGTTAGGTTGGGTTAGGTTAGGTTAGGTTAGGTTAGGTTGGGTTGGGTTGGGTTAGGTTAGGTTATGTTAGGTTAGGTTGGGTTAGGTTAGGTTAGGTAAGGTTAGGTTAGGTTAGGTTAAGTTATGTTAGGTTAGATTAGGTTAGGTTAGGTTAGGTTAGGTTAAGATATTAACCGTCGTAAAACAGCATTAATCAATGTCACTTAGTGGGATGCAGTGTTTTTCACCATTACAAGTCGGGAACTGCGATATCTAATGTGAAAGCGGTTGAAACCGTCGTAATGTTGTAGACAGCAATGTAAAGTAGCGAGTAAAAGGTTTTCCAAAAATAGAAGTGCGAAGGTTATGTTAGGTTGAGTTAGTTTAAGCTAGGTAGCGTCGTGAAACCATAAAAACGACGTCATCTAACGAGATAGTGTTGTTTTATTGTGACTACAAAACTGCGATAGGTGAAATATTGTGAAAGGACACAAAACGGCTTGAACTAGCCAGGTACTGCGTGTTGCACCGTTACAAGTGCGAAACTGCTATATTGTGATATTCTCCTTAAAGCGCATGCAAGCATCGTGAAACCTTAAAGAACGATATCAATTAACAAGATACCGCGTTATGTACTGTAATAGGTTGGTGAAAAGCTGTGAGGTCATGCAAATATCGTAATTGTGAACGAAAATGTGTAACAGAGCGTTTTCAGATACAAGTGCGAATGTTAGGTTAGGTTAAGATATGTACTGTCGTAAAACCGCCTTAAACAATGTCACTTAGTGAGATGCAGTATTTTTCACCATTACAAGTCGGGAACTGCAATATCTAATGTGAAAGCGCATGAAACCGTCGTAATGTTGTAGAGAGCATTGTAAAGTAGCGAGTAAAACGTTTTCTAACGATAGAAGTGCGAAGGATATGTTAGGTTGAGTTATGTTAGTTTAAGCTAGGTAGCATCGTGAAACCACAAAAAAAGAACGTCATCTAACGAGATAGTGTTGCGTTATTGCATGTACGAAACTGCAATGGGTGAAATGTTGTGAAAGCACACAAAACGGCATGAACAAGCCAAATACTGGGTGTTGTACCGTTACAAGTGCGAAACTGCTATATTGTGATATTCTCGTTAAAGCACATGCAAGCATCGTGAAACCATGAAGAACGATGTCATTTAGCGAGATACAACGTTCTGTACTGTAATAAGTTGGTGAAAAACTGTGAGGTCATGCAAATATCCTAAATGTGAACGAAAATGTGTAACAGAGCGTTTTCAGATACAAGTGCGAATGTTAGGTTAGGTTAAACTATGAACTGTCGTAAAACCGCATTAAACAATGTCGCTTAGTGAGATGCAGAGTTTTTCACCATTACAAGCCGGGAACTGCGATATATAATGTGAAAGCGCATGAAACCGTCGTTAGGTTAGGTTAGGTCAGGTTAGGTTAGGTTGGGTTAGGTGAGGTTAGGTAAGTTGGGTTGGGTTGGGTTAGGTTGGGTTGGGTTGGGTTGGGTTAGGTTAGGTTGGATTAGGTTAGGTTAGGTTAGGTTACCCTAGGTTAGGTTAGGTTAGATTAGGTTAGGTTAGGTTAGGTTAGGTTGGGTTGGGTTGGGTTGGGTTAGGTTGGGTTGGGTTGGGTTGGGTTAGGTTAGGTTAGGTTAGGTTGGGTTGGGTTATGTTAGGTAAGGTTAGGTTAGGTTAGGTTAGGTTGGGTTAGGTTAGGTTAGGTTAGGTTAGGTAAGGTTAGGATGGGTTGGGTTGGGTTAGGTTAAGTTAGGTTAGGTTGGGTTGGGTTAGGTTAGGTTAGGTAAGGTTAGGTTAGGTTAGGGTAAATTAGGTTAGGTTAGATTAGGTTAGGTTAGGTTAAGATATGAACCGTCGTAAAACAGCATTAAACAATGTCACTTAGTGGGATGCAGTGTTTTTCACCATTACAAGTCGGGAAGTGCGATATCTAATGTGAAAGCGCTTGAAACCGTCGCAATGTTGTAGCAAGCAATGTAAAGTAGCGAGTAAAACGTTTTCCAACATTAGAAGTGCGAAGGTTATATTAGGTTGAGTTAGTTTAAGCTAGGTAGCGTCGTGAAACCATAAAAACGACGTCATCTAACGAGATAGTGTTGTTTTATTGTGACTAAGAAACTGCTATAGGTGAAATATTGTGAAAGGACACAAAACGGCTTGAACTAGCCAGGTACTGCGTGTTGCACCGTTACAAGTGCGAAACTGCTATATTGTGATATTCTCCTTAAAGCGCATGCAAGCATCGTGAAACCTTAAAGAACGATATCATTTAACAAGAAACGGCGTTCTGTACTGTAATAAGTTGGTGAAAAACTGTGAGGTCATGCAAATATCCTAAATGTGAACGAAACAGTGTAATAGAGCGTTTTTAGATACAAGTGCGAATGTTAGGTTAGGTTAAGATATGAACCGTCGTAAAACCGCATTAAACAATGTCACTAATTGAGATGCAGTGTTTTTCACCATTACAAGTCGGGAACTGCGATATATATTGTGAAAGCGCTTGAAACCGTCGCAATGTTGTAGAAAGCAATGTAAAGTAGCGAGTAAAACGTTTTCCAACGACAGAAGTGCGAAGGTTAAGTTAGGTTGAGTTAGTTTAAGCTAGGTAGCGTAGTGAAACCACCAAAAACGACGTCATCTAACGAGATAGTGTTGTTTTATTGCGACTACGAAACTGCGATAGGTGAAATGTTGTGAAAGGACACAAAACGGCATGAACAAGCCAGATACGGCGTGTTGTACCGTTACAAGTGTGAAACTGCTATATTGTGATATTCTCCTTAAAGCGAATGCAAGCATCGTGAAACCTTAAAGAACGATATCATTTAACAAGATACGGCGTTATGTACTGTAATAAGTTGGTGAAAAACTGTGAGGTTATGCAAATATCGTAATTGTGAACGAAACAGTGTAATAGAGCGTTTTTAGATACAAGTGCGAATGTTAGGTTAGGTTAAATTATAAACCGTCGTAAAACCGCATTCAACAATGTCACTTAGTGAGATGCAGTGTTTTTCACCATTACAAGTCGGGAACTGCGATATCTAATGTGAAAGCGCATGAAACCGTCGTAATGTTGTAGAGAGCATTGTAAAGTAGCGAGTAAAACGTTTTTTAACGATAGAAGTGCGAAGGTCATGTTAGGTTGAGTTATGTTAGTTTAAGCTAGGTAGCGTCGTGAAACCACCAAGAACGACGTCATCTAAAGAGATAGTGTTGTTTTATTGCGAGTACGAAACTGCGATAGGTGAAATGTTGTGAAAGCACACAAAACGGCATGAACAAGCTAAATACTGGGTGTTGTACCGTTACAAGTGCGAAACTGCTATGTTGTGATATTCTCGTTAAAGCGCATGCAAGCATCGTGAAACCTTAAAGAACGATGTCATTTAGCGAGATACAACGTTCTGTACTGTAATAAGTTGGTGAAAAACTGTGAGGTCATGCAAATATCGTAATTGTGAGCGAAACAGTGTAATAGAACATTTTGAGATACAAGTGCGAATGTTAGGTTAGGTAAAGATATGTACCGTCATAAAACCGCATTAAACAATGTCACTTAGTGAGATGCAGTAGTTTTCACCATTACAAGTCGGGAACTGCAATATCTATTGTGAAAGCGCATGAAACCGTCGTAATGTTGTAGAGAGCATTGTAAAGTAGCGAGTAAAACGTTTTCTAACGATAGAAGTGCGAAGGATATGTTAGGTTGAGGTATGTTAGTTTAAGCTAGGTAGCGTCGTGAAACCACAAAAAAGGACGTCATCTAACGAGATAGTGTTGTTTTATTGCATGTACGAAACTGCAATAGGTGAAATGTTGTGAAAGCACACAAAACGGCAAGAACAAGCTAAATACTGGGTGTTGTACCGTTACAAGTGCGAAACTCCTATATTGTGATATTCTCGTTAAAGCGCATGCAAGCATCGTGAAACCATAAAGAACGATGTCATTTAGCAAGATACAGCGTTCTGTACTGGAATAGGTTGGTGAAAAACTGTGAGGTCATGCAAATATCCTAATTGTGAACGAAAATGTGTAACAGAGCGTTTTCAGATACAAGTGCGAATGTTAGGTTAGGTTAAGATATGAACTGTCGTAAAACCGCATTAAACAATGTCACTTAGTGAGATGCAGTGTTTTTCACCATTACAAGCCGGGAACTATGATATCTAATGTGAAAGCGCATGAAACCGTCGTTAGGTTAGGTTAGGTCAGGTTAGGTTAGGTTGGGTTGGGTTAGGTTAAGTTAGGTTAGGTTGGGTTGGGTTAGGTTAGGTTAGGTAAGGTTAGGTTAGGTTAGGTTAGGGTAAATTAGGTTAGGTTAGATTAGGTTAGGTTAGGTTAAGATATGAACCGTCGTAAAACAGCATTAAACAATGTCACTTAGTGGGATGCAGTGTTTTTCACCATTACAAGTCGGGAAGTGCGATATCTAATGTGAAAGCGCTTGAAACCGTCGCAATGTGGTAGCAAGCAATGTAAAGTAGCGAGTAAAACGTTTTCCAACATTAGAAGTGCGAAGGTTATATTAGGTTGAGTTAGTTTAAGCTAGGTAGCGTCGTGAAACCATAAAAACGACGTCATCTAACGAGATAGTGTTGTTTTATTGTGACTACGAAACTGCTATAGGTGAAATATTGTGAAAGGACACAAAACGGCTTGAACTAGCCAGGTACTGCGTGTGGCACCGTTACAAGTGCGAAACTGCTATATTGTGATATTCTCCTTAAAGCGCATGCAAGCATCGTGAAACCTTAAAGAACGATATCATTTAACAAGAAACGGCGTTCTGTACTGTAATAAGTTGGTGAAAAACTGTGAGGTCATGCAAATATCGTAATTGTGAACGAAACAGTGTAGTAGAGCAGTTTGAGATACAAGTGCGATTGTTAGGTTAGGTTAAGATATGAACCGTCGTAAAACCGCAATAAACAATGTCACTTAGTGAGATGCAGTGTTTTTCACCATTACAAGTCGGGAACTGCAATATCTATTGTGAAAGCGCATGAAACCGTCGTAATGTTGTAGGGAGCATTGTAAAGTAGCGAGTAAAAGATTTTCTAACGATAGAAGTGCGAAGGTTATGTTAGGTTGGGTTATGTTAGTTTAGGCTAGGTAGCGTCGTGAAACCACCAAAAAGGACGTCATCTAACGATATAGTGTTGTTTATTGCATGTAGGAAATTGCAATGGGTGAAATGTTGTGAAAGCCCACAAAACGGCATGAACAAGCCAGATACGGCGTGTTGTACCGTTACAAGTGTGAAACTGCTATATTGTGATATTCTCCTTAAAGCGAATGCAAGCATCGTGAAGCCTTAAAGAACGATATCATTTAACAAGATACGGCGTTATGTACTGTAATAAGTTGGTGAAAAACTGTGAGGTTATGCAAATATCGTAATTGTGAACGAAACAGTGTAATAGAGCGTTTTTAGATACAAGTGCGAATGTTAGGTTAGGTTAAATTATAAACCGTCGTAAAACCGCATTCAACAATGTCACTTAGTGAGATGCAGTGTTTTTCACCATTACAAGTCGGGAACTGCGATATCTAATGTGAAAGCGCACGAAACCGTCGTAATGTTGTAGAGAACATTGTAAAGTAGCGAGTAAAACGTTTTTTAACAATAGAAGTGCGAAGGTTATGTTAGGTTGAGTTATGTTAGTTTAAGCTAGGTAGCGTCTTGAAACCACCAAGAACGACGTCATCTAAAGAGATAGTGTTGTTTTATTGCGAGTACGAAACTGCGATAAGTGAAATGTTGTGAAAGCACACAAAACGGCATGAACAAGCTAAATACTGGGTGTTGTACCGTTACAAGTGCGAAACTGCTATGTTGTGATATTCTCGTTAAAGCGCATGCAAGCATCGTGAAACCTAAAGAACGATGTCATTTAGCGAGATACAGCGTTCTGTACTGTAATAAGTTGGTGAAAAACTGTGAGGTCATGCAAATATCGTAATTGTGAGCGAAACAGTGTAATAGAGCATTTTGAGATACAAGTGCGAATGTTAGGTTAGGTTAAGATATGTACCGTCATAAAACTGCATTAAACAATGTCACTTAGTGAGATGCAGTATTTTTCACCATTACAAGTCGGGAACTGCAATATCTAATGTGAAAGCGCATGAAACCGTCGTAATGTTGTAGAGAGCATTGTAAAGTAGCGAGTAAAACGTTTTCTAACGATAGAAGTGCGAAGGATATGTTAGGTTGAGGTATGTTAGTTTAAGCTAGGTAGCGTCGTGAAACCACAAAAAAGGACGTCATCTAACGAGATAGTGTTGTTTTATTGCATGTACGAAACTGCAATAGGTGAAATGTTGTGAAAGCACACAAAACGGCATGAACAAGCTAAATACTGGGTGTTGTACCGTTACAAGTGCGAAACTGCTATATTGTGATATTCTCGTTAAAGCGCATGCAAGCATCGTGAAACCATAAAGAACGATGTCATTTAGCAAGATACAGCGTTCTGTACTGTAATAGGTTGGTGAAAAACTGTGAGGTCATGCAAATATCCTAAATGTGAACGAAAATGTGTAACAGAGCGTTTTCAGATACAAGTGCGAATGTTAGGTTAGGTTAAGATATGAACTGTCATAAAACCGCATTAAACAATGTCACTTAGTGAGATGCAGTGTTTTTCACCATTACAAGCCGGGAACTGCGATATCTAATGTGAAAGCGCATGAAACCGTCGTAATGTTGTAGAGAGATTGTAAAGTAGCGAGTAAAACGTTTTCCAACGATAGAAGTGCGAAGGTTATGTTAGGTTGAGTGAGTTTAAGCTAGGTAGCGTCGTGAAACCACCAAAAACGACGTCATCTAACGAGATAGTGTTGTTTTATTGCGACTACGAAACTGCGATAGGTGAAATATTGTGAAAGGACACAAAACGGCTTGAACTAGCCAGGTACTGCGTATTGTACCGTTACAAGTGCGAAACTGCTATATTGTGATATTCTCGTTAAAGCGCATGCAAGCATCGTGAAACCTTTAAGAACGATGTCATTTAGCGAAATACAGCGTTGTGTACTGTAATAAGTAGGTGTAAAAGTGTGAGGTCATGCAAATATCCTAAATGTGAACGAAACAGTGTAATAGAGCGTTTTTAGATACAAGTGCGAATGTTAGGTTAGGTTAAGACATTAACCGTCGTAAAACCGCATTAAACAATGTCACTTAGTGAGATGCAGTGTTTTTCACCATTACAAGTCGGGAACTGCGATATCTAATGTGAAAGCACATGAAACCGTCGTAATGTTGTAGAGAGCATTGTAAACTAGCGAGTAAAACGTTTTCTAACGATAGAAGTGCGAAGGATATGTTAGGTTGAGGTATGTTAGTTTAAGCTAGGTAGCGTCGTGAAACCACAAAAAAGGACGTCATCTAACGAGATAGTGTTGTTTTATTGCATGTACGAAACTGCAATAGGTGAAATGTTGTGAAAGCACACAAAACGGCATGAACAAGCTAAATACTGGGTGTTGTACCGTTACAAGTGCGAAACTGCTATATTGTGATATTCTCGTTAAAGCGCATGCAAGCATCGTGAAACCATAAGGAACGATGTCCTTTAGCGAGATACAGCGTTCTGTACTGTAATAGGTTGGTGAAAAACTGTGAGGTCATGCAAATATTCTAAATGTGAACGAAAATGTGTAACAGAGCGTTTTCAGATACAAGTGCGAATGTTAGGTTAGGTTAAGATATGAACTGTCGTAAAACCGCATTAAACAATGTCACTTAGTGAGATGCAGTGTTTTTCACCATTACAAGCCGGGAACTGCGATATCTAATGTGAAAGCGCATGAAACCGTCTTTAGGTTAGGTGAGGTTAGGTTAAGTTAGGTTGGGTTAGGTTAGGTTAGGTTAGGTTGGGTTGGGTTAGGTTTGGTTGGGTTGGGTTGGGTTGCGTTAGGTTAGGTTGGGTTAGGTTAGGTTAGGTTAGGTTACCCTAGGTTAGGTTAGGTTAGCTTAGGTTAGGTTAGGTTGGGTTGGGTTGGGTTGGGTTGGGTTCGGTTGGGTTAGGTAAGGTTAGGTTAGGTTGGGTTGGGTTATGTAAGGTAAGGTTAGGTTAGGTTAGGTTGGGTTAGGTTAGGTTAGGTAAGGTTAGGTTGGGTTGGGTTGGGTTAGGTTAAGTTAGGTTAGGTTAGGTTGGGTTAAATTAGGTTAGGTTAGATTAGGTTAGGTTAGGTTAGGTTAGGTTAAGATATGAACCGTCGTAAAACAGCATTAAACAATGTCACTTAGTGGGATGCAGTGTTTTTCACCATTACAAGTCGGGAACTGCGATATCTAATGTGAAAGCGCTTGAAACCGTCGCAATGTTGTAGAAAGCATTGTAAAGTAGCGAGTAAAACGTTTTCCAACGATAGAAGTGCGAAGGTTATGTTAGGTTGAGTGAGTTTAAGCTAGGTAGCGTCGTGAAACCGCCAAAAACGACGTCATCTAACGAGATAGTGTTGTTGTATTGCGACTACGAAACTGCGATAGGTGAAATATTGTGAAAGGACACAAAATGGCTTGAACTAGCCAGGTACTGCGTGTTGTACCGTTACAAGTGCGAAACTGCTATATTGTGATATTCTCGTTAAAGCGCTTGCAAGCATCGTGAAACCTTAAAGAACGATGTCATTTAGCGAGATACAGCGTTCTGTACTGCAATAAGTTGGTGAAGAACTGTGAGGTTATGCAAATATTGTAATTGTGAACGAAACAGTGTAATAGAGCGTTTTTAGATACAAATGCGAATGTTAGGTTAGGTTAAGATATGAACCGTCGTAAAACCGCAATAAACAATGTCACTTAGTGAGATGCAGTGTTTTTCACCATTACAAGTCGGGAACTGCGATATCTAATGTGAAAGCGCTTGCAACAGTCGTTAGGTTAGGTTAGGTTTGGTTAGGTTAGGTTGGGTTGGGTTGGGTTGGGTTAGGTTAGGTTAGGTTACGTTAGGTTAGGTTAGGATAGGTTAGGTTGGGTTGGGTTAGGTTAGGGTAGGTTAGGTTAGGTTAGGTTGGGTTGGGTTAGGCTAGGTTAGGATAAGTTAGGTTAGGTTCGTTTGGGTTAGGTTAGGTTAGGTTAGGTTAAGATATGAACCGTCGTAAAACTGCATTAAACAATGTAACTTAGTGAGATGCAGTGTTTTTCACCTTTACAAGTCGGGAACTGCAATATCTAATGTGAAAGCGCTTGAAACTGTCGTAATGTTGTAGAAAGCAATGTAAAGTAGCGAGTAAAACGTTTTCTAACGATAGAAAGGAGAAGGTTATGTTAGGTTGAGTTATGTTAGTTTAAGCTAGGTAGCGTCGTGAAACCACCAAAAACGACGTCTCCTAACGAGATGGTGTTGTTTTATTGCGAGTACGAAACTGCGAGAGGTGAAATGTTGTGAAAGTATACAAAACGGCATAAACAAGCCGAATACTGCGTGTTGTACCGTTACAAGTGCGAAACTGCTATGTTGTGATATTCTGGTGAAAGCGCATGCAAGCATCGTTGAACCTTAAAGAACGATGTCATTTCGCGAGATACAGCGCTCTGTACTGTAATAAGTTGGTGAAAACTGTGAGGTCATGCAAATATCGTAATTGTTAACGAAACAGTGTAATAGAGCGTTTTTAGATACAAGTGCGAATGTTAGGTTAGGTTAAGATATGAACCGTCGTAAAACCGCATTAAACAATGTCACTTAGTGAGATGCAGTGTTTTTCACCATTACAAGTCGGGAACTGCGATATCTAATGTGAAAGCGCATGAAACCGTCGTAATGTTGTAGAGAGCATTGTAAAGTAGCGAGTAAAACGTTTTCTAACGATAGAAGTGCGAAGGATATGTTAGGTTGAGGTATGTTAGTTTAAGCTAGGTAGCATCGTGAAACCACAAAAAAGGACGTCATCTAACGAGATAGTGTTGTTTTATTGCATGTACAAAACTGCAATAGGTGAAATGTTGTGAAAGCACACAAAACTGCATGAACAAGCTAAATACTGGGTGTTGTACCGTTACAAGTGCGAAACTGCTATATTGTGATATTCTCGTTAAAGCGCATGCCAGCATCGTGAAACCATAAAGAACGATGTCATTTAGCGAGATACAGCGTTCTGTACTGTAATAGGTTGGTGAAAAACTGTGAGGTCATGCAAATATTCTAAATGTGAACGAAACAGTGTAATAAAGCGTTTTTAGATACAAGTGCGATTGTTAGGTTAGGTTAAGATATGAACCGTCGTAAAACCGCATTAAACAATGTCACTTAGTGAGATGCAGTGTTTTTCACCATTACAAGTCGGGAAATGCCATATCTAATGTGAAAGCGCATGAAACCGTCGTAAATTTCTAGAGAGCATTGTAAAGTAGCGAGTAAAACGTTTTCTAACGATAGAAGTGCGAAGGATATGTTAGGTTGAGTTATGCTAGTTTAAGCTAGGTAGCGTCGTGAAACCACAAAAAAGGACGTCATCTAAGGAGATAGTGTTGTTTTATTACATGCATGAAACTGCAATAGGTGAAATGTTGTGAAAGCACACAAAACGGCATGAACAAGCCAAATACTGGGTGTTGTACCGTTACAAGTGCGAAACTGCTATATTGTGATATTCTCGTTAAAGCGCATGCGAGCATCGTGAAACCATAAAGAACGATGTCATTTAGCGAGATACAGCGTTCTGTACTGTAATAAGTTGGTGAAAAACTGTGAGGTCATGCAAACATCCTAAATGTGAACGAAAATGTGTGATAGAGCATTTTTAGATACAAATGCGAATGTTAGGTTAGGTTAGGTTATGAACCGTCGTAAAACCGCATTAAACGATGTCACTTAGTCAGATGCAGTGTTTTTCACCATTACAAGCCGGGAACTGCGATATCTAATGTGAAAGCGCATGAAACCGTCGTAATGTTGTAGAGAGCTTTGTAAAGTAGCGAGTAAAACATTTTCTAACGATAGAAGTGCGAAGGTTATGTTAGGTTGAGTTATGTTAGTTTAGGCTAGGTAGCGTCGTGAAACCACCAAAAAGGACGTCATTTAACGAGATAGCATTGTTTTATTGCATGTAGGAAATTGCAATAGGTGAAATGTTGTGAAAGCCCACAAAACGGCATGAACAAGCCAGATACTGCGTGTTGTACCGTTACAAGTGTGAAACTGCTATATTGTGATATTCTCCTTAAAGCGCATGCAAGCATCGTGAAACCTTTAAGAACAAAATCATTTAACAAGATACGGCGTTCTGTACTGCAATAAGTTGGTGAAAAACTGTTAGGTTATGCAAATATCGTAATTGTGAACGAAACAGTGTAATAGAGCGTTTTTAGATACAAGTGCGAATGTTAGGTTAGGTTAAGATATGAACCGTCGTAAAACCGCATTAAACAATGTCACTTAGTGAGATGCAGTGTTTTTCACCATTACAAGTCGGGAACAGCGATATCTAATGTGAAAGCGCTTGCAACCGTCGTTAGGTTAGGTTAGGTTAGGTTAGGTTAGGTTGGGCTAGGTTAGGTTAGGTTAGGTTGGGTTGGGTTGGGTTGGGTTAGGTTAGGTTGGGTTAGGTTAGGTTAGGTTACCTTAGGTTAGGTTAGGTTAGATTAGGTTAGGTTAGGTTAGGTTTGGTTGGGTTGGGTTAGGTTAGGTTGGGTTGGGTTGGGTTGGGTTGGGCTGGGTTAGGTTATGTTAGGTTAGGTAAGGTTAGGTTGGGTTGGGTTATGTTAGGTTATGTTAGGTTAGGTTAGGTTGGGTTAGGTTAGGTTAGGTTAGGTTAGGCTGGTTAGGTTAGGTTAGGTTGGGTTGGGTTTGGTTAGCTTAGCTTAGGTTAGGTTAGGTTAGGTTGGGTTGGGTTAGGTGAGGTTAGGTAAGGTTAGGTTAGGTTAGGTTAGGTTAGGTTAAGTTAGGTTAGGTTAGATTAGGTTAGGTTAGGTTCGGTTAGGTTAGGTTAAGATATGAACCGTCGTAAAACAGCATTAAACAATGTCACTTAGTGGGATGCAGTGTTTTTCACCATTACAAGTCGGGAAGTGCGATATCTAATGTGAAAGCGCTTGAAACCGTCGCAATGTTGTAGAAAGCAATGTAAAGTAGCGAGTAAAACGTTTTCCAACAATACAAGTGCGAAGGTTATGTTCGGTTGAGTTAGTTTAAGCTAGGTAGCGTCGTGAAACCACCAAAAACGACGTCATCTAACGAGATAGTGTTGTTTTATTGTGACTACGAAACTGCGATAGGTGAAATATTGTGAAAGGACACAAAACGGCTTGAACTAGCCAGGTACTGCGTGTTGCACCGTTACAAGTGCGAAACTGCTATATTGTGATATTCTCCTTAAAGCGCATGCAAGCATCGTGAAACCTTAAAGAACGATATCATTTAACAAGATACGGCGTTCTGTACTGTAATAAGTTGGTGAAAAACTGTGAGGTCATGCAAATATCGTAGTTGTGAACGAAACAGTGTAATAGAGCATTTTGAGATACAAGTGCGAATGTTAGGTTAGGTTAAGACATTAACCGTTGTAAAACCGCATTAAACAATGTCACTTAGTGAGATGCAGTGTTTTTCACCATTACAAGTCGGGAACTGCGATATCTAATGTGAAAGCGCATGAAACCGTCGTAATGTTGTAGCGAGCATTGTAGAGTAGCGAGTAAAACGTTTTCTAACGATAGAAGTGCGAAGGTTATGTTAGGTTAAGTTATGTTAGTTTAGGCTAGGTAGCGTCGTGAAACTACCAAAAAGGACGTCATCTAACGAGATAGTGTTGTTTTATTGCATGTAGGAAATTGCGATAGGTGAAATGTTGTGAAAGCACACAAAACGGCATGAACAAGCCAGATACTACGTGTTGTACCGTTACAAGTGCGAAACTGCTATAATGTGATATTCTCGTTAAAGCGCATGCAAGCATCGTGAAACCTTAAAGAACGATGTCATTTAGCGAGATACAGCGTTCTGTACTGCAATAAGTTCGTGAAAAACTGTGAGGTTATGCAAATATCGTAATTGTGAACGAAACAGTGTAATAGAGCGTTTTTAGATACAAGTGCGAATGTTAGGTTAGGTTAAGATATGAACCGTCGTAAAACCGCATTAAACAATGTCACTTAGTGAGATGCAGTGTTTTTCACCATTACAAGTCGGGAACTGCGATATCTAATGTGAAAGCGCTTGCAACCGTCGTTAGCTTAGGTTAGGTTAGGTTAGGTTGGGTTAGGTTAGGTTAGGTTAGCTTGGGTTGGGTTGGGTTAGGTTGGGTTGGGTTGGGTTAGGTTAGGTTGGGTTAGGTTAGGTTAGGTTAGGTTACGTTATGTTAGGTTAGGTTCGATTAGGTTAGGTTAGGTTAGGTTAGGTTGGGTTGGGTTGGGTTAGGTTGGGTTGGGTTGGTTTGGGTTGGGTTAGCTTAGGTTAGGTTAGTTTGGGTTAGGTTAGGTTAGGTTGGGTTAGGTTAGGTTAGGTTAGGTTAGGTTGGGTTGGAATGGGTTAGGTCAGGTTAGGTTAGATTAGGTTAGGTTGGGTTGGGTTGGGTTAGGTTAGGTTAGGTTAGCTTAGGTTAAGTTAGGTTAGGTTAGGTTAGGTTAGGTATGAATCGGTTACGTTGGACTGGGTTGGGTTAGGTTAGGGTAGGTTAGGTTAGGTTGGGTTAGGTTAGGTTAGGTTAGGTTAGGTAAGGTTAGGTTGCTTTAGGTTAGGTTAGATTAAATTAGGTTAGGTTAGGTTAGGTTAAGATATGAACCATCGTAAAACAGCATTAAACAAAGTCACTTAGTGGGATGCAGTGTTTTTCACCATTATAAGTCGGGAACTGTGATATCTAAGGTGAAAGCGGTTGAAACCGTCGTAATGTCATAGAAAGCAATGTAAAGTAGCGAGTAACACGTTTTCTAACATTAGAAGTGCGAAGGTTTTGTTAGGTTGAGTCAGTTTAAGCTAGGTAGCGTCGTTAAACCACCAAAAACGACGTCATCTAACGAGATAGTGTTGCTTTATTGCGACTACGAAACTGCGATAAGTGAAATATTGTGAAAGGACACAAAACGGCTTGAACTAGCCAGGTACTGCGTGTTGTACCGTTACAAGTGCGAAACTGCTATATTGTGATATTCTCGTTAAAGCGCATGCAAGCATCGTGAAATCTTAAAGAACGATGTCATTTAGCGAGATACAGCGTTCTGTACTGTAATAAGTTGGTGAAAAACTGTGAGGTCATGCAAATATCCTAAATGTGAACGAAACAGTGTAATAGAGCGTTTTTAGATACAAGTGCGAATGTTAGGTTAGGTTAAGATATGAACCGTCGTAAAACCGCATTAAACAATGTCACTTAGTGAGATGCAGTGTTTTTCACCATTACAAGTCGGGAAATGCGATATCTAAAGTGAAAGCGCTTGCAACCGTCGTTAGGTTAGGTTAGGTTAGGTTAGGTTAGGTTAGGTTAGGTTGGGTTGGGTTGGGTTAGGTTAGGTTGGGTTGGGTTAGGTTAGGTTTGGTTTGGTTAGTTTAGGTTAGGTTATGTTAGGTTAGGTTAGGTTAGGTTAGGTTAGGTTGGGTTGGGTTAGGTTAGGTTAGGATAGGTTAGGTTAGGTTAAGTTAGGTTAGGTTAGGTTGGGTTAGGTTAGGTTAGGTTAGGTTAAGATATGAACCGTCGTAAAACTGCATTAAATAATGTCACTTAGTGAGATGCAGTGTTTTTCACCATTACAAGTCGGGAACTGCAATATCTATTGTGAAAGCGCTTGAAACTGTCGTAATGTTGTAGAAAGCAATGTAAAGTCGCGAGTAAAACGTTTTCTAACGATAGAAAGGAGAAGGTTATGTTAGGTTGAGTTATGTTAGTTTAAGCTAGGTAGCGTCGTTAAACCACCAAAAACGACGTCATCTAACGAGATAGATTTGTTTTATTGCGAGTACGAAACTGCGATAGGTGAAATGTTGTGAAAGCACACGAAACGGCATAAACATGCCGAATACTGCGTGTTGTACCGTTACAAGTGCGAAACTGCTATGTTGTGATATTCTGGTGAAAGCGCATGCAAGCATCGTGGAACCTAATAGAACGATGTCATTTAGCGAGATACAGCGCTCTGTACTGTAATAAGTTGGTGAAAACTGTGAGGTCATGCAAATATCGTAATTGTTAACGAAACAGTGTAATAGAGCGTTTTTAGATACAAGTGCGAATGTTAGGTTAGGTTAAGATATGAACCGTCATAAAACCGCATTAAACAATGTCACTTAGTGAGATTCAGTGTTTTTCAACATTAAAAGTGTGGAACTGCGATATCTAATGTGAAAGCGCATGAAACTGTCGTAATGTTGTGAAAAGCACGGTAATGTTGCGAGTAAAACGTTTTCTAACAATAGAAGTGCGAAGGTTATGTTATGTTGAGTTAGTTTAAGCTAGGTAGCGTCGTGAAACCACCGAAAACGACGTCATCTAACGAGATAGTGTTGTTTTATTGCGAGTACGAAACTGGGATAGGTGAAATGTTGTGAAAGCACACAAAACGGCATGAACAAGCCAGATACTGCGTGTTGTATCGTTACAAGTGCGAAACTGCTATATTGTGATATTCTCGTTAAAGCGCATGCAAGCATCGTGACACGTTAAAGAAAGATGTCATTTAGCGAGATACAGCGTTCTGTACTGTAATAAGTTGGTGAAAAACTGTGAGGTCATGCAAATATCCTAAATGTGAACGAAACAGTGTAATAGAGCGTTTTTAGATACAAGTGCGAATGTTAGGTTAGGTTAAGATACGAACCGTCGTAAAACCGCATTAAACAATGTCACTAAGTGAGATGCAGTGTTTTTCATCATTACAAGACGGGAACTGCGATATATATTATGAAAGCGCTTGAAACCGTCGCAATGTTGTAGAAAGCAATGTAAAGTAGCGAATAAAACGTTTTCCAACGACAGAAGTGCGAAGGTTAAGTTAGGTTGAGTTAGTTTAAGCTAGGTAGCGTAGTGAAACCACCAAAAACGACGTCATCTAACGAGATAGTGTTGTTTTATTGCGACTACGAAACTGCGATAGGTGAAATGTTGTGAAAGGACACAAAACGGCTTGAACTAGCCAGGTACTGCGTGTTGTACCGTTACAAGAGCGAAACTGCTATATTGTGATATTCTCGTTCAAGCGCATGCAAGCATCGTGAAACCTTAAAGAAAGATGTCATTTAGCGAGATACAGCGTTCTGTACTGTAATAAGTTGGTGAAAAACTGTGAGGTCATGAAAATATTCTAAATGTGAACGAAACAGTGTAATAAAGCGTTTTTAGATACAAGTGCGATTGTTAGGTTAGCTTAAGATATGAACCGTCGTAAAACCGCATTAAACAATGTCACTTAGTGAGATGCAGTGTTTTTCACCATTACAAGTCGGGAAATGCCATATCTAATGTGAAAGCGCATGAAACCGTCGTAAATTTCTAGAGAGCATTGTAAAGTAGCGAGTAAAACGTTTTCTAACGATAGAAGTGCGAAGGATATGTTAGGTTGAGTTATGTTAGTTTAAGCTAGGTAGCGTCGTGAAACCACAAAAAAGGACGTCATCTAACGAGATGGTGTTGTTTTATTGCATGCATGAAACTGCAATAGGTGAAATGTTGTGAAAGCACACAAAACGGCATGAACAAGCCAAATACTGGGTGTTGTACCGTTACAAGTGCGAAACTGCTATATTGTGATATTCTCGTTAAAGCGCATGCGAGCATCGTGAAACCATAAAGAACGATGTCATTTAGCGAGATACAGCGTTCTGTACTGTAATAAGTTGGTGAAAAACTGTGAGGTCATGCAAATATCCTAAATGTGAACGAAAATGTGTGATAGAGCATTTTTAGATACAAATGCGAATGTTAGGTTAGGTTAGGTTATGAACCGTCGTAAAACCGCATTAAACGATGTCACTTAGTCAGATGCAGTGTTTTTCACCATTACAAGCCGGGAACTGCGATATCTAATGTGAAAGCGCATGAAACCGTCGTAATGTTGTAGAGAGCTTTGTAAAGTAGCGAGTAAAACATTTTCTAACGATAGAAGTGCGAAGGTTATGTTAGGTTGAGTTATGTTAGTTTAGGCGAGGTAGCGTCGTGAAACCACCAAAAAGGACGTCATTTAACGAGATAGCATTGTTTTATTGCATGTAGGAAATTGCAATAGATGAAATGTTGTGAAAGCCCACAAAACGGCATGAACAAGCCAGATACTGCGTGTTGTACCGTTACAAGTGTGAAACTGCTATATTGTGATATTCTTCTTAAAGCGCATGCAAGCATCGTGAAACCTTTAAGAACGAAATCATTTAACAAGATACGGCGTTCTGTACTGCAATAAGTTGGTGAAAAACTGTTAGGTTATGCAAATATCGTAATTGTGAACGAAACAGTGTAATAGAGCGTTTTTAGATACAAGTGCGAATGTTAGGTTAGGTTAAGATATGAACCGTCGTAAAACCGCATGAAACAATGTCACTTAGTGAGATGCAGTGTTTTTCACCATTACAAGTCGGGAACAGCGATATCTAATGTGAAAGCGCTTGACACCGTCGTTAGGTTAGGTTAGGTTAGGTTAGGTTAGGTTGGGCTAGGTTAGGTTAGGTTAGGTTGGGTTGGGTTGGGTTAGGTTGGGTTGGGTTGGGTTGGGTTAGGTTAGGTTGGGTTAGGTTAGGTTAGGTTACCTTAGGTTAGGTTAGGTTAGATTAGGTTAGGTTAGGTTAGGTTTTGTTGGGTTGGGTTAGGTTAGGTTGGGTTGGGTTGGGTTGGGTTGGGCTGGGTTAGGTTATGTTAGGTTAGGTAAGGTTAGGTTGGGTTGGGTTATGTTAGGTTATGTTAGGTTAGGTTAGGTTGGGTTAGGTTAGGTTAGGTTAGGTTAGGCTGGTTAGGTTAGGTTAGGTTGGGTTGGGTTTGGTTAGCTTAGCTTAGGTTAGGTTAGGTTAGGTTGGGTTGGGTTAGGTGAGGTTAGGTAAGGTTAGGTTAGGTTAGGTTAGGTTAGGTTAAGTTAGGTTAGATTAGGTTAGGTTAGGTTCGGTTAGGTTAGGTTAAGATATGAACCGTCGTAAAACAGCATTAAACAATGTCACTTAGTGGGATGCAGTGTTTTTCACCATTACAAGTCGGGAAGTGCGATATCTAATGTGAAAGCGCTTGAAACCGTCGCAATGTTGTAGAAAGCAATGTAAAGTAGCGAGTAAAACGTTTTCCAACAATACAAGTGCGAAGGTTATGTTCGGTTGAGTTAGTTTAAGCTAGGTAGCGTCGTGAAACCACCAAACACGACGTCATCTAACGAGATAGTGTTGTTTTATTGTGACTACAAAACTGCGATAGGTGAAATATTGTGAAAGGACACAAAACGGCTTGAACTAGCCAGGTACTGCGTGTTGCACCGTTACAAGTGCGAAACTGCTATATTGTGATATTCTCCTTAAAGCGCATGCAAGCATCGTGAAACCTTAAAGAACGATATCATTTAACAAGATACGGCGTTCTGTACTGTAATAAGTTGGTGAAAAACTGTGAGGTCATGCAAATATCGTAGTTGTGAACGAAACAGTGTAATAGAGCATTTTGAGATACAAGTGCGAATGTTAGGTTAGGTTAAGATATGAACCGTCGTAAAACCGCAATAAACAATGTCACTTAGTGAGATGCAGTGTTTTTCACCATTACAAGTCGGGAACTGCAATATCTAATGTGAAAGCGCATGAAACCGTCGTAATGTTGTAGGAAGCATTGTAAAGTAGCGAGTAACACATTTTCTAACAATAGAAGTGCGAAGGTTATCTTAGGTTGAGTTAGTTTAAGCTAGGTAGCGTCGTGAAACCACCAAAAACGACGTCATCTAACGAGATAGTGTTGTTTTATTGCAACTACGAAACTGCGATAGGGGAAATATTGTGAAAGGACACAAAACGGCTTGAACTAGCCAGGTACTGCGTGTTGTACCGTTACAAGTGCGAAACTGCTATATTGTGATATTCTCGTTAAAGCGCATGCAAGCATCGTGAAACCTTAAAGAACGATGTCATTTAGCGAGATACAACGTTCTGTACTGTAATAAGTTGGTGAAAAAGTGTGAGGTCATGCAAATATCCTAAATGTGAACGAAACAGTGTAATAGAGCGTTTTTAGATACAAGTGCGAATGTTAGGTTACGTTAAGACATTAACCGTTGTAAAACCGCATTAAACAATGTCACTTAGTGAGATGCAGTGTTTTTCACCATTACAAGTCGGGAACTGCGATATCTAATGTGAAAGCGCATGAAACCGTCGTAATGTTGTAGCGAGCATTGTAGAGTAGCGAGTAAAACGTTTTCTAACGATAGAAGTGCGAACGTTATGTTAGGTTAAGTTATGTTAGTTTAGGCTAGGTAGCGTCGTGAAACTACCAAAAAGGACGTCATCTAACGAGATAGTGTTGTTTTATTGCATGTAGGAAATTGCGATAGGTGAAATGTTGTGAAAGCACACAAAACGGCATGAACAAGCCAGATACTACGTGTTGTACCGTTACAAGTGCGAAACTGCTATAATGTGATATTCTCGTTAAAGCGCATGCAAGCATCGTGAAACCTTAAAGAACGATGTCATTTAGCGAGATACAGCGTTCTGTACTGCAATAAGTTGGTGAAAAACTGTGAGGTTATGCAAATATCGTAATTGTGAACGAAACAGTGTAATAGAGCGTTTTTAGATACAAGTGCGAATGTTAGGTTAGGTTAAGATATGAACCGTCGTAAAACCGCATTAAACAATGTCACTTGGTGAGATGCAGTGTTTTTCACCATTACAAGTCGGGAACTGCGATATCTAATGTGAAAGCGCTTGCAACCGTCGTTAGCTTAGGTTAGGTTAGGTTAGGTTGGGTTAGGTTAGGTTAGGTTAGCTTGGGTTGGGTTGGGTTAGGTTGGGTTGGGTTGGGTTGGGTTAGGTTAGGTTGGGTTAGGTTAGGTTAGGTTAGGTTACGTTATGTTAGGTTAGGTTAGATTAGGTTAGGTTAGGTTAGGTTAGGTTGGGTTGGGTTGGGTTAGGTTGGGTTAGGTTAGGTTAGGTTAGGTTAGGTTGGGTTGGAATGGGTTAGGTCAGGTTAGGTTAGATTAGGTTAGGTTGGGTTGGGTTGGGTTAGGTTAGGTTAGGTTAGCTTAGGTTAAGTTAGGTTAGGTTAGGTTAGGTTAGGTTAGAATCGGTTACGTTGGGTTGGGTTGGGTTAGGTTAGGGTAGGTTAGGTTAGGTTGGGTTAGGTTAGGTTAGGTAAGGTTAGGTTGCTTTAGGTTAGGTTAGATTAAATTAGGTTAGGTTAAATTAGGTTAAGATATGAACCATCGTAAAACAGCATTAAACAAAGTCACTTAGTGGGATGCAGTGTCTTTCACCATTATAAGTCGGGAACTGTGATATCTAATGTGAAAGCGGTTGAAACCGTCGTAATGTCATAGACAGCAATGTAAAGTAGCGAGTAACACGTTTTCTAACATTAGAAGTGCGAAGGTTTTGTTAGGTTGAGTCAGTTTAAGCTAGGTAGCGTCGTTAAACCACCAAAAACGACGTCATCTAACGAGATAGTGTTGCTTTATTGCGACTACGAAACTGCGATAAGTGAAATATTGTGAAAGGACACAAAACGGCTTGAACTAGCCAGGTACTGCGTGTTGTACCGTTACAAGTGCGAAACTGCTATATTGTGATATTCTCGTTAAAGCGCATGCAAGCATCGTGAAATCTTAAAGAACGATGTCATTTAGCGAGATACAGCGTTCTGTACTGTAATAAGTTGGTGAAAAACTGTGAGGTCATGCAAATATCCTAAATGTGAACGAAACAGTGTAATAGAGCGTTTTTAGATACAAGTGCGAATGTTAGGTTAGGTTAAGATATGAACCGTCGTAAAACCGCATTAAACAATGTCACTTAGTGAGATGCAGTGTTTTTCACCATTACAAGTCGGGAAATGCGATATCTAAAGTGAAAGCGCTTGCAACCGTCGTTAGGTTAGGTTAGGTTAGGTTAGGTTAGGTTAGGTTAGGTTAGGTTGGGTTGGGTTGGGTTAGGTTAGGTTGGGATGGGTTAGGTTAGGTTTGGTTTGGTTAGGTTAGGTTAGGTTATGTTAGGTTAGGTTAGGTTAGGTTAGGTTAGGTTGGGTTGGGTTGGGTTAGGTTAGGTTAGGATAGGTTAGGTTAAGTTAGGTTAGGTTAGGTTGGGTTAGGTTAGGTTAGGTTAGGTTAAGATATGAACCGTCGTAAAACTGCATTAAATAATGTCACTTAGTGAGATGCAGTGTTTTTCACCATTACAAGTCGGGAACTGCAATATCTAATGTGAAAGCGCTTGAAACTGTCGTAATGTTGTAGAAAGCAATGTAAAGTCGCGAGTAAAACGTTTTCTAACGATAGAAAGGAGAAGGTTATGTTAGGTTGAGTTATGTTAGTTTAAGCTAGGTAGCGTCGTTAAACCACCAAAAACGACGTCATCTAACGAGATAGATTTGTTTTATTGCGAG
The DNA here is from genome assembly GCF_043290135.1 of Rhipicephalus microplus. NCBI lineage: Eukaryota > Metazoa > Arthropoda > Arachnida > Ixodida > Ixodidae > Rhipicephalus > Rhipicephalus microplus. Next base: position 240,039,509 of record NC_134703.1, read on the forward strand.
TACGAAACTGCGATAGGTGAAATGTTGTGAAAGCACACGAAACGGCATAAACATGCCGAATACTGCGTGTTGTACCGTTACAAGTGCGAAACTGCTATGTTGTGATATTCTGGTGAAAGCGCATGCAAGCATCGTGGAACCTAATAGAACGATGTCATTTAGCGAGATACAGCGCTCTGTACTGTAATAAGTTGGTGAAAACTGTGAGGTCATGCAAATATCGTAATTGTTTACGAAACAGTGTAATAGAGCGTTTTTAGATACAAGTGCGAATGTTAGGTTAGGTTAAGATATGAACCGTCATAAAACCGCATTAAACAATGTCACTTAGTGAGATTCAGTGTTTTTCACCATTACAAGTCGGGAACTGCGATATCTAATGTGAAAGCGCATGAAACCGTCGTAATGTTGTAGAGGGCATTATAAAGTAGCGAGTAAAACGTTTTCTAACGATAGAAGTGCGAAGGTTATGTTAGGTTGAGTTATGTTAGTTTAAGCTAGGTAGCGTCGTGAAACCACCAAAAAGGACGTCATCTAACGAGATGGTGTTGTTTTATTGCATGTACGAAACTGCAATAGGTGAAATGTTGTGAAAGCACACAAAACGGCATGAACAAGCCAGATACTGCGTGTTGTACCGTTAAGGTCTGAAACTGCTATATTGTGATATTCTCGTTAAAGCGCATGCAAGCATCGTGAAAAATTAAACGATATCATTTAGTGAGATACGGCGTTCTGTACTGCAATAAGTTGGTGAAAAACTGTGAGGTTATGCAAATATTGTAATTGTGAACGAAACAGTGTAATAGAGCGTTTTTAGATACCAGTGCGAATGTTAGGTTAGGTTAAGATATGAACTGTCGTAAAACCGCAATAAACAATGTCACTTAGTGAGATACAGTGTTTTTCACCATTACAAGTCGGGAACTGCGATATCTAATGTGAAAGCGCTTGCAACCGTCGTTAGGTTAGGTTAGGTTAGGTTAGGTTGGGTTAGGTTAGGTTAGGTTAGCTTGGGTTGGGTTGGGTTAGGTTGTGTTGGGTTGGGTTGGGTTAGGTTAGGTTGCTTTAGGTTAGGTTAGGTTAGGTTACGTTAGGTTAGGTTAGGTTAGATTAGGTTAGGTTAGGTTAGGTTGGGTTGGGTTAGGTTGGGTTGGGTTGGTTTGGGTTGGGTTAGGTTAGGTTAGGTTAGGTTAGGTTGGGTTAGGTTAGGTTAGGTTTGGTTAGGTTAGGTTAGGTTAGGTTGGGTTGGATTGGGTTAGGTTAGGTTAGGTTAGATTAGGTAAGGTTGGGTTGGGTTGGGTTAGGTTAGGTTAGGTTAGGTTAGCTTAGGTTAAGTTAGGTTAGGTTAGGTTAGGTTAGAATCGGTTAGGTTGGACTGGGTTGGGTTAGGTTAGGGTAGGTTAGGTTAGGTTGGGTTAGGTTAGGTTAGGTTAGGTAAGGTTAGGTTGCTTTAGGTTAGGTTAGATTAGGTTAGGTTAGGTTAGGTTAGGTTAGGTTAAGATATGAACCATCGTAAAACAGCATTAAAAATGTCATTTAGTGGGATGCAGTGTTTTTCACCATTATAAGTCGGGAACTGTGATATCTAATGTGAAAGCGGTTGAAACCGTCGTAATGTGATAGACAGCAATGTTAAGTAGCGAGTAACACGTTTTCTAACATTAGAAGTGCGAAGGTTTTGTTAGGTTGAGTTAGTTTAAGCTAGGTAGCGTCGTGAAACCACCAAAAACGACGTCATCTAACGAGATAGTGTTGCTTTATTGCGACTACGAAACTGCGATAGGTGAAATATTGTGAAAGGACACAAAACGGCTTGAACTAGCCAGGTACTGCGTGTTGTACCGTTACAAGTGCGAAACTGCTATATTGTGATATTCTCGTTAAAGCGCATGCAAGCATCGTGAAACCTTAAAGAACGATGTCATTTAGCGAGATACAGCGTTCTGTACTGTAATAAGTTGGTGAAAAACTGTGAGGTCATGCAAATATCCTAAATGTGAACGAAACAGTGTAATAGAGCGTTTTTAGATACAAGTGCGAATGTTAGGTTAGGTTAAGATATTAACCGTCGTAAAACCGCATTAAACAATGTCACTTAGGGAGATGCAGTGTTTTTCACCATTACAAGTCGGGAACTGCGATATCTAATGTGAAAGCGCATGAAACCGTCGTAATGTTGTAGAGAGCATTGTAAAGTAGCGAGTAAAACGTTTTCTAACGACAGAAGAGCGAAGGTTATGTTAGGTTGAGTTATGTTAGTTTAGGCTAGGTAGCGTCGTGAAACCACCAAAAAGGACGTCATCTAACGAGATAGTGTTGTTTTATTGCATGTAGGAAATTGCAATAGGTGAAATATTGTGAAAGCCCACAAAACGGCATGAACAAGCCAAATACTGCGTGTTGTACCGTTACAAGTGGGAAACTGCTATATTGTGATATTCTTGTTAAAGCGCATGCAAGCATCGTGAAACCTTAAAGAAAGATGTCATTTAGCGAGATACAGCGTTCTGTTCTGTAATAAGTTGGTGAAAAACTGTGAGGTCATGCAAATATCCTAAATGTGAAAGAAACAGTGTAATAGAGCGTTTTTAGATACAAGTGCGAATGTTAGGTTAGGTTAAGATATGACCCGTCGTAAAACCGCATTAAACAATGTCACTTAGTGAGATGCAGTGTTTTTCACCATTACAAGTCGGGAACTGCGATATCTAATGTGAAAGCGCATGAAACCTTCGTAATGGTGTAGAGAGCATTGCAAAGTAGCGAGTAAAATGTTTTCTAACGATAGAAGTGCGAAGGTTATGTTAGGTTGAGTTATGTTAATTTAAGCTAGGTAGCGTCGCGAAACTACCAAAAAGGACGTCATCTAACGAGATAGTGTTGTTTTCTTGCATGTACGAAACTTCAATAGGTGACATGTTGTGAAAGCACACAAAACGCCATGAACAAGCCAGATACTGCGTGTTGTACCGTTTCAAGTGTGAAACTGCTATATTGTGATATTATCGTTAAAGCGCATGCAAGCATCGTGAAACGTTAAAGACCGATATCAATTAGCGAGATACAGCGTTCTGTACCGCAATAAGTTGGTGAAAAACTGTGAGGTTATGCAAATATTGTAATTGTTAACAAAACAGTGTAATAGACCGTTTTTAGACACAAGTGCGAATGTTAGGTTAGGTTAAGATATGAACCGTCGTAAAACCGCATTAAACAATGTCACTTAGTGAGATGCAGTGTTTTTCACCATTACAAGTCGGGAACTGCGATATCTAATGTGAAAGCGCTTGCAACCGTCGTTAGGTTAGGTTAGGTTAGGTTAGGTTGGGTTAGGTTAGGTTAGGTTAGGTTGGGTTGTTGGGTTGGGTTAGGTTGGGTTGTGTTGGGTTGGGTGAGGTTAGGTTGGGTTAGGTTAGGTTAGGTTACGTTAGGTTAGGTTAGATTAGGTTGTGTTAGGTTAGGTTAGGTTGGGATGGGTTGGGTTGGGTTAGGTTAGGTTGGGTTGGGTTGGGTTGGGTTGGGTTGGGTTAGGATAGGTTAGGTTAGGTTAGGTTGGGTTAGGTTAGGTTAGGTTACGTTGGGTTAGGTTAGGTTAGGTTAGGTTATGTTAGGTTGGGTTGGTTTGGGTTACGTTAGGTTAGGTTAGGTTGGGTTGGGTTGGGTTAGGTTAGGTTAGGTTAGGTTAGCTTAGGTTAAGTTACGTTATGTTAGGTTAGGTTAGGTTAGGTTGGATTGGGTTAGGTTAGGTTAGGTTACGTTAGGTTGGGTTAGGTTAGGTTAGGTTAGGTAAGGTTAGGTTAGGTTAGATTAGGTTAGGTTAGGTTAAGTTAGGTTAGGTTAGATTAGGTTAGGTTAGGTTAGGTTAAGATATTAACCGTCGTAAAACAGCATTAAACAATGTCACTTAGTGAGATGCAGTGTTTTTCACCATTACAAGTCGGGAACTGCGATATCTAATGTGAAACCGGTTGGAACCATCGTAATGTTGTAGACAGCAATGTAAAGTAGCGAGTAAAACGTTTTCTCACGATAGAAGTGAAAAGGTTATGTTAGGTTGAGTTAGTTTAAGCTAGGTAGCGTCATCAAAACAACCAAAATGGACGTCATCTAACGAGATAGTGTTAATTTATTGCATGTAGGAAGTTGCAATACGTGAAATGTTGTGAAAGCACACAAAACGGCATGAACAAGCCAGATACTGCATGTTGTACCGTTACAAGTGTGAAACTGCTATATTGTGATATTCTCGTTAAAACGCATGCAAGCATCCTGAAACCTTAAAGAACGATGTCATTTAGCGAGATACAGCGTTCTGTACTGCAATAAGTTGGTGAAAAACTGTGAGGTTACGCAAATATCGTAATTGTGAACGAAACAGTGCGATAGAGCGTTTTTAGATACAAGTGCGAATGTTAGGTTAGGTTAAGATATCAACCGTCGTAAAACCGCATTAAACAATGTCACTTAGTGAGATGCAGTGTTTTTCAACATTACAAGTCTGGAACTGCGATATCTAATGTGAAAGTGCGTGAAACTGTCGTAATGTTGTAGAGAGCATTGTAATGTAGCGAGTAAAACGTTTTCTTACGATAGAATTGCGAAGGTTCTGTTAGGTTGAGTTATGTTAGTTTAAGCTTGGTAGCGTCGTGAAACCACCAATAACGACGTCATCTAACGAGATAGTAATGTTTTATTGCGAGTACGAAACTGAGATAGGTGAAATGTTGTGAAAGCACACAAAACGGCATGAAAAAGCCGAATACTGCGTGTTGTACCGTTACAAGTGCAAAACTGCTATGTTGTGATATTCTCGTGAAAGCGCATTCAAGCATCGCGGAACCTCAAAGAACGACGTCATTTAGCGAGATACAGCGCTCTGTACTGTAATAAGTTGGTGAAAAACTGTGAGGTCATGCAAATATCTTAATTGTTAACGAAACAGTGTAATAGAGCGTTTTTAGATACAAGTGCGAATGTTGGGTTAGGTTAAGATATGAACCATCGTGAAACCGCATTAAACAATGTCACTTGGCGAGATTCAGTGTTTTTCACCATTACAAGTCGGGAACTGCGATATCTAATGTGAAAGCGCTTGCAACCGTCGTTAGGTTAGGTTAGGTTAGGTTAGGTTAGGTTGGGTTAGGTTAGGTTAGGTTAGGTTGGGTTGGGTTGGGTTGGGTTAGGTTGGGTTGGGTTGGGTTGGGTTAGGTTAGGTTGGGTTAGGTTAGGTTTGGTTAGGTGACGTTAGGTTAGGTTAGGTTAGATTAGGTTGGGTTGGGTTAGGTTAGGTTGGGTTGGGTTGGGTTGGGTTAGGTTAGCTTAGGTTAGGTTAGGTTGGGTTAGGTTAGGTTAGCTTAGGTTATGTTAGGTTGGGTTGAATTGGGTTAGGTTAGGTTAGGTTAGGTTACGTTAGGTTAGGTTAGGTTAGGTTAGATGAGGTTAGGTTGGGTTGGGTTGGGTTGGGTTAGGTTAGGTTAGGTTAGGTTGGGTTGGCTTAGGTTAGGATAGGTTAGGTTAGGTTGGGTTAGGTTAGGTTAGGTTAGTTTAGGTTAAGTTAGGTTAGGTTAGGTTAGGTTAGGTTAAGATATGAACCGTCGTAAAACAGCATTAAACAATGTCACTTAGTGGGATGCAGTGTTTTTCACCATTACAAGTCGGGAAGTGCGATATCTAATGTGAAAGCGCTTGAAACCGTCGCAATGTTGTAGAAATCAATGTAAAGTAGCGAGTAAAACGTTTTCCAACAATAGAAGTGCGAAGGTTATGTTAGGTTGAGTTAGTTTAAGCTAGGTAGCGTCGTGAAACCACCAAAAACGACGTCATCTAACGAGATAGTGTTGTTTTATTGTGACTACAAAACTGCGATAGGTGAAATATTGTGAAAGCCCACAAAACGGCATGAACAAGCCAGATACTGCGTGTTGTACCGTTACAAGTGTGAAACTGCTATATTGTGATATTCTTCTTAAAGCGCATGCAAGCATCGTGAAACCTTAAAGAACGATATCATTTAACAAGATACGGCGTTCTGTACTGTAATAAGTTGGTGAAAAACTGGGAGGTAATGCAAATATCATAATTGTGAACGAAACAGTGCAATAGAGCGTTTTTAGATACAAGTGCGAATGTTAGGTTAGGTTAAGATATGAACCGTCGTAAAACCGCAATAAACAATGTCACTTAGTGAGATGCAGTCTTTTTCACCATTACAAGTCGGGAACTGCGATATGTAATGTGAAAGCGCATGAAACCGTCGTAATGTTGTAGAGAGCATTGTAAAGTAGCGAGTAAAACGTTTGTAACGATAGAAGTGCGAAGGTTATGTTAGGTTGAGTTATGTTAGTTTAAGCTAGGCAGTGTCGTGAAACCACCAAGAACGACGTCATCTAAAGAGATAGTTTTGTCTTATTGCGAGTACGAAACTGCGATAGGTGAAATGTTGTGAAAGCACACAAAACGGCATGAACAAGCCAGATACTGCGTGTTGTACCGTTACAAGTGCTAAACTGCTATGATGTGATATTCTCGTTAAAGCGCATGCAAGCATCGTGAAACCTTAAAGAACGATGTCATTTACCGAGATACAGCGTTCTGTACTGTAATAAGTTGGTGAAAACTGTGAGGTCATGCAAATATCGTAATTGTGAACGAAACAGTGTAATAGAGCATTTTGAGATACAAGTGCGAATGTTAGGTTAGGTTAAGATATGAACCGTCGTAAAACCGCATTAAACAATGTCACTTAGTGAGATGCAGTATTTTTCACCATTACAAGTCGGGAACTGCAATATCTAATGTGAAAGCGCATGAAACCGTCGTAATGTTGTAGAGAGCATTGTAAAGTAGCGAGTAACACATTTTCTAACGACAAAAGAGCGAAGGTTATGTTAGGTTGAGTTATGTTAGTTTAGGCTAGGTAGCGTCGTGAAACCACCAAAAAGGACGTCATCTAACGAGATATTGTTGTTTTATTGCATGTAGGATATTGCAATAGGTGAAATGTTGTGAAAGCCCACAAAACGGCATGAACAAGCCAGATACTGCGTGTTGTACCGTTACAAGTGCAAAACTGCTATGTTGTGATATTCTCGTTAAAGCGCATGCAAGCATCGTGAAACCTTAAAGAACGATGTCATTTAGCGAGATACAGCGTTCTGTACTGTAATAAGTTGGTGAAAAACTGTGAGGTCATGCAAATATCCTAAATGTGAACGAAAATGTGTAATAGAGCGTTTTTAGATACAAGTGCGAATGTTAGGTTAGGTTAAAATATCAACCGTCGTAAAACCGCATTAAACAATGTCACTTATTGAGATGCAGTGTTTTTCAACATTACAAGTCTGGAACTGCGATATCTAATGTGAAAGCGCGTGAAACTGTCGTAATGTTGTAGAGAGCATTGTAATGTAGCGAGTAAAACGTTTTCTTACAATAGAAGTGCGAAGGTTCTGTTAGGTTGAGTTATGTTAGTTTAAGCTTGGTAGCGTCGTGAAACTACCAAAAAGGACGTCATCTAACGAGATAGTGTTGTTTTCTTGCATGTACGAAACTTCAATAGGTGACATGTTGCGAAGTACACAAAACGGCATGAACAAGCCAGATACTGCGTGTTGTACCGTTTCAAGTGTGAAACTGCTATATTGTGATATTCTCGTTAAAGCGCATGCAAGCATCGTGAAACGTTAAAGACCGATATCAATTAGCGAGATACAGCGTTCTGTACCGCAATAAGTTGGTGAAAAACTGTGAGGTCATGCAAATATCTTAATTGTTAACGAAACAGTGTAATAGAGCGTTTTTAGATACAAGTGCGAATGTTAGGTTAGGTTAAGATATGAACCATCGTGAAACAGCATTAAACAATGTCACTTGGCGAGATTCAGTGTTTTTCACCATTACAAGTCGGGAACTGCGATATCTAATGTGAAAGCGCTTGCAACCGTCGTTAGGTTAGGTTAGGTTAGGTTAGGTTAGGTTAGGTTGGGTTATGTTAGGTTAGGTTAGGTTGGGTTGGGTTGGGTTAGGTTGGGTTGGGTTGGGTTGGGTTGGGTTAGGTTAGGTTGGGTTAGGTTAGGTTAGGTTAGGTTACGTTAGGTTAGGTTAGGTTAGATTAGGTTGGGTTGGGTTAGGTTAGGTTGGGTTGGGTTGGGTTAGGTTAGCTTAGGTTAGGTTAGGTTGGGTTAGGTTAGGTTAGGTTAGGTTGGGTTAGGTTACGTTAGCTTAGGTTATGTTAGGTTGGGTTGAATTGGGTTAGGTTAGGTTAGGTTAGGTTACGTTAGGTTAGGTTAGGTTAGGTTAGATTGGGTTGGGTTGGCTTGGGTTGGGTTAGGTTAGGTTAGGTTAGGTTGGGTTGGCTTAGGTTAGGATAGGTTAGGTTAGGTTAGGTTGGGTTAGGTTAGGTTAGGTTAGTTTAGGTTAAGTTAGGTTAGGTTAGGTTAGGTTAGGTTAAGATATGAACCGTCGTAAAACAGCATTAAACAATGTCACTTAGTGGGATGCAGTGTTTTTCACCATTACAAGTCGGGAAGTGCGATATCTAATGTGAAAGCGCTTGAAACCGTCGCAATGTTGTAGAAAGCAATGTAAAGTAGCGAGTAAAACGTTTTCCAACAATAGAAGTGCGAAGGTTATTTTAGGTTGAGTTAGTTTAAGCTAGGTAGCGTCGTGAAACCACCAAACACGACGTCATCTAAAGAGATAGTGTTGTCTTATTGCGAGTACGAAACTGCGATAGGTGAAATGTTGTGAAAGCACACAAAACGGCATGAACAAGCCAGATACTGCGTGTTGTACCGTTACAAGTGCGAAACTGCTATGTTGTGATATTCTCGTTAAAGCGCATGAAAGCATCGTGAAACCTTAAAGAACGATGTCATTTACCGAGATACAGCGTTCTGTACTGTAATAAGTTGGTGAAAACTGTGAGGTCATGCAAATATCGTAATTGTGAACGAAACAGTGTAATAGAGCATTTTGAGATACAAGTGCGAATGTTAGGTTAGGTTAAGATATGAACCGTCGTAAAACCGCATTAAACAATGTCACTTAGTGAGATGCAGTCTTTTTCACCATTACAAGTCGGGAACTGCGATATCTAATGTGAAAGCGCATGAAACCGTCGTAATGTTGTAGAGAGCATTGTAAAGTAGCGAGTAAAACGTTTTTTAACGATAGAAGTGCAAAAGTTATGTTATGTTGAGTTATGTTAGTTTAAGCTAGGTAGCGTCGTGAAACCACCAAAAAGGACGTCATCTAACGAGATAGTGTTGTTTTATTGCATGTACGAAACTGCAATAGATGAAATGTTGTGAAAGTACACAAAACGGCATGAACAAGCCAGATACTGCGTGTTGTACCGTTACAAGTGCAAAACTGCTATATTGTGATATTCTCGTTAAAGCGCATGCAAGCATCGTGAAACCTTAAAGAACGGTGTCGTTTAGCAAGATGCAGCGTTCTGTACTGCAATAAGTTGGTGAAAAACTGTGAGGTCATGCAAATATCCTAAATGTGAACGAAAATGTGTAATAGAGCGTTTTTAGATACAAGTGCGAATGTTAGGTTAGGTTAAAATATCAACCGTCGTAAAACCGCATTAAACAATGTCACTTAGTGAGATGCAGTGTTTTTCAACATTACAAGTCTGGAACTGCGATATCTAATGTGAAAGCGCGTGAAACTGTCGTAATGTTGTAGAGAGCATTGTAATGTAGCGAGTAAAACGTTTTCTTACAATAGAAGTGCGAAGGTTCTGTTAGGTTGAGTTATGTTAGTTTAAGCTTGGTAGCGTCGTGAAACTACCAAAAAGGACGTCATCTAACGAGATAGTGTTGTTTTCTTGCATGTACGAAACTTCAATAGGTGACATGTTGTGAAGTACACAAAACGGCATGAACAAGCCAGATACTGCGTGTTGTACCGTTTCAAGTGTGAAACTGCTATATTGTGATATTCTCGTTAAAGCGCATGCAAGCATCGTGAAACGTTAAAGACCGATATCAATTAGTGACATACAGCGTTCTGTACCGCAATAAGTTGGTGAAAAACTGTGAGGTCATGCAAATATCCTAATTGTTAACGAAACAGTGTAATAGAGCGTTTTTAGATACAAGTGCGAATGTTAGGTTAGGTTAAGATATGAACCATCGTGAAACAGCATTAAACAATGTCACTTGGCGAGATTCAGTGTTTTTCACCATTACAAGTCGGGAACTGCGATATCTATTGTGAAAGCGCTTGCAACCGTCGTTAGGTTAGGTTAGGTTAGGTTAGGTTAGGTTCGGTTAGGTTAGGTTAGGTTAGGTTGGGTTGGGTTGGGTTAGGTTGGGTTGGGTTGGGTTGGGTTAGGTTAGGTTGGGTTAGGTTAGGTTAGGTTAGGTTACGTTAGGTTAGGTTAGGTTAGATTAGGTTGGGTTGGGTTAGGTTAGGTTGGGTTGGGTTGGGTTGGGTTAGGTTAGCTTAGGTTAGGTTAGGTTGGGTTAGGTTAGGTTAGGTTAGGTTGGGTTAGGTTAGGTTAGCTTAGGTTATGTTAGGTTGGGTTGAATTTGGTTAGGTTAGGTTAGGTTAGGTTACGTTAGGTTAGGTTAGGTTAGGTTAGGTTGGGTTGGGTTGGCTTGGGTTGGGTTAGGTTAGGTTAGGTTGGGTTGGCTTAGGTTAGGATAGGTTAGGTTAGGTTAGGTTGGGTTAGGTTAGGTTAGGTTAGTTTAGGTTAAGTTAGGTTAGGTTAGGTTAGGTTAGGTTAAGATATGAACCGTCGTAAAACAGCATTAAACAATGTCACTTAGTGGGATGCAGTGTTTTTCACCATTACAAGTCGGGAAGTGCGATATCTAATGTGAAAGCGCTTGAAACCGTCGCAATGTTGTAGAAAGCAATGTAAAGTAGCGAGTAAAACGTTTTCCAACAATAGAAGTGCGAAGGTTATGTTAGGTTGAGTTAGTTTAAGCTAGGTAGCGTCGTGAAACCACCAAACACGACGTCATCTAACGAGATAGTGTTGTTTTATTGTGACTACGAAACTGCGATAGGTGAAATATTGTGAAAGCCCACAAAACGGCATGAACAAGCCAGATACTGCGTGTTGTACCGTTACAAGTGTCAAACTGCTATATTGTGATATTCTTCTTAAAGCGCATGCAAGCATCGTGAAACCTTGAAGAACGATATCATTTAACAAGATACGGCGTTCTGTACTGTAATAAGTTGGTGAAAAACTGGGAGGTAATGCAAATATCGTAATTGTGAACGAAACAGTGCAATAGAGCGTTTTCAGATACAAGTGCGAATGTTAGGTTAGGTTAACATATGAACCGTCGTAAAACCGCATTAAACAATGTCACTTAGTGAGATGCAGTCTTTTTCACCATTACAAGTCGGGAACTGCGATATCTAATGTGAAAGCGCATGAAACCGTCGTAATGTTGTAGAGAGCATTGTAAAGTAGCGAGTAAAACGTTTTTTAACGATAGAAGTGCGAAGGTTATGTTAGGTTGAGTTATGTTAGTTTAGGCTAGGTAGCGTCGTGAAACCACCAAAAAGGACGTCATCAAACGAGATAGTGTTGTTTTATTGCATGTAGGAAATTGCAATAGGTGAAATGTTGTGAAAGCTTACAAAACGGCATGAACAAGCCAGATACTGCGTGTTCTACCGTTACAAGTGCAAAACTGCTATGTTGTGATATTCTCGTTAAAGCGCATGCAAGCATCGTGAAACCTTAAAGAACAATGTCATTTAGCGAGATACAGCGTTCTGTACTGTAATAAGTTGGTGAAAAACTGTGAGGTCATGCAAATATCCTAAATGTGAACGAAAATGTGTAATAGAGCGTTTTTAGATACAAGTGCGATTGTTAGGTTAGGTTAAATTATCAACCGTCGTAAAACCGCTTTAAACAATGTCACTTAGTGAGATGAAGTGTTTTTCAACATTACAAGTCTGGAACTGCGATATCTAATGTGAAAGCGCGTGAAACTGTCGTAATGTTGTAGAGAGCATTGTAATGTAGCTAGTAAAACGTTTTCTTACGATAGAAGTGCGAAGGTTCTGTTAGGTTAGGTTATTTTAGTTTAAGCTTGGTAGCGTCGTGAAACCACCAAAAACGACGTCGTCTAACGAGATAGTGTTGTTTTATTGCGAGTACGAAACTGCGATAGGTGAAATGTTGTGAAAGCACACAAAACAGCAAGAACAAGTCGAATACTGCGTGTTGTACCGTTACAAGTGCGAAACTGCTATGTTGTGATATTCTCGTGAAAGCGCATGCAAGCATCGTGGAACCTTTAGGAACGATGTCATTTAGCAAGATACAGCGCTCTGCACTGTAATAAGTTGGTGAAAAACTGTGAGGTCATGCAAATATCGTAATTGTTAACGAAACAGTGTAATAGAGCGTTTTTAGATACAAGTGCGAATGTTAGGTTAGGTTAAGATATAAACCGTCGTGAAACCGCATTAAACAATGTCACTTAGCGAGATTCAGTGTTTTTCACCATTACAAGACGGGAACTGCGATATTTATAGTGAAAGCGCATGAAACCGTCGTAATGTTGTAGAGAGCATTGTAATGTAGCGAGTAAAACGTTTTTTAACGATAGAAGTGCAAAGGTTATGTTAGGTTGAGTTATGTTAGTTTAAGCTAGGTAGCGTCGTGAAACCACCAAAAAGGACGTCATCTAACGAGATAGTGTTGTTTTATTGCATGTACGAAACTGCAATAGGTGAAATGTTGTGAAAGTACACAAAACGGCATGAACAAGCCAGATACTGCGTGTTGTACCGTTACAAGTGCGAAACTGCTATATTGTGATATTCTCGTTAAAGCGCATGCAAGCATCGTGAAACCTTAAAGAACGATGTCGTTTAGCAAGATGCAGCGTTCTGTACTGCAATAAGTTGGTGAAAAACTGTGAGGTTATGCAAATATCGTAATTGTGAACGAAACAGTGTAATAGAGCGTTATTAGATACAAGTGCGAATGTTAGGTTAGGTTAAGATATGAACCGTCGTAAAACCGCAATAAACAGGGTCACTTAGTGAGATGCAGTGTTTTTCAACATTAAAAGTCTGGAACTGCGATATCTAATGTGAAAGCGCATGAAACCGTCGTGATGTTGTGAAAAGCACTGTAATGTTTCGAGTAAAACGCTTTCTAACAATAGAAGTGCGACAGGTTATGTTAGGTTGAGTTAGTTTAAGCTAGGTAGCGTCGTGAAACCACCAAAAACGACGTCTTCTGACGAGATAGTGTTGTTTTATTGCGAGTACGAAACTATGATAGGGGAAATGTTGTGAAAGCACACAAAACGGCATGAACAAGCCAGATACTGCGTGTTGTATCATTACAAGTGCGAAACGGCTGTATTGTGATATTCTAGTTAAAGCGTATGCCAGCATCGTGACACCTTAAAGAACGATATCAATTAGCGAGATACAGCGTTCTGTGTTGCAATAAGTTGGTGAAAAACTGTGAGGTTATGCAAATATTGTAATTGTGAACGAAACAGTGTAATAGAGCGTTTTAGTTACAAGTGCGAATGTTAGGTTAGGTTAAGATATGAACCGTCGTAAAACCGCATTAAACAATGTCACTTAGTGAGATGCAGTGTTTTTCACCATTACAAGTCGGGAACTGCGATATCTAATGTGAAAGCGCTTGCAACCGTCGTTAGGTTAGGTTAGGTTAGGTTAGGTTAGGTTAGGTTGCGTTGGGTTGGGTTGGGTTAAGTTGGGTTGGGTTGGGTTGGGTTAGGTTAGTTTGGGTTAGGTTAGGTTAGGTTACGTTAGGTTAGGTTAGGTTAGGTTGGGTTGGGTTGGGTTAGGTTAGGTTGGGTTGGGTTGGGTTGGGTTAGGTTAGCTTAGGTTAGTAAGGTTAGGTTGGGTCAGTTAGGTTAGGTTAGGTTGGGTTAGGTTAGGTTAGGAGGTTGTGTTAGGTTGGGTTGGGTTGGGTTAGGTTAGGTTAGGTTAAGTTAGGTTAGGTTACGTTAGGTTAGGTTAGGTTAGGTTAGGTTGGGTTGGGTTGGGTTGGGTTGGGTCAGGTTAGGTTAGGTTAGGTTAGGTTAGGTTGGGTTGGGTTAGGTTAGGATAGGTTAGTTTAGGTTAGGTTAGGTTGGGTTAGGTTAGGTTCGGTTAGTTTAGGTTAGCTTAGTTTAGGTTAAGTTAGGTTAGGTTAGGTTAGGTTAAGATATGAACTGTCGTAAAACAGCATTAAACAATGTCACTTAGTGGGATGCAGTGTTTTTCACCATTACAAGTCAGGAAGTGCGATATCTAATGTGAAAGCGCATGAAACCGTCGTAATGTTGTAGAGAGCATTGTAAAGTAGCGAGTAAAACGTTTGTTAACGATTGCAGTGCGAAGGTTATGTTAGGTTGAGTTATGTTAGTTTAAGCTAGGTAGCGTCGTGAAACCACCAAGAACGATGTCATCTAAAGAGATAGTGTTGTTTTATTGCGAGTACGAAACTGCGATAGGTGAAATGTTGTGAAAGCACACAAAACGGCATGAACAAGCCAGATACTGCGTGTTGTACCGTTACAAGTGCGAAACTGCTATAATGTGATACTCTCGTTAAAGCGCATGCAAGCATCGTGAAACCTTAAAGAACAATGTCATTTAGCGAGATACAGCGTTCTGTACTGTAATAAGTTGGTGAAAAACTGTGAGGTCATGCAAATATCCTAAATGTGAAGGAAAATGTGTAATAGAGCGTTTTTAGATACAAGTGCGAATGTTAGGTTAGGTTAAGATATGAACCGTCGTAAAACCGCAATAAACAATGTCACTTAGTGAGATGCAGTGTTTTTCACCATTACAAGTCGGGAACTGCAATATCTAATGTGAAAGCGCTTGCAACCGTCGTTAGGTTAGGTTAGGTTAGGTTAGGTTGGGTTAGGTTAGGTTAGGTTAGGTTAGGTTGGGTTGGGTTGGGTTCGGTTGGGTTGGGTTGGGTTGGGTTAGGTTAGGTTGGGTTAGGTTAGGTTAGTTTAGGTTACCCTAGGTTAGGTTAGGTTAGATTAGGTTAGGTTAGGTTAGGTTAGGTTGGGTTGGGTTGGGTTGGGTTAGGTTGGGTTGGGTTGGGTTGGGTTAGGTTAGGTTAGGTTGGGTTGGGTTATGTTAGGTAAGGTTAGGTTAGGTTATGTTAGGTTGGGTTAGGTTAGGTTAGGTTAGGTAAGGTTAGGTTGGGTTGGGTTGGGTTAGGTTAGGTTAGGTTAGGTTAGGTTGGGTTGGGTTAGGTTAGGTTAGGTAAGGTTAAGTTGGGTTAGGTTAGGTTAGGTTAAATTAGGTTAGGTTAGGTTAGGTTAAGATATGTACCGTCGTAAAACCGCATTAAACAATGTCACTTAGTGAGATTCAGTGTTTTTCACCATTACAAGTCGGGAACTGCGATATTTAATGTGAAAGCGCATGAAACCGTTTTACGACGGTTCATATCTTACCCTAACCTAACATTCGCACTTGTATCTCAAAATGCTCTATTACACTGTTTCGTTCACAATTACGATATTTGCATGACCCAACAGTTTTTCACCAACTTATTGCAGTACAGAACGCTGTATCTCGCTAAATGACATCGTTCTTTAAGAATTCACGATGCTTGCATGTGCTTTAACGAGAATATCACAGCATAGCAGTTTCGCACTTGTAACGGTACAACACGCAGTATCTGGCTCGCTCATGTCGTTTTGTGTGCTTTCACAACATTTCACCTATCGCAGTTTCGTACTCGCAATAAAACAACACTATTTCGTTAGATGACGTCGTTTTTGGTGGTTTCGCGACGCTACCTAGCTTAAACTAACATAACTCAACCTAACATAACCTTCCCACTTTTATCGTTAAAAAACCTTTTACTCGCTACTTTACAATGCTCTCTACAACATTACGACGGTTTTGTGCGCTTTCACATTAGATATCGCACATCCCGACTTGTAAAGGTGAAAAACACTGCATCTCACTAAGTGACATTGTTTATTGCTGTTTTACGACGGTTCATATCTTAACCTAACCTAACCTAACCTAACGTAACCTAACCTAACCTAACCTTACCTAACCTAACCTAACCTAACCCAACCTAACCTAACTTAACCCAACCCAACCCAACCCAACCCAACCTAACCTAACCTAACTTAACCTAACCTAACTTAACCTAACCTAACCTAACCTAACCCAACCCAACCCAACCTAACATAACCTAACCTAACCTAACCCAACCCAACCCAACCTAGCCTAACCTAACCTAACCTAACCCAACCTAACCTAACCTAACCTAACCTAACCCAACCCAGCCCAACCTAACCTAACCTAACCCAACCCAACCCAACCCAACCCAACCTAACCTAACCTAACCTAATCTAACCTAACGTAACCTGACCTAACCCAACGTAACCTAACCCAACCAAACCTAACCTAACCCAACCACACCCAACCTAACCTAACCTAACCTAACCTAACATCGGTTGCAATCGCTTTCACATGAGATATCGCAGTTCCCGACTTGTAATGATGAAGAACAATGCATCTCACTAAGTGACCTTGTTTAATGCGGTTTTACGACGGTTAATATCTTAACCTATCCTAACATTCGCACTTGTATCTAAAAACACTCTATTACACTGTTTCGTTCACACTTACGATATTTGCATAAACTCACAGTTTTTCACCAACTTATTGCAGTACAGAACGCCGTATCTCGCTAAATGATATCGTTCTTTAAGGTTTCACGATGCTTGCATGCGCTTTAACGAGAATATCACAACATAGCAGTTTCGCACTTGTAACGGTACAACAGGCAGTATTTGGCTTGTTCATGCCGTTTTGTGTGCTTTCACAACATTGCACCTATTGCAATTTCCTACATGCAATAAAACAACACTATCTCGTTAGATGACGTCCTTTTCGGTGGTTTCACGACGCTACCTAGCCTAAACTAACATACCTCAACCTAACATAACCTTCGCACTTCTATCGTTAGAAAACGTTTTACTCGCTACTTTACAATGCTCTCTACAACATTACGACGGTTTCATGCGCTTTCACATTAGATATCGCAGTTCCCGACTTGTAATAGTGAAAAACACTGCATCTGACTAAGTGACATTGTTTAATGCGGTTTTACGACGGTTCATATCTTAACCTAACCTAACATTCGCACTGGTATCTAAAAACGCTCTACACATAAAAGAAGTTAACTTCTTTGGCGCAAACAATACGGAAAAAAGGAAAAAAGAAGGCGAGGAAAGAAACAGATTGACGCCAAACTAACAACTACTTTATTCTTCACACAGCAACGCATATATATGCCGAAACCACATACATTGCATGCGCACGCACAGCTTCGTATCGTATACGTAAAAACAAAAAATTCCTAAACCTTAACACATCACACCACACACCTGAATGTACACGCGTGTTGTCATATTACACTTGTAGAACACGATATCTTAACCAAGATGTGTACGCAAAAATTCATATTCGATGGCATGCAAAGAAACGGAAGTATCACTGATACAGTCAGCTCCGCTTTTCTTAATATGATAAGCCTCCAAAGCAAGTCTTGCATCATCATTCCTGCTCCTGCCCAGAATCATCGTATCATGAAACCGTGGCGAACATCCAATGCAGAAAAAGCTGGGGTGGCTAAGTGTCAACGACCCGTTCCGCACTAAGAATTCTGAAGATATAGTAAAATTTTGTAGTGGGAACGAAAAAGTGGGCTATGTTTTCTCGGTTGATGTCCAGGATTTATTTTACTCTGTACCGCAGCAAGGGTTATTGTTATCTGTGCATGAATGCATTGAAGAAAACGGTGCTATCTCGTTTCAGAACGAGGTCGGGTTGAACGTGGCGAATTTTATGAGTTTGTTAGAATTCTATCTTAAGGTCACATTTATAGTTTTTAATGACCAGCATTTTATTCAGCGTGATGGCATTTGCATCGGATCCTGTGTTGCTCCTGTACTTGTCAACATTTTTTTAGCCCATGTCGATAGGTCTCTACAAAATGTTTTTAAAGTTTTTAAGGTTTTAAGAGTTTTTAGATATGTAGATGATTTTATTGTGTTTTTAAATATTGGCTCTGACTACAGTGATACGGTGACTGATGTTTTAAATGCTTTTAAGCAACACGGACAAGGGCTCACTTTCACGCATGAGCTGCCCCAGGAAAATGTCTTACAAGCTCTTGACCTTAGTCTAGAGGTATGTTACCGGCATGTGTGTTGGGCTTACAGTCCCCGTGTACAGAAGGAGCTGTTACATTTTAAGTCGGGCCACTCGAAAGTGGTTAAAAGAGGAATAGTCTCAACCTGCATAGATTCAGCTCTCAGAAAGTCGTGCGCTCATAAAATGCAGGAGAGTTTTGAAAATCAGGTACGCCGTATTTTGGCTGCAGGTTACCCTATGACGCTCCTTACAGCCGTAGCTGAAGCCCTGCTTCAGAAAAGGAAAACAAGAAAGAAGGCGACATGTGAACGTGATACGTTCAGGCCTGTTGTGATACCTTATTTACATAAGGTCACACATCAACTCAAGA
Organism: Rhipicephalus microplus; assembly: GCF_043290135.1. NCBI lineage: Eukaryota > Metazoa > Arthropoda > Arachnida > Ixodida > Ixodidae > Rhipicephalus > Rhipicephalus microplus. The sequence goes on from NC_134703.1 coordinate 240,058,044, forward strand.
GAGTTGCTAACAGGCATGGGGTCTCCTTGGTATTCTCTGCGCCCAACAAACTCTTGAAGTTGTGCTCCCGCACCTGCGGTAGTAGCAAAACTGGGTGCAAAATAAAACACGGTGTCTGCTTTATTTCTTGCATCACCTGTGTGGTATATGGCATACCTCTAGTATGTGGCAGGATCTACATCGGGCAAACGGGACGTTGCATAAACGAGCGTCTTAGGGAACATGCGCAAAAAATAGTTAACAAGGTAGACAAAGGGGCACATCTTGTTGCTCACTTGCAATCCTGCATTGGATGTTCGCCACGGTTTCATGATACGATGATTCTGGGCAGGAGCAGGAATGAAGATGCAAGACTTGCTTTGGAGGCTTATCATATTAAGAAAAGCGGAGCTGACTGTATCAGTGATACTTCCGTTTCTTTGCATGCCATCGAATATGAATTTTTGCGTACACATCTTGGTTAAGATATCGTGTTCTACAAGTGTAATATGACAACACGCGTGTACATTCAGGTGTGTGGTGTGATGTGTTAAGGTTTAGGAATTTTTTGTTTTTACGTATACGATACGAAGCTGTGCGTGCGCATGCAATGTATGTGGTTTCGGCATATATATGCGTTACTGTGTGAAGAATAAAGTAGTTGTTAGTTTGGCGTCAATCTGTTTCTTTCCTCGCCTTCTTTTTTCCTTTTTTCCGTATTGTTTGCGCCAAAGAAGTTAACTTCTTTTTTGTGCTATGTACCAACTAGACCCAACGCAAGTTTTACTGAAAAACGCTCTATTACACTGTTTCGTTCACATTTAGAATATTTGCATGACCTCACAGTTTTTCACCAACTTATTACTGTACAGACTGTATCTCGCTAAATGACATCATTCATTAGGGTTCCCCAATGCTTGCATGTGCTTTAACGAGAATATCACAATATAGCAGTTTCGCACTTGTAACGGTACAACACGCAGTACCTGGCTAGTTCATGCCGTTTTGTGTCCTTTCACAACATTTCACCTATTGCAGTTTCGTACATGCAATAAAACAACACTATCTCGTTAGATGACGCCTTTTTGGTGGTTTTACGACGCTACCCAGCTTAAACTAACATAACTCAGCCTAACATATCCTTGGCACTTCTATCGTTAGAAAACGTTTTACTCGCTACATTACATTGCTTTCTACAAGCTTACGACGGTTTCAAGCGCTTTAACATTAGATATCGCAGTTCCCGACTTGTAATGGTGAAAAACACTGCATCTCCCTAAGTGACATTGTTTAATGCTGTTTTACGACGGTTCATATCTTAACCTCACCTAACCTAACCTAACCTAAACTAACCTAACCTAACCCAACCCAACCCAACCTAACCTAACCTAACCTAACATAACCTAACCTAACCTAACCTAACCTAACGTAACCCAACCTAACCTAACCCAACCTAACCTAACACAACCCAACCCAACCCAACCCAACCTAACCTAACCTAACCCAACCCAACCCAACTTAACCTAACCTAACCTAACCTAACCTAACGACGGTTGCAAGCGCTTTCACATTAGATATCTCAGTTCCCAACTTGTAATGATGAAAAACACTGCATCTCACTAAGTGACACTGTTTAATGCGGTTTTACGACGGTTCATATCTTAACCTAACCTAACATTCGCACTTGTATCTCAAAATGCTCTATTACACTGTTTCGTTCACAATTACGATATTTGCATGACCTCACAGTTTTACACCAACTTATTACAGTACGGAACGCTGTATCCCGCTAAATGACCTCATTCTTTAAGGTTCCACGATGCTTGCATGCGCTTTCACGAGAATATCACAACATAGCAGTTTCGCACTTGTAACCGTACAACACGCAGTATTCGGCTTGTTCATGCCGTTTTGTGTGCTTTCACAACATTTCACCTATTGCAGCTTCGTACATGCAATAAAACAACACTATCTCGTTAGATGACGTCCTTTTTGGTGGTTTCACGACGCTACCTAGCTTAAACTAACATAACTCAAACTAACATAACCTTCGCACTTCTATCGTTAGAAAACGTTTTACTCGCTACTTTACAATGCTCTCTACAACATTACGACAGTTTCATGCGCTTTCACATTAAATATCGCAGTTCCCGACTTGTAATGGTGAAAAACACTGAATCTCACTAAGTGACATTGTTTAATGCGGTTTTACGACGGTCCATATCTTAACCTAACCTAACATTCGCACTTGTATCTAAAAACGCTCCATTACAATATTTCGTTAACAATTACGATATTTGCATGAACTCACAGTTTTACACCAACTTATTACAGTACAGAACGCTGTATCTCGCTAAATGACACCATTCTTTAAGGTTCCACGATGCTTGCATGCGCTTTCACGAGAATATCTCAACATAGCAGTTTCGCACTTGTAACCGTACAACACGCAGTATTCGGCTTGTTCATGCTGTTTTGTGTGCTTTCACAACATTTCACCTATCGCAGTTTCGTAATCGCAATAAAACAACACTATCTCGTTAGATGACGTCGTTTTTGGTGGTTTCACGACGCTACCTAGCTTAAACTAACATAACTCAACCTAACATAACCTTCGCACTTCTATCGTTAGAAAACGTTTTACTCGCTACTTTACATTGCTTTCTACAACATTACGACGGTTTCAAGCGCTTTCACATTAGATATCGTAGTTCCCGACTTGTAATGGTGAAAAACACTGCATCCCACTAAGTGACCTTGTTTAATGCTGTTTTACGACGGTTCCTATCTTAACCTAACCTAACCTAACCTAACCTAATCTAACCTAACCTAACTTACCGAACCTAACCTAACCTAACCCAACCTAACTTAACATAACTTAACCTAACCTAACCTAACCTAACCCAACCCAACCTAACCTAACCTAACCGAACCCAACCCAGCCTAACCTAACCTAACCTAACCTAACGTAACCTAACCTAGCCTAACCTAACCCAACCCAACCTAACCTAACCTAACCCAACCCAACCCAACCCAACCTAACCTAACCAAACCCAAACCAACCTAACCTAACCTAACCTAACCTAATCTATTCTAAGCTAACCTAACGTAACCTAATCTAACCTATCCTAACCCAACCTCACCTAACCCAACCCAACCCCACCCAACCGAACCCAACCGAACCCAACCCAACCTTACCTAACCTAACCTAACGACGGTTGCAAGCGCTTTCACATTAGATATCGCAGTTCCTTACTTGTAATGGTGAAAAACACTGCATCTTACTAAGTGACATTGTTTAATGCGGTTTTACGACGGTTCATATCTTAACCTAACCTAACATTCGCACTTGTATCTAAAAGCGCTCTATTACACTGTTTCGTTCACAATTACGATATTTGCATAACCTCACAGTTTTTCACCAACTTATTGCAGTACAGAACGCCGTATCTCGCTAAATGATATCGTTCTTTAAGGTTTCACGATGCTTGTATGCTCTTTAACGAGAATATCAAAACATAGCAGTTTCACACTTGTAACGGTACAACACGCAGTATCTGGCTTGTTCATGCCGTTTTGTGTGCTTTCACAACATTTCACCTATTCCAATTTCCTACATGCAATAAAACAACACTATCACGTTAGATGACGTCCTTTTTGTGGTTTCACGACGCTACCTAGCCTAAACTAACATAACTCAACCTAACATAACCTTCGCACTTCTATCGTTAGAAGACGTTTTACTTGCTACGTTACAATGCTCTCTACAACATTACGACGGTTTCATGCGCTTTCACAATAGATATCGCAGTTCCCGACTAGTAATGGTAAAAAAACCTGCATCTCACTAAGTGACATTGTTTAATGCGGTTTTACAACGGTTCATATCTTAACCTAACCTAACATTCGCACTTGTATCTCAAAACGCTCTATTACACTGTTTCGTTCACAATTACGATATTTGCATGACCTCACAGTTTTTCACCAACTTATTACAGTACAGAACGCTGTATCTCGCTAATTGACATCATTCTTTAAGGTTTCACGATGCTTGCATGCGCTTTAACGAGAATATCACAATATACCAGTTTCGCACTTGTAATGGTACAACACGCAGTACCTGGCTAGTTCAAGCCGTTTTGCGTCCTTTCACAATATTTCACCTATAGCAGTTTCGTAGTCGCAATAAAACAACACTATCTCGTTAGATGACGTCGTTTTTGGTGGTTTCACGACGCTACCTAGCTTAAACTAACTCAACCTAACATAACCTTCGCACTTCTATCGTTAGAAAACGTTTTACTCGCTACATTACAATGCTCTGTACAACATTACGAGAGTTTCACGCGCTTTCACATTAGATATCGCAGTTCCAGACTTGTTGTGTTGAAAACCACTGCATCTCACTAGGTGACATTGTTTAATGCTGTTTTACGACGGTTCATATTTTAACCTAACCTAACCTAACCTAATCTAACCTAACCTAACTTAACCTAACCTAACCTAACCTTACCTAACCTAACCTAACCTAACCCAACCTATCCTAACCCAACCCAACCTAACCTAACCTAACCTAACTTAACCTAACCTAACCTAACCCAACCCAACCCCACGCCACCTAACCAAACCTAACCTAACCCAACCCAACCCAACCTAACCTAACCTAACCTAACCCAACCTAACCTAACCTAACCTAACCCCACCTAACCAAACCTAACCTAACCTAACCTTACCTAACCTAACCCAACCCAACCCAACCCTACCTAACCTAACCTAACCCAACCTAACCTAACCTAACCTAACCTAACCTAATCTAACCTAACCGAACCTAAAGTAACCTAACCTAACCCTACCTAACATAACCCAACCCAACCCAACCTAACCTAACCCAACCCAATCCAACCTAACCTAACCTAACGACGGTTGCAAGCACTTTCACCTTAGATATCGCAGTTCCCGACTTGTAAATGTGAAAAACACTGCATCTCACTAAGTGACATTCGCGACTGCTCAGGCCAAATATGCATCTTGGCACGTCCGTTTTAGGCAAACAAAAGGACAAATACTAAAATATCATCAAGCTTCACTGCATCGAAACAGCACTGCGGTAAAGCCAGCATGAGCAGAATAGCACTACTTGATACGAAATGAACGCATACACAGGCCACTTGTCCATCAATCAAATATAAGCATTTGCGACTGCTCAGGCCAAATATGCATCTTGACATGTCTGTTTCAGGGAGACAAAAAAACAATTACCAAGAGATGATTAGGCTTCACTGGATCGAAAAAGCACTGCGGTAAAACCAGCGTGAACAGAAGAGCAATACATGATACGAAATGAACGCATGCACAAGCCACTTGTGCATCAAACAAATATAAGTATTTGCGACTGCACAGGCCAAATATGCATCTTGGCACGTCCGTTTCAGGCAAACAAAAGGACAAATACTTAAATATGATCAAGCTTCACTGCATCACAAAAGCACTGCGGTAAAGCCAGCTTGAGCACAAGAGCATTAGATGATACGAAATGAACGCAAGCCCAGGCAACTTCCGCATCAAACAAAGATAGGCATTTGCGACTGCTCAGGCCAAATATGCATCTTGGCACGTTCGTTTCAGGGAGACAAAACTACAATTACCAAAAGCTGATTAGGCTTCACTGCATCGCCAAAGCACTGCGGTAAAACCAGCATGAGCAGAAGAGCATTAGATGATACGAAATGAACGCAAGCCCAGGCAACTTCCGCATCAAACAAAGATAGGCATTTGCGGCTGCTCAAGCCAAATATGCATCTTGGCACGTCCATTTCAGGCAAACAAAAGGACAAATACTTAAATTTGATCAAGCTTCACTGCAGCGCAAAAGCACTGCGGTAATGCCAGCGTGAGCAGAAGAGCATTACATGATACGAAATGAACGCATGCACAGACCACTTGTGCATCAATCAAATATAAGCATTTGCGACTGCTCAGGCCAAATATGCATCTTGACATGTCTGTTTCAAGGAGACAAAAAAACAATCACCAAGAAATGATAAGGCTTCACTGCATTGAAAAAGCACTGCGGTAAAGCCAACATGAGCAGAAGAGCACTACATGGTACAAAATGAACGCATGCCCAGGCCACTTGTGCATCAAACAAATATAAGCATTTGCGACTGCTCAGGCCAAATATGCATCTTGGCACGTCCGCTTCAGGCAAACAAAAAGACAAATACTTAAATATGATCAAGCTTCACTGCATCACAAAAGCACTGCGGTAAACCCAGCTTGAGCAAATAGCATTACATGATACGAAATGAACGCATGCACAGGCCACTTGTGCATCAAACAAATATAAGCATTTGCGACTGCTCAGGCCAAATATGCATCTTGGCACGTCCGTTTCATGGAGACAAAAAGACAATTACCAAAAGATGATTAAGTTTCACTGCATCGCGAAAGCACTGCGGTAAAGCCACCGTGAGCAGAAAAGCATTACATGATACGAAAATAACGCATGCACAGGCAACTTTTGCATCAAACAAATATAAGCATTCGCGACTGCTCTGGCCAAATATGCATCTTGGCACGTCCGTTTCAGGCAAACAAAAGGACAAATACTAAAATATCATCCAGCTTCACTGCATCGAAACAGCACTGCGGTAAAGCCAGCATGAGCAGAATAGCACTACATGATACGAAATGAACGCATGCACAGGCCACTTGTGCATCAAACAAATATAAGCATTTGCGACTGCTTAGGCCAAATATGCGTCTTGGCATGTCCGTCTCAGACAAACGAAAAGACAAATACTAAAATATGATCAAGCTTCACTGCATCGATAAAGCACTGTGGTAAAGCCAGCGTGAGCAGAAGAGCATTACATGATACGAAATGAACGCATGCCCAGGCCACTTGCGCATCAAACAATGATAGGCATTTGCGGCTGCTCAAGCCAAATATGCATCTTGGCACGTCCATTTCAGGCAAACATAAGGACAAATACCTAAATTTGATCAAGCTTCACTGCATCGCAAAAGCACTGCGGTAATGCCAGCATGAGCAGAAGAGCATTACATGATAGGAAATGAACGCATACACAGGCCACTTGTGCATCAATCAAATATAAGCATTTGCGACAGCTCAGGCCAAATATGCATCTTGACATGTCCGTTTCAGGGAGAAAAAAAACAATTACCAAGAGATGATCAGGCTTCACTGCATTTCGAAAGCACTGCAGTAAAGCTAGCGTGAGAACAAGAGCATTACTTAATACGAAATGAAAGCATGCCTACGCCACTTGTGCATCAAACAAATATAAGCATTTGCGACTGCACAGGCGAAATATTCATCTTGGCACGTTTGTTTCTGACAAACAAAACGACAAATACTTAAATATGATCAAGCTTCACTGCATTGCAAAAGCAATGTGGAAAAGCCAGCGTGAGCAAAAGAGCATTACAAGATACGAAATGAACGCATGCACAGGCCACTTGTGCATCAAACAAATATAAGTATTTGCGACTGCTCAGGCCAAATATGCATCTTGGCCCGTCCGTTTTAGGGAGACAAAAAGACAATTACCAAAAAATATTAAGCTTCACTGGATCGAAAAAGCACTGCGGTAAAACCAGCGTGAACAGAAGAGCATTACATGATACGAAATGAACGCATGCACAAGCCACTTGTGCATCAAACAAATATAAGCATTTGCGACTGCTCGGGACAAATATGCAACTTGGCACGTTCGTTTCAGGGAGACAAAACTACAATTACCAAAAGCTGATTAAGCTTCACTCCATCTCCAAAGCACTGCGGTAAAGCCAGCATGAGCAGAAGAGCATTACATGATACTAATTGAACGCATCCACAGGCAACTTGTGCATCAATCAAATATAAGCATTTGCGACTGCTCAGGCCAAATAAGCATCTTGGCATGTCCGTTTCAGGGAGACAAAAAACAATTACCAAGAGATGATTAAGCTTCACTGCATCGCGAAAGCACTGCGGTAAAGCCAGCGTGAGCAGAAGAGCATTACATGATACGAAAGGAACGCATGCCCAGGCCACTTGTGCGTCAAACAAATATAAGCATTTGCGACTGCTCAGGCCAAATATGCATCTTGGCACGTCCGTTTCAGGGAGACAAAAAGACAAATACTAAAATATGATAAAGCTTAACTGCATCGAAAAAGCACTGCGGTAAAGCCAGCTTGAGCAGAAGAGCATTACATGATACGAATTGAACGCAGGCCAAGGCCACTTGCGCATCAAACAAATATAGGCATTTGCGACTGCTCAAGCCAAATATGCATCTTGGCACGTCCGTTTCAGGCAAACAAAAGGACAAATACTTAAATTTGATCAAGCTTCACTGCATCGCAAAAGCACTGAGGTAAATCCAGCGTGAGCAGAAGAGCATTACATGATACGAAATGAACGCATGCACAGGCCACTTGTGCATCAATCAATTATAAGCATTTGCGACTGCTCAGGCCAAATATGCATCTTGGCTTGTCCATTTCAGGGAGACAAAAAACAATACTGAGAGATGATTAAGCTTCACTGCATCGCGAAAGCACTGCGGTAAAGCCAGCGTGAGCACAAGAGCATTACATCATACGAAATGAACGCATGCCCACGCCACTTGTGCATCAAAAAATATAAGTTTTTGCGACTCCTCAGGCCATTATGCATCTTGGGACGTCCATTTCAGGGAGACAAAAAGACACATACCAAAAGATGATTAAGCTTCACTGCATCGCAAAAGCACTGCGGTAAACCCAGCGTGAGCAGAAAAGCATTACATGATACGAAATGAACGTATGCACAGGCCACTTGTGCATCAAACAAATATAAGCATTTGCGACTGCTCAGGCCACATATGCATCTTGGCATGTCCGTTTTAGGCAAACAAAAGGATAAATACTTAAATATGATCAAGCTTCACTGCATCGCAAAAGTACTGCGGTTAAGCCAGCGTGAGCTAAGAGCATTACATGATACGAAATGAACGCATGCACAGGCCACTTGTGCATCAAACAAATATAAGCATTTGGGACAGCTCAGGCCAAATATGCATCTTGGCACGTCCGTTTCAGAGAGACAAAAAGACAATTACCAAAAGACGATTAAGCTTCACTGCATCACGAAAGCACTCTGGTAAAGCCAACATGCGCAGAAGAGCATGAGCAGAAGAACATGATACGAATTCCTCACGCCATCTGTGCCATCACTAACCCATCTATGTTTGCAGAAGCCATTAAAAACACCGTTGTATAGTTCTCTTTTTTTTTGTTATGCACCACCCCTTATGTAATACCCCTACAGGGGGTCTTTAAGGAAATAAAAGTGAAGTGAAGTGAAGTGAAATGAACGCAAGCACAGGCCACTTGTGCATCAAAAAATATAGGCATTTGCGACTGCTCAGGCCAAATATGCATCTTAGCACGTCCGTTTCAGGGAGACAATAAGACAATTACCGAAAGATGCCTAAGCTTCACTGCATCGCGAAATTCACTGCGGTAAAGCCAGCGTGAGCAGAAAAGCATTACATAATACGAAATGAACGCAAGAACAGGCCACTTGTGCATCAAACAAATATAAGCATTTGCGACTGCACAGGCAAAGTATGCATCTTGGCACGTCCGTTTCTGGCAAACAAAAGGACAAATACTTAAATATGATCAAGCTTCACTGCATTGCAACAACACTACGGTAAAGCCAGCGTGAGCAGAAGAGCATTACAAGATACGAAATGAACGCATGCACAGGCCACTTGTGCATCAAAGAAATATAAGCGTTTGCGACTGCTCGGGCCCAATATGCCTCTTGGCATGTCTGTTTTATGGAGACAAAAAGACAATTACCAAAACATGATTAGGCTTCACTGCGTCGCGAAAGCACTGCGGTAAAGCCAGCGTGAGCAGAAGAGCATTACAACATACGAAATGAACGCATGCACAGGCCACTTGTGCATCAAACAAATATAAGTATTTGCGACTGCTCAGGCCAAATATGCATCTTGTCATGTCCGTCCCAGACAAACGAAAAGACAAATACTAAAATATGATCAAGCTTCACTGCATCGAAAAAGCACTGCGGTAAAGCCAGCGTGAGCAGAAGAGCATTAGATGATACGAAATGAACGCAAGCCCAGGCCACTTGCGCATCAAACAAAGATAGGCATTTGCGGCTGCTCAAGCCAAATATGCATCTTGGCACGTCCATTTCAGGCAAACAAAAGGACAAATACTTAAATTTGATCAAGCTTCACTGCATCGAAGAAGCACTGCGGTAATGCCAGCGTGAGCAGAAGAGCATTACATGATACGAAATGAACGCATGCACAGGCCACTTGTGCATCAATCAAATATAAGCATTTGCGACTGCTCAGGCCAAATATGCATCTTGACATGTCCGTTTCAAGGAGACAAAAAAACAATTACCAAGAAATGATTAGGCTTCACTGCATTGAAAGAGCACTGCGGTAAAGCCAGAATGAGCAGAAGAGCACTACATGGTACAAAATGAACGCATGCCCAGGCCACTTGTGCATCAAACAAATATAAGAATTTGCGACTGCACAGGCCAAATATGCATCTTGGCACATCCGCTTCAGGCAAACAAAAGAACAAATACTGAAATATGATCAAGCTTCACTGCATCACAAAAGCACTGCGGTAAAACCAGCTTGAGCAAATAGCAATACATGATACGAAATGAACGCATGCACAGGCCACTTGTGCATCAAACAAATATAAGCATTTGCGACTGCTCAGGCCAAATATGCATCTTGGCCCGTCCGTTTCATGGAGACAAAAAGACAATTACCAAAAAATAATTAAGCTTCACTGCATCGCGAAAGCACTGCGGTAAAGCCACCGTGAGCAGAAAAGCATTACATGATACGAAATTAAAGCATGCACAGGCCACTTTTGCATCAAACAAATATAAGCATTCGTGACTGCTCAGGCCAAATATGCATCTTGGCACGTCCGTTTCAGGCAAACAAAAGGACAAATACTAAAATATCATCAAGCTTCACTGCATCGAAACAGCATTGCGGTAAAGCCAGCATGAGCAGAAGAGCACTACAAGATACGAAATGAACGCATGCACAGGCCACTTGTGCATCAAACAAATATAAGTATTTGCGACTGCTCAGGCCAAATATGCATCTTGGTACGTCCGTTTTAGGGAGACAAAAAGACAATAACCAAAAAATTATTAAGCTTCACTGGATCAAAAAAGCACATTGGTAAAGCCAGCGTGAGCAGAAGAGCATTACATGATACTAATTGAACGCATTCACAGGCAACTTGTGCATCAATCAAATATAAGCATTTGCGACTGCTCAGGCCAAATAAGCATCTTGGCATGTCCGTTTCAGGGAGACAAAAAACAATTACCAAGAGGTGATTAAGCTTCACTGCATCGCGAAAGCACTGCGGTAAAGCCAGCGTGAGCAGAAGAGCATTACATGATACGAAAGGAACGCATGCCCAGGCCAATTGTGCGTCAAACAAATATAAGCATTTGCGACTGCTCAGGCAAAATATGCATCTTGGCACGTCCGTTTCAGGGAGACAAAAAGACAAATACTTAAATATGATAAAGCTTAACTGCATCGAAAAAGCACTGCGGTAGAGCCAGCTGAGCAGAAGAGCATTACATGATACGAATTGAACGCAGGCCAAGGCCACTTGCGCATCAAACAAATATAGGCCTTTGCGACTGCTTAAGCCAAATATGCATCTTGGCACGTCCGTTTCAGGCAAACAAAAGGACAAATACTTAAATTTGATCAAGCTTCACTGCATCGCAAAAGCACTGAGGTAAATCCAGCGTGAGCAGAAGAGCATTACATGATACGAAATGAACGCATGCACAGGCCACTTGTGCATCAATCAATTATAAGCATTTGCGACTGCTCAGGCCAAATATGCATCTTGGCTTGTCCATTTCAGGGAGACGAAAAACAATTACTGAGAGATGATTAAGCTTCACTGCATCGCGAAAGCACTGCGGTAAAGCCAGCGGGAGCACAAAAGAATTACATCATACGAAATGAACGCATGCCCACGCCACTTGTGCATCAAAAAAATATAAGTATTTGCGACTCCTCAGGCCATTATGCATCTTGGGACGTCCATTTCAGGCAGACAAAAAGACACATACCAAAAGATGATTAAGCTTCACTGCATCGCAAAAGCACTGCGGTAAAGCCAGCGTGAGCAGAAAAGCATTACATGATACGAAATGAACGTATGCACATGCCACTTGTGCATCAAACAAATATAAGCATTTGCGATTGCTCAGGCCACATTTGCATCTTGGCATGTCCGTTTCTGGCAAACAAAAGGACAAATACTTAAATATGATCAAGCTTCACTGCATTGCAAAAACACTACGGTAAAGCCAGCGTGAGCAGAAGAGCATTACAAGATACGAAATGAACGCATGCACAGGCCACTTGTGCATCAAAGAAATATAAGCATTTGCGACTGCTCAAGCCAAATATGCATCTTGGCACGTCCATTTCAGGGAGACAAAAAGACACATACCAAAAGATGATTAAGCTTCACTGCATCGCAAAAGCACTGCGCTAAAGCCAGCGTGAGCAGAAGAGCATTACATGATACGAAACGAACGCATGCACAGGCCACTTGTGCATCAAACAAAAATATATAAACTGCTCAGGCCAAATATGCATCTTGGCACGTCCGTTTCAGAGAGACAAAAAGACAATCACCGAAAGACGACTAAGCTTCACTGCATTGCAAAATTCACAGCGGTAAAGCCAGCGTGAGCGGATAAGTATTACATGATACGAAATGAACGCAAGAACAGGCCACTTGTGCATCAAACAAATATAAGCATTTGCGACTGCACAGGCCAAATATGCATCTTGGCACGTCCCTTTCTGGCAAACAAAAGGACAAATACTTATATATGATCAAGCTTCACTGCATTGCAAAAGCACTGCGGTAAAGCCAGCGTGAGCAGAAGAGCATTACAACATACGAAATGAACGCATGCACAGGCCACTTGTGCATCAAACAAATATAAGTATTTGCGACTGCTCAGGCCAAATATGCATCTTGGCATGTCCGTCTCAGACAAACGAAAAGACAAATACTAAAATATGATCAAGCTTCACTGCATCAAAAAAGCACTGCGGTAAAGCCAGCGTGAGCAGAAGAGCATTAGATGATACGAAATGAACGCAAGCCCAGGCCACTTGCGCATCAAACAAAGATAGGCATTTGCGGCTGCTCAAGCCAAATATGCATCTTGGCACGTCCATTTCAGGCAAACAAAAGGACAAATACCTAAATTTGATCAAGCTTCACTGCATCGCAAAAGCACTGCGGTAATGCCAGCGTGAGCAGAAGAGCATTACATGATACGAAATGAACGCATGCACAGGCCACTTGTGCATCAATCAAATATAAGCATTTGCGACTGCTCAGGCCAAATATGCATCTTGACATGTCCGTTTCAAGGAGACAAAAAAAAACAATTACCAAGAAATGATTAGGCTTCACTGCATTGAAAGAGCACTGCGGTAAAGCCAGCATGAGCAGAAGAGCACTACATGGTACAAAATGAACGCATGCCCAGGCCACTTGTGCATCAAACAAATATAAGCAGTTGCGACTGCACAGGCCAAATATGCATCTTGGCACGTCCGCTTCAGGCAAACAAAAGGACAAATACTTAAATATGATCAAGCTTCACTGCATCACAAAAGCACTCCGGTAAAACCAGCTTGAGCAAATAGCATTACATGATACGAAATGAACGCATGCACAGGCCACTTGTGCTTCAAACAAATATAAGCATTTGCGACTGCTCAGGCCAAATATGCATCTTGGCCCGTCCGTTTCATGGAGACAAAAAGACAATTACCAAAAAATGATTAAGCTTCACTGCATCGCGAAAGCACTGCGGTAAAGCCAGCGTGAGCAGAAGAGCATTACTTGATACGAAAGGAACGCATGCCCAGGCCACTTGTGCGTCAAACAAATATAAGCATTTGCGACTGCTCAGGCCAAATATGCATCTTGGCACGTCCGTTTCAGGGAGACAAAAAGACAAATACTTAAATATGATAAAGCTTAACTGCATCGAAAAAGCACTGCGGTAGAGCCAGCTGAGCAGAAGAGCATTACATGATACGAATTGAACGCAGGCCAAGGCCACTTGCGCATCAAACAAATATAGGCATTTGCGACTGCTTAAGCCAAATATGCATCTTGGCACGTCCGTTTCAGGCAAACAAAAGGACAAATACTTAAACTTGATCAAGCTTCACTGCATCGCAAAAGCACTAAGGTAAACCCAGCGTGAGCAGAAGAGCATTACATGATACGAAATGAACGCATGCACAGGCCACTTGTGCATCAATCAATTATAAGCATTTGCGACTGCTCAGGCCAAATATGCATCTTGGCTTGTCCATTTCAGGGAGACGAAAAACAATTACTGAGAGATGATTAAGCTTCACTGCATCGCGAAAGCACTGCGGTAAAGCCAGCGTGAGCACAAAAGAATTACATCATACGAAATGAACGCATGCCCACGCCACTTGTGCATCAAAAAATATAAGTATTTGCGACTCCTCAGGCCATTATGCATCTTGGGACGTCCATTTTAGGGAGACAAAAAGACACATACCAAAAGATGATTAAGCTTCACTGCATCGCGAAAGCACTGCGGTAAAGCCAGCGTGAGCCGAAAAGCATTACATGATACGAAATGAACGTATGCACATGCCACTTGTGCATCAAACAAATATAAGCATTTGCGACTGCTCAGGCCACATTTGCATCTTGGCATGTCCGTTTCAGGCAAACAAAAGGATAAATACTTAAATATGATCAAGTTTCACTGCATCGCAAAAGTACTGCGGTTAAGCCAGCATGAGCTAAGAGCATTACATGATACGAAATGAACGCATGCACAGGCCACTTGTGTATCAAACAAATATAAGCATTTGCGACAGCTCAGGCCAAATATTCAACTTGGCACGTCCGTTTCAGAGAGACAAAAAGACAATTACCAAAAGACGATTAAGCTTCACTGCATCACGAAAGCACTGTGGTAAAGCCAACATGAGCAGAAGAGCATGAGCAGAAGAACATGATACGAAATGAACGCAAGCACAGGCCACTTGTGCATCAAAAAATATAGGCATTTGCGACTGCTCAGGCCAAATATGCATCTTAGCACGTCCGTTTCAGGGAGACAATAAGACAATTACCGAAAGATGCCTAAGCTTCACTGCATCGCGAAATTCACTGCGGTAAAGCCAGCGCGAGCAGAAAAGCATTACATAATACGAAATGAACGCAAGAACAGGCCACTTGTGCATCAAACAAATATAAGCATTTGCGACTGCACAGGCCAAATATGCATCTTGGCACGTCCGTTTCCGGCAAACAAAAGGACAAATACTTAAATATGATCAAGCTTCACTGCATTGCAAAAACACTACGGTAAAGCCAGCGTGAGCAGAAGAGCATTACAAGATACGAAATGAACGCATGCATAGGCCACTTGTGCATCAAACAAATATAATTATTTGCGACTGCTCAGGCCAAATATGCATCTTGGCACGTTCATTTCCGGGAGACAAAACTACAATTACCAAAAGCTGATTAGGCTTCACTGCATCGCCAAAGCACTGCGGTAAAACCAGCATGAGCAGAAGAGCATTCGATGATACGAAATGAACGCATACACAGGCCACTTGTGCATCAAACAAATATAAGCATTTGCGACTGCTCAGGCCAAATATGCATCTTGGCATGTTCGTCTCAGACAAACGAAAAGACAAATACTAAAATATGATCAAGCTTCACTGCATCGAAAAAGCACTGCGGTAAAGCCACCGTGAGCAGAAAAGCATTACATGATACGAAATTAACGCATGCACAGGCCACTTTTGCATCAAACAAATATAAGCATTCGCGACTGCTCAGGCCAAATATGCATCTTGGCACGTCCGTTTCAGGCAAACAAAAGGACAAATACTAAAATATCATCAAGCTTCACTGCATCGAAACAGCACAGCGGTAAAGCCAGCATGAGCAGAAGAGCATTACTTGATACGAAATGAACGCATGCACAAGCCACTTGTGCATCAAACAAATATAAGCATTTGTGACTGCTCGAGCCAAATACGCATCTCTGCACGTCCGTTTCAGGCAAACAAAAAGACCAATACTTAAATTTATTCAAGCTTCACTGCATCGCGAAAGCACTGCGGTAAAGCCAGCGTGAGCAGAAGAGCATTACATGATACGAAATGAACGCATACACAGGCCACTTGTGCATCAAACAAATATAAGTATTTGCGACTGCTCAGGCCAAATATGCATCTTGGCACGTCCGTTTTAGGGAGACAAGAAGACAATTACCAAAAAATTATTAAGCTTCACTGGATCGAAAAAGCACTGTGGTAAAGCCAGCGTGAACAGAAGAGCATTACATGATACGAAATTGAAATTGCTCCAGCCACAGTTGAAATAGAGTCCGACGTTTCGAGACCGACTCGGTCCCTTCCTCAGGGGGTGACTGTCTTGGTCATGGAAGTGTCGTCGCGTCGTGTTCTCTCACCCCGGCTCCGGCTTTCTCTTTCCACCACGTTTCGGAGACCGTGAACGTACACCGAAGGCATCGTTCCCAGCGAGTGGTTCATGTTGGCAGGCGTATGCTGAATGTGCCAAGACTCGAGCAAGAGCCTCTTTCCCGAATTCCGTTTTGTTTCAATAACAGAAGCGCCGTCTAAGTCAATTTTATGGTCGTGCTTCTCGCAGTGCTCCGCCAGAGCGCTACGTTGCACTTCCATCTTCCTGACGTCGTTCTTGTGTTGGCGCATTCTTTCCGGGAAACACTTGCTCTCGCCTATGTAGCAGGCTGGACACCCAGAACACGACACTTTGTAGACAACGCCCGGGTGTAGCTCCCTCGGAGGTCGGTCTTTTGGCCGCGGTAGCAAGCGAGCGAGCGTCGAAACAGGTTTATGGATTACCGTGACCCCGGCTTTTCCTAGGACTCTCGAGAGCTGTTCACTTAGCCAGACAGATTGCTGTCAAAATGTTTACGTTTAAATGATACGAAATGAACGCATGCACAAGCCACCTGTGCATCAAACGAATATAAGCATTTGCGACTGCTCGGGCCAAATACGCATCTTGGCACGTCCGTTTCAGGCAAACAAAAAGACAAATACTTAAATTTATTCAAGCTTCACTGCATCGCAAAAGCAGTGCGGTAATGCCAGCGTGAGCAGAAGGGCATTACATGATACGAATTGAACGCATGCACAATCCACTTGTGCATGAAACAATTATAAGCATTTGCGACTGCTCAGGCTAAATATGCATCTTAGCACGTCCGTTTCAGGGAGACAATAAGACAATTACGGAAAGATGCCAAGCTTCACTGCATTGCAAAAACACTAACAAACGTAAAATTAATTGCACATGCTGTTTCTGATATTTTATCATCCATAATTAACTTAGCTTTCAAAACTGGTATTTTCCCTGTAGAATTGAAAAGTGGCAAAGTTGTTCCTGTGCTTAAAAAAGGGGACCGTACACAAATATTTAATTATCGACCCATTTGCATCATACCTTTCTTTAGCAAAGTATTCGAAAAATTGCTCGAAAATCGCCTGTCCAAATACCTCCATAAATTTCAGGTTCTTTCACTTTCGCAATTTGGTTTTCGTCAAGACTATTCTACTGAACTCGCTCTGTTATCTTTAACCGAAAAGCTAAAGAGAGCAATAGATAAGGGCTTATATGCAGGTTCTGTTTTCATTGATTTTACCAAAGCATTCGACACTATCAACCACTACATTCTTTTCTTGAAGCTTGAAGCCATTGGCGTAACTGGTCCTGCACTAATGTTAATAAAAAATTACCTACTCAATAGAAGTCAAGTCGTAAGTCTGTCAGGCTTTCAATCTACACCGAAGGTAACAAATATTGGAGTCCCTCAAGGTTCTATCCTCGGCCCACTTCTCTTCATAATCTATATCAATGACCTACCAACTTCGCTTACCACTTCAGAGTCCTTACTTTACGCAGATGACACAACAATTATTAACACTGATAAATGCCTCCGATCTCTGACACAGAAATTAAATAATGATCTTTCAAGCTTGACTGCTTGGTGTTTCCATAATAAGCTACAAATCAATCCCACCAAAACTAAGTTCGTTGTTTTTCACTCTCACCAACGTGAACATAATCATATCCCGCCAATATTTATAAATCAATTTGCAATTGAAGCTGATGAGGAGGCCACTTTCTTGGGTATACAACTTGACCGCAACTTGAAATTTCTTTCGCACATTGCTCTCCTACGACGAAAAATGGCTTACGGCATACGTGTTCTGCTTAAAGCCCGTGATATATTTTCCCAACCTACATTACTTTCATTGTACTACGCTTTCATTCATTCTCACCTTAATTACTGTATCACATCCTGGGGCAATACTTACAGTAGTCATCTTGTTTTCCTCCAAACTATGCAAAATCAATCTATTAGAATACTTACCCATAGTCACCATCGCTGTAATGCTATAGCACTCCTACAAGCCAACAACATCCTCACGGTCTGTGATACTTTCAAATACAAACTAGGAATATTACTGTACAAGCAAATCAACAATCTGCTTCCTGTGTCCATTATCCCTCCATCTAATCTAGTGAATACTAACCTGACTAGATTTGCCCACAATCGGAATTTAATCCTACCAAGGGTTCAGAATAATTATGGGAAACAAACAATTTACTTCAATGGAATCCATTTCTGGAATACTTTACCTCCTGCAATCAAAACATCGCAATCCATTGGCAAATTCAAAAAAGAACTGAAGACGTTCCTCTCATCACAATCATGATCCGGGTAGCTTTCGTCACTTCCGTTAATCTCCTTCCTATTCATACCATCTCAGAACACAGGTGTAAACATCGTTTCATTACCATTCATTGCTGAAACAGATGTGACATTGATCTTCTGTTCATTATGTATTCCAATGTTTTTCTTTTTTTTAACTGAATTGTCCTGAAAGATGTATAGACGTGCCTAACTACTTTATTTTTTTATCTTGACCTCATTGGGAATTTTTTGTAAAATTTTAGAGGCACTGCTTTACCTTTCTTTATTGTGTTGACTGATTTTGCAATTTTTTCTACATATAGGAGAATTGATTTATTCTTATTTTGTATGTTGTCTGCTTCTGGCTTTTTTTTTTTTTTTTTTTTTGCGTTCACTTGGTATTTTAATTTATCCTTCTTTCAGCTTGCATTATATTTTTTTGCTTCTTTTTTTACTGCTGTTTGCTATTTCAATATATTTTCTTCTATATTCATTACTGTAGGAGGTCCCGATTCAGTCTTTGACTATGGGACCTCCTTCTGTATACTAATAATTTGTAATGCTCCTGATGTCATAATAAAATCATTTCTGACTCTGACTCTGACTCTGACTCTGACTACGGTAAAGCCAGCGTGAGCAGAAGAGCATTACAAGATACGAATTGAACGCATGCACAGGCCACTTGTGCATCAAACAAATATAAGTATTTGCGACTGCTCAGGCCAAATATGCATCTTGGCACATCCGTTTTAGGGAGACAAAAAGACAATTACCAAAAAATTATTAAGCTTCACTGGATCTAAAAAGCACTGCGGTAAAGCCAGCGTGAACAGAAGAGCATTACATGATACGAAATTAACGCATGCACAGGCCACTTTTGCATCAAACAAATAGAAGCATTTGCGATTGCACAGGCCAAATATGCATCTTGGCACGTCCGTTTCAGGCAAACAAAAGGACAAATACTTAAATATGATCAAGCTTCACTGCATCACAAAAGCACTGCGGTAAAGCCAGCTTGAGCACAAGAGTATTACATCATACGAGATGAACTCAAGCCCACGCCACTTGTGCATCAAAAAAAAGTATTTGAGACTGCTCAGGCCAATATGCATCTTGGCACGTCCCTTTCAGGGAGACAAAAAGACACATACCAAAAGATGATTAAGCTTCACTGCATTGCAAAAGCACTGCGCTAAAGCCAGCGTGAGCAGAAGAGCATTACATGATACGAAACGAACGCATGCACAGGCCACTTGTGCATCAAACAAATATAAGCATTTGCGACTGCTCAGGCCAAATATGCATCTTGGCACGTCCGTTTCAGAGAGACAAAAAGACAATTACCGAAAGATGACTAAGCTTCACTGCATTGCGAAATTCACAGCGGTACAGCCAGCGTGAGTGGAAAAGCATTACATGATACGAAATGAACGCAAGAACAGGCCACTTGTGCATCAAACAAATATAAGCATTTGCGACTGCACAGGCCAAATATGCATTTTGGCACGTCCCTTTCTGGCAAACAAAAGGACAAATACTTATATAAGATTAGGCTTCACTGCATCACAAAAGCACTGCGGTAAAGCCAGCTTGAGCAGAAGGGCATTACATGATACGAATAACGCATGCACAGGCCACTTTTGCATGAAACAATTATAAGCATTTGCGACTGCTCAGGCTAAATATGCATCTTGGCACGTCCGTTTCAGGCAAACAAAAGGACGAATACTAAAATATGATCAAGATTCACTGCATCACAAAAGCACTGGGGTAAAGCCAGCTTGAGCACAAGAGCATTACATCATACGAGATGAACTCAAGCCCACGCCACTTGTGCATCAAAAAAAAGTGTTTGAGACTGCTCAGGCCAATATGCATCTTGGCACGTCCATTTCAGGGAGACAAAAAGACACATACCAAAAGATGATTAAGCTTCACTGCATTGCAAAAGCACTGCGCTAAAGCCAGCGTGAGCAGAAGAGCATTACATGATACAAAACGAACGCATGCACAGGCCACTTGTGCATCAAAAAAATATAAGTATTAGCGACTGCTCAGGCCAATATGCATCTTGGCACGTCCATTTCAGGGAGATAAAAAGACACATACCAAAAGATGATTAAGCTTCACTGCATTGCAAAAGCACTGCGCTAAAGCCAGCGTGAGCAGAAGAGCATTACATGATACGAAACGAACGCATGCACAGGCCACTTGTGCATCAAACAAATATAAGCATTTGCGACTGCTCAGGCCAAATATGCATCTTGGCACGTCCGTTTCAGGCAAACAAAAGGACAAATACTAAATAATGATCAAGCTTCACTGCATCGCGAAAGCACTGCGGTAATGCCAGCGTGAGCAGAAGGGCATTACATGATACGAATAACGCATGCACAGGCCACTTGTGCATGAAACAATTATAAGCATTTGCGACTGCTCAGGCTAAATATGCATCTTGGCACGTCCGTTTCAGGCAAACAAAAGGACAAATACTAAAATATGATCAAGCTTCACTGCATCGCGAAAGCACTGCGGTAAAGCCAGCGTGAACAGAAGAGCATTACATGATACGAAATGAACGAATGCACAAGCCACTTGTGCATCAAACAAATATAAGCATTTGCGACAGCTCAGGCCAAATATGCATCTTGGCACGTCCGTTTCAGAGAGACAAAAAGACAATTACCAAAAGACGATTAAGCTTCACTGCATCACGAAAGCACTGTGGTAAAGCCAACATGAGCAGAAGAGCAATACATGATACGAAATGAACGCAAGCACAGGCCACTTGTGCATAAAAAAAATATAGGCATTTGCGACTGCTCAGGCCAAATATGCATCTTAGCACATCCGTTTCAGGGAGACAATAAGACAATTACGGAAAGATGCCTAAGCTTCACTGCATCGCGAAATTCACTGCGGTAAAGCCAGCGTGAGCAGAAAAGCATTACATGATACTAAATGAACGCAAGAACAGGCCACTTGTGCATCAAACAAATATAAGCATTTGCGACTGCACAGGCCAAATATGCATCTTGGCACGTCCGTTTCTGGCAAACAAAAGGACAAATACTTAAATATGATCAAGCTTCACTGCATTGCAAAAACACTACGGTAAAGCCAGCGTGAGCAGAAGAGCATTACAAGATACGAATTGAACGCATGCACAGGCCACTTGTGCATCAAACAAATATAAGTATTTGCGACTGCTCAGTCCAAATATGCATTTTCGCACGTCCGTTTTAGGGAGACAAAAAGACAATTACCAAAAAATTATTAAGCTTCACAGGATCGAAAAACCACTGCGGTAAAGCCAGCGGGAACAGAAGAGCATTACATGATACGAAATGAACGCATGCACAAGCCACTTGTGCATCAAAAAAATATAAGCGTTTGCGACTGCTCGGGCCCAATATGCATCTTGGCATGTCTGTTTCATGGAGACAAAGAGACAATTACCAAAACATGAATAGGCTTCACTGCATCGCGAAAGCACCGCGGTAAAGCCACCGTGAGCTGAAAAGCATTACATGATACGAAATTAACGCATGCACAGGCCACTTTTGCATCAAACAAATATAAGCATTTGCGACTGCACAGGCCAACTATGCATCTTGGCACATCCGTTTCGGGCAAACAAAAGGACAAATACTTAAATATGATTAAGCTTCACTGCATCACAAAAGCACTGCGGTAAAGCCAGCTTGAGCACAAGAGCATTACATCATACGAAATGAACGAATGCACAAGCCACTTGTGCATCAAAAAAATATAAGTATTAGCGACTGCTCAAGCCAATATGCATCTTGGCACATCCATTTTAGGGAGATAAAAAGACACATACCAAAAGATGATTAAGCTTCACTGCATCGCAAAATCACTGCGCTAAAGCCAGCGTGAGCAGAAGAGCATTACATGGTACGAAACGAACACATGCACAGGCCACTTGTGCATCAAACAAATATAAGCATTTGCGACTGCTCAGGCCAAATATGCATCTTGGCATCTCCGTTTCAGAGAGACAAAAAGACAATTACCGAAAGATGACTAAGCTTCACTGCATTGCGAAATTCACAGCGGTAAAGCCAGCTTGAGCACAAGAGCATTACATCATACGAAATGAACGAATGCACAAGCCACTTGTGCATCAAAAAAATATAAGTATTAGCGACTGCTCAGGCCAATATGCATCTTGGCACATCCATTTTAGGGAGATAAAAAGACACATACCAAAAGATGATTAAGCTTCACTGCATCGCAAAATCACTGCGCTAAAGCCAGCGTGAACAGAAAAGCATTACATGATACTAAATGAACGCAAGAACAGGCCACTTGTGCATCAAACAAATATAAGCATTTGCGACTGCACAGGCCAAATATGCATCTTGGCACGTCCATTTCAGGCAAACAAAAGGACAAATACTTAAATTTGATCAAGCTTCACTGCATCGCAAAAGCACTGCGATAATGCCAGCGTGAGCAGAAGAGCATTACATGATACGAAATGAACGCATGCACAGGCCACTTGTGCATCAAACAAATATAAGCATTTGCGACTGCTCAGGCCAAATATGCATCTTGGTACGTCCGTTTCATGGAGACAAAAAGATAATTACCAAAAGATGATTAAGCTTCACTGCATCGCGAAAGCACTGCGGTAAAGCCACCGTGAGCAGAAAAGCATTACATGATACCAAATTAATGCATGCACAGGCCACTTTTGCATCAAACAAATATAAGCATTCGCGACTGCTCAGGCCAAATATGCATCTTGGCACGTCCGTTTCAGGCAAACAAAAGGACAAATACTAAATTATCATCAAGCTTCACTGCATCGCGAAAGCACTGCGGTAAAGCCAGCGTGAGCAGAAGAGCATTACATGATACGAAATGAACGCATACACAGGCCACTAGTGCATCAAACAAATATAAGTATTTGTGACTGCTCAGGCCAAGTATGCATCTTGGCACGTCCGTTTTAGGGAGACAAAAAGACAATTACCAAAAAATTGTTAAGCTTCAATGGATCAAAAAAGCACTGTGGTAAAGCCAGCGTGAACAGAAGAGCATTACATGATACGAAATGAACGCATGCACAAGCCACCTGTGCATCAAACAAATATAAGCATTTGCGACTGCTCGGGCCAAATACACATCTTGGCACGTCCATTTCAGGGAGACAAAAAGACACATACCAAAAGATGATTAAGCTTCACTGCATTGCAAAAGCACTGCGCTAAAGCCAGCGTGAGCAGAAGAGCATTACAAGATACGAAATGAACGCAAGAACAGGCCACTTGTGCATCAAACAAATATAAGCATTTGCGACTTCACAGGCCAAATATGCATCTTGGCACGTCCGTTTCAGGCAAACAAAAGGACAAATACTTAAATATGATCAAGCTTCACTGCATCACAAAAGCACTGCGGTAAAGCCAGCTTGAGCACAAGAGCATTACATCATACGAGATGAACTCAAGCCCACGCCACTTGTGCATCAAAAAAAAAGTATTTGAGACTGCTCAGGACAATATGCATCTTGGCACGTCCATTTCAGGGAGACAAAAAGACATATACCAAAAGATGATTAAGCTTCACTGCATTGCAAAAGCACTGCGGTAAACCTAGCGTGAGCAGAAAAGCATTACATGATACGAAATGAACGTATGCACAGGCCACTTGTGCATCAAACAAATATAAGCATTTGCGACTGCACAGGCCAAATATGCATCTTGGCACGTCCATTTCAGGCAAACAAAAGGATAAATACTTAAATATGATCAAGCTTCACTGCATCGCAAAAGTACTGCGGTTAAGCCAGCGTGAGCTAAGAGCATTACATGATACGAAATGAACGCATGCACAGGCCACTTGTGCATCAAACAAATATAAGCATTTGCGACAGCTCAGGCCAAATATGCATCTTGGCACGTCCGTTTCAGAGAGACAAAAAGACAATTACCAAAAGACGGTTAAGCTTCACTGCATCACGAAAGCACTGTGGTAAAGCCAACATGAGCAGAAGAGCATGAGCAGAAGAACATGATACGAAATGAACGCAAGCACAGGCCACTTGTGCATCAAAAAATATAGGCATTTGCGACTGCTCAGGCCAAATATGCATCTTAGCACGTCCGTTTCAGGGAGACAATAAGACAATTACCGAAAGATGATTAAGCTTCACTGCATCGCGAAATTCACTGCGGTAAAGCCAGCGTGAGCAGAAAAGCATTACATAATACGAAATGAACGCAAGAACAGGCCACTTGTGCATCAAACAAACATAAGCATTTGCGACTGCACAGGCCAAATATGCATCTTGGCACGTCCGTTTCTGGCAAACAAAAGGACAAATACTTAAATATGATCAAGCTTCACAGCATTGCAAAAACACTACGGTAAAGCCAGCATGAGCAGAAGAGCATTACAAGATACGAAATGAACGCATGCACAGGCCACTTGTGCATCAAAGAAATATAAGCGTTTGCGACTGCTCGGGCCCAATATGCATCTTGGCATGTCTGTTTCATAGAGACAAAAAGACAATTACCAAAACACGATTAGGCTTCACTGCATCGCGAAAGCACTGCGGTAAAGCCACCGTGAGCAAAAAAGCATTACATGATACATAATTAACGCATGCACAGGCCACTTTTGCATAAACAAATATGAGCATTTGCGACTGCACAGGCCAAATATGCATCTTGGCACGTTCGTTTCTGGCAAACAAAAGGACAAATACTTAAATATGATCAAGCTTCACTGCATCACAAAAGCACTGCGGTAAAGCCAGCTTGAGCACAAGAGCATTACATTACACGAAATGAACGCAAGCCCACGCCACTTGTGCATCAAAAAATATAAGTATTAGCGACTGCTCAGGCCAATATGCATCTTGGCACGTCCATTTCAAGGAGACAAAAAGACACATACCAAAAGATGATTAGGCTTCACTGCATCGCAAAAGCACTGCGCTAAAGCCAGCGTGAGCAGAAGAGCATTACATGATACGAAACGAACGCATGCACAGGCCACTTGTGCATCAAACAAATATAAGCATTTGCGACTGCTCAGGCCAAATATGCATCTTGGCACGTCCGTTTCAGAGAGACAAAAAGACAATCACCGAAAGACGACTAAGCTTCACTGCATTGCGAAATTCACAGCGGTAAAGCCAGCGTGAGCGGATAAGTTTTACATGATACGAAATGAACGCAAGAACAGGCCACTTGTGCATCAAACAAATATAAGCATTTGCGACTGCACAGGCCAAATATGCATCTTGGCACGTCCCTTTCTGGCAAACAAAAGGACAAATACTTATATATGATCAAGCTTCACTGCATTGCAAAAGCACTGCGGTAAAGCCAGCGTGAGCAGAAGAGCATTACAACATACGAAATGAACGCATGCACAGGCCACTTGTGCATCAAACAAATATAAGTATTTGCGACTGCTCAGGCCAAATATGCATCTTGGCATGTCCGTCTCAGACAAACGAAAAGACAAATACTAAAATATGATCAAGCTTCACTGCATCGAAAAAGCACTGCGGTAAAGCCAGCGTGAGCAGAAGAGCATTAGATGATACGAAATGAACGCAAGCCCAGGCCACTTGCGCATCAAACAAAGATAGGCATTTGCGGCTGCTCAAGCCAAATATGCATCTTGGGACGTCCATTTCAGGCAAACAAAAGGACAAATACTTAAATTTGATCAAGCTACACTGCATCGCAAAAGCACTGCGGTAATGCCAGCGTGAGCAGAAGAGCATTCATGATACGAAATGAACGCATGCACAGGCCACTTGTGCATCAAACAAATATAAGCATTTGCGACTGCTCAGGCCAAATATGCATCTTGACATGTCCGTTTCGAGGAGACAAAAAACAATTACCAAGAAATGATTAGGCTTCACTGCATTGAAAGAGCACTGCGGTAAAGCCAGCATGAGCAGAAGAGCACTACATGGTAAAAAATGAACGCATGCCCAGGCCACTTGTGCATCAAACAAATATAAGCATTTGCGACTGCACAGGCCAAATATGCATCTTGGCACGTCCGCTTCAGGCAAACAAAAGGACAAATACTTAAATATGATCAAGCTTCACTGCATCACAAAAGCACTGCGGTAAAACCAGCTTGAGCAAATAGCATTACATGATACGAAATGAACGCATGCACAGGCCACTTGTGCATCAAACAAATATAAGCATTTGCGACTGCTCAGGCCAATTATGCATCTTGGCCCGTCCGTTTCATGGAGACAAAAAGACAATCACCGAAAGAGAACTAAGCTTCACTGCATTGCGAAATTCACAGCGGTAAAGCCAGCGTGAGCGGATAAGTATTACATGATACGAAATGAACGCAAGAACAGGCCACTTGTGCATCAAACAAATATAAGCATTTGCGACTGCACAGGCCAAATATGCATCTTGGCACGTCCCTTTCTGGCAAACAAAAGGACAAATACTTATATATGATCAAGCTTCACTGCATTGCAAAAGCACTGCGGTAAAGCCAGCGTGAGCAGAAGAGCATTACAACATACGAAATGAACGCATGCACAGGCCACTTGTGCATCAAACAAATATAAGTATTTGCGACTGCTCAGGCAAAATATGCATCTTGGCATGTCCGTCTCAGACAAACGAAAAGACAAATACTAATATATGATCAAGCTTCACTGCATCGAAAAAGCACTGCGGTAAAGCCAGCGTGAGCAGAAGAGCATTACATGATACAAATTGAACGCATCCACAGGCAACTTGTGCATCAATCAAATATAAGCATTTGCGACTGCTCAAGCCAAATATGCATCTTGGCACGTCCATTTCAGGCAAACAAAAGGACAAATACTTAAATTTGATCAAGCTTCACTGCATCGCAAAAGCACTGCGGTAATGCCAGCGTGAGCAGAAGAGCATTACATGATACGAAATGAACGCATGCACTGGCCACTTGTGCATCAATCAAATATAAGCATTTGCGACTGCTCAGGCCAAATATGCATCTTGACAAGTCTGTTTCAAGGAGACAAAAAAACAATTACCAAGAAATGATTAGGCTTCACTGCATTGAAAGAGCACTGCGGTAAAGCCATCATGAGCAGAAGAGCACTACATGGTACAAAATGAACGCATGCCCAGGCCACTTGTGCATCAAACAAATATAAGCATTTGCGACTGCACAGGCCAAATATGCATCTTGGCACGTCCGCTTCAGGCAAACAAAAGGACAAATACTTAAATATGTCAGGCTTCACTGCATCACAAAAGCACTGCGGTAAAACCAGCTTGAGCAAATAGCATTACATGATACGAAATGAACGCATGCACAGGCCACTTGTGCATCAAACAAATATAAGCATTTGCGACTGCTCAGGCCAAATATGCATCTTGGCCCGTTCATTTCATGGAGACAAAAAGACAATTACCAAAAAATGATTAAGCTTCACTGCATTGCGAAAGCACTGCGGTAAAGCCACCGTGAGCAGAAAAGCATTACATGATACGAAATTAACGCATGCACAGGCCACTTTTGCATCAAACAAATATAAGCATTCGTGACTGCTCAGGCCAAATATGCATCTTGGCACGTCCGTTTCAGGCAAGCAAAAGGACAAATACTTAAATATCATCAAGCTTCACTGCATCGAAACAGCATTGCGGTAAAGCCAGCATGAGCAGAAGAGCACTACAAGATACGAAATGAACGCATGCACAGGCCACTTGTGCATCAAACAAATATAAGTATTTGCGACTGCTCAGGCCAAATATGCATCTTGGTACGTCCGTTTTAGGGAGACAAAAAGACAATTACCAAAAAATTATTAAGCTTCACTGGATCAAAAAAGCACTGTGGTAAAGCCAGCGTGAGCAGAAGAGCATTACATGATACTAATTGAACGCATCCACAGGCAACTTGTGCATCAATCAAATATAAGCATTTGCGACTGCTCAGGCCAAATAAGCATCTTGACATGTCCGTTTCAGGGAGACAAAAAACAATTACCAAGAGATGATTAAGCTTCACTGCATCGCGAAAGCACTGCGGTAAAGCCAGCGTGAGCAGAAGAGCATTACATGATACGAAAGGAAGGCATGCCCAGGCCACTTGTGCGTCAAACAATGATAAGCATTTGCGACTGCTCAGGCCAAATATGCATCTTGGCACGTCTGTTTCAGGGAGACAAAAAGAGAAATACTTAAATATGATAAAGCTTAACTGCATCGAAAAAGCACTGCGGTAGAGCCAGTTGAGCAGAAGAGCATTACATGATACGAATTGAATGCAGGCCAAGGCCACTTGGGCATCAAACAAATATAGGCATTTGCGACTGCTTAAGCCAAATATGCATCTTGGCACGTCCGTTTCAGGCAAACAAGAGGACAAATACTTAAATTTGATCAAGCGTCACTGCATCGCAAAAGCACTGAGGTAAATCCAGCGTGAGCAGAAGAGCATTACATGATACGAAATGAACGCATGCACAGGCCACTTGTGCATCAATCAATTATAAGCATTTGCGACTGCTCAGGCCAAATATGCATCTTGGCTTGTCCATTTCAGGGAGACGAAAAACAATTACTGAGAGATGATTAAGCTTCACTGCATCGCGAAAGCACTGCGGTAAAGCCAGCGTGAGCACAAAAGAATTACATCATACGAAATGAACGCATGCCCACGCCACTTGTGCATCAAAAAATATAAGTATTTGCGACTCCTCAGGCCATTATGCATCTTGGGACGTCCATTTCAGGGAGACAAAAAGACACATACCAAAAGATGATTAAGCTTCACTGCATCGCAAAAGCACTGCGGTAAAGCCAGCGTGAGCAGAAAAGCATTACATGATACGAAATGAACGTATGCACATGCCACTTGTGCATCAAACAAATATAAGCATTTGCGACTGCTCAGGCCACATTTGCATCTTGGCATGTCCGTTTCAGGCAAACAAAAGGATAAATACTTAAATATGATCAAGCTTCACTGCATTGCAAAAACACTGCGGTAAAGCCAGCGTGAGCAGAAGAGCATTACAAGATACGAAATGAACGCATGCACAGGCCACTTGTGCATCAAAAAATATAAGCATTTGCGACTGCTCAGGCCAAATATGCATCTTGGCACGTCCGTTTCAGAGAGACAAAAAGACAATCACCGAAAGACGACTAAGCTTCACTGCATTGCGAAATTCACAGCGGTAAAGCCAGCGTGAGCGGATAAGTATTACATGATACGAAATGAACGCAAGAACAGGCCACTTGTGCATCAAACAAATATAAGCATTTGCGACTGCACAGGCCAAATATGCATCTTGGCACGTCCCTTTCTGGCAACCAAAAGGACAAATACTTATATATGATCAAGCTTCACTGCATTGCAAAAGCACTGCGGTAAAGCCAGCGTGAGCAGGAGAGCATTACAACACACGAAATGAACGCATGCACAGGCCACTTGTGCATCAAACAAATATAAGTATTTGCGACTGCTCAGGCCAAATATGCATCTTGGCAAGTCCGTCTCAGACAAACGAAAAGACAAATACTAAAATATGATCAAGCTTCACTGCATCGAAAAAGCACTGCGGTAAAGCCAGCGTGAGCAGAAGAGCATTAGATGATACGAAATGAACGCAAGCCCAGGCGACTTGCGCATCAAACAAAGATAGGCATTTGCGGCTGCTCAAGCCAAATATGCATCTTGGCACGTCCATTTCAGGCAAACAAAAGGACAAATACTTAAATTTGATCAAGCTTCACTGCATCGCAAAAGCACTGCGGTAATGCCAGCGTGAGCAGAAGAGCATTCATGATACGAAATGAACGCATGCACAGGCCACTTGTGCATCAATCAAATATAAGCATTTGCGACTGCTCAGGCCAAATATGCATCTTGACATGTCCGTTTCAAGGAGACAAAAAAACAATTACCAAGAAATGATTAGGCTTCACTGCATTGAAAGAGCACTGCGGTAAAGCCAGCATGAGCAGAAGAGCACTACATGGTACAAAATGAACGCATGCCCAGGCCACTTGTGCATCAAACAAATATAAGCATTTGCGACTGCACAGGCCAAATATGCATCTTGGCACGTCCCTTTCTGGCAAACAAAAGGACAAATACTTATATATGATCAAGCTTCACTGCATTGCAAAAGCACTGCGGTAAAGCCAGCGTGAGCAGAAGAGCATTACAACATACAAAATGAACGCATGCACAGGCCACTTGTGCATCAAACAAATATAATTATTTGCGACTGCTCAGGCCAAATATGCATCTTGGCACGTTCATTTCCGGGAGACAAAACTACAATTACCAAAAGCTGATTAGGCTTCACTGCATCGCCAAAGCACTGCGGTAAAACCAGCATGAGCAGAAGAGCATTCGATGATACGAAATGAACGCACACACAGGCCACTTGTGCATCAAACAAATATAAGCATTTGCGACTGCTCAGGCCAAATATGCATCTTGGCATGTTCGTCTCAGACAAACGAAAAGACAAATACTAAAATATGATCAAGCTTCACTGCATCGAAAAAGCACTGCGGTAAAGCCAGCGTGAGCAGAAGAGCATTAGATGATACGAAATGAACGCAAGCCCAGGCCACTTGCGCATCTAACAAAGATAGGCATTTGCGGCTGCTCAAGCCAAATATGCATTTTGGCACGTCCATTTCAGGCAAACAAAAGGACAAATACTTAAATTTGATCAAGCTTCACTGCATCGCAAAAGCACTGCGGTAATGCCAGCGTGAGCAGAAGAGCATTACATGATACGAAATGAACGCATGCACAGGCCACTTGTGCATCAAACAAATATAAGCATTTGCGACTGCTCAGGCCAAATATGCATCTTGGCACGTCCGTTTCATGGAGACAAAAAGATAATTACCAAAAGATGATTAAGCTTCACTGCATCGCGAAAGCACTGCGGTAAAGCCACCGTGAGCAGAAAAGCATTACATGATACGAAATTAACGCATGCACAGGCCACTTTTGCATCAAACAAATATAAGCATTCGCGACTGCTCAGACCAAATATGCATCTTGGCACGTCCGTTTCAGGCAAACAAAAGGACAAATACTAAAATATCATCAAGCTTCACTGCATCGAAACAGCACGGCGGTAAAGCCAGCATGAGCAGAAGAGCATTACATGATACGAAATGAACGCATGCACAAGCCACTTGTGCATCAAACAAATATCAGCATTTGCGACTGCTCGAGCCAAATACGCATCTTGGCACGTCCGTTTCAGGCAAACAAAAAGACAAATACTTAAATTTATTCGAGTTTCACTGCATCGCGAAAGCACTGCGGTAAAGCCAGCGTGAGCAGAAGAGCATTACATCATACGAAATGAACGCATACACAGGCCACTAGTGTATCAAACAAATATAAGTATTTGTGACTGCTCAGGCCAAATATGCATGTTGGCACGTCCGTTTTAGGGAGACAAAAAGACAATTACCAAAAAATTATTAAGCTTCAATGGATCAAAAAAGCACTGTGGTAAAGCCAGCGTGAACAGAAGAGCATTACATGATACGAAATGAACGCATGCACAAGCCACCTGTGCATCAAACAAATATAAGCATTTGCGACTGCTCGGGCCAAATACGCATCTTGGCACGTCCATTTCAGGGAGACAAAAAGACACATACCAAAAGATGATTAAGCTTCACTGCATTGCAAAAGCACTGCGCTAAAGCCAGCGTGAGCAGAAGAGCATTACATGATACGAAATGAACGCAAGAACAGGCCACTTGTGCATCAAACAAATATAAGCATTTGCGACTGCACAGGCCAATTATACATCTTGGCACGTCCGTTTCAGGCAAACAAAAGGACAAATACTTAAATATGATCAAGCTTCACTGCATCACAAAAGCACTGCGGTAAAGCCAGCTTGAGCACAAGAGCATTACATCATACGAGATGAACTCAAGCCCACGCCACTTGTGCATCAAAAAAAAGTATTTGAGACTGCTCAGGCCAATATGCATCTTGGCACGTCCATTTCAGGGAGACAAAAAGACAGATACCAAAAGATGATTAAGCTTCACTGCATTGCAAAAGCACTGCGGTAAACCTAGCGTGAGCAGAAAAGCATTACATGATACGAAATGAACGTATGCACAGGCCAGTTGTGCATCAAACAAATATAAGCATTTGCGACTGCTCAGGCCACATATGCATCTTGGCATGTCCGTTTCAGGCAAACAAAAGGATAAATACTTAAATATGATCAAGCTTCACTGCATCGCAAAAGTACTGCGGTTAAGCCAGCGTGAGCTAAGAGCATTACATGATACGAAATGAACGCATGCACAGGCCACTTGTGCATCAAACAAATATAAGCATTTGCGACAGCTCAGGCCAAATATGCATCTTGGCACGTCTGTTTCAGAGAGACAAAAAGACAATTACCAAAAGACGATTAAGCTTCACTGCATCACGAAAGCACTGTGGTAAAGCCAACATGAGCAGAAGAGCATGAGCAGAACATGATACGAAATGAACGCAAGCACAGGCCACTTGTGCATCAAAAAATATAGGCATTTGCGACTGCTCAGGCCAAATATGCATCTTAGCACGTCCGTTTCTGGCAAACAAAAGGACAAATACTTAAATATGATCAAGCTTCACAGCATTGCAAAAACACTACGGTAAAGCCAGCGTGAGCAGAAGAGCATTACAAGATACGAAATGAACGCATGCACAGGCCACTTGTGCATCAAAGAAATATAAGCGTTTGCGACTGCTCGGGCCCAATATGCATCTTGGCATGTCTGTTTCATGGAGACAAAAAGACAATTACCAAAACATGATTAGGCTTCACTGCATCGCGAAAGCACTGCGGTAAAGCCACCGTGAGCAGAAAAGCATCACATGATACGAAATTAACGCATGCACAGGCCACTTTTGCATCAAACAAATATAAGCATTTGCGACTGCACAGGCCAAATATGCATCTTGGCACGTCCGTTTCAGGCAAACAAAAGGACAAATACCTAAATATGATCAAGCTTCACTGCATCACAAAAGCACTGCGGTAAAGCCAGCTTGAGCACAAGAGCATTACATTACACGAAATGAACGCAAGCCCACGCCACTTGTGCATCAAAAAATATAAGTATTAGCGACTGCTCAGGCCAATATGCATCTTGGCACGTCCATTTCAGGGAGACAAAAAGACACATACCAAAAGATGATTAAGCTTCACTGCATCGCAAAAGCACTGCGCTAAAGCCAGCGTGAGCAGAAGAGCATTACATGATACGAAACGAACGCATGCACAGGCCACTTGTGCATCAAACAAATATAAGCATTTGCGACTGCTCAGGCCAAATATGCATCTTGGCACGTCCGTTTCAGAGAGACAAAAAGACAATCACCAAAAGACGACTAAGCTTCACTGCATTGCGAAATTCACAGCGGTAAAGCCAGCGTGAGCGGATAAGTTTTACATGATACGAAATGAACGCAAGAACAGGCCACTTGTGCATCAAACAAATATAAGCATTTGCGACTGCACAGGCCAAATATGCATCTTGGCACGTCCCTTTCTGGCAAACAAAAGGACAAATACTTATATATGATCAAGCTTCACTGCATTGCAAAAGCACTGCGGTAAAGCCAGCGTGAGCAGGAGAGCATTACAACACACGAAATGAACGCATGCACAGGCCACTTGTGCATCAAACAAATATAAGTATTTGCGACTGCTCAGGCCAAATATGCATCTTGGCATGTCCGTCTCAGACAAACGAAAAGACAAATACTAAATTATGATCAAGCTTCACTGCATCGAAAAAGCACTGCGGTAAAGCCAGCGTGAGGAGAAGAGCATTAGATGATACGAAATGAACGCAAGCCCAGGCGACTTGCGCATCAAACAAAGATAGGCATTTGCGGCTGCTCAAGCCAAATATGCATCTTGGCACGTCCATTTCAGGCAAACAAAAGGACAAATACTTAAATTTGATCAAGCTTCACTGCATCGCAAAAGCACTGCGGTAATGCCAGCGTGAGCAGAAGAGCATTCATGATACGAAATGAACGCATGCACAGGCCACTTGTGCATCAATCAAATATAAGCATTTGCGACTGCTCAGGCCAAATATGCATCTTGACATGTCCGTTTCAAGGAGAGAAAAAACAATTACCAAGAAATGATTAGGCTTCACTGCATTGAAAGAGCACTGCGGTAAAGCCAGCATGAGCAGAAGAGCACTACATGGTACAAAATGAACGCATGCCCAGGCCACTTGTGCATCAAACAAATATAAGCATTTGCGACTGCACAGGCCAAATATGCATCTTGGCACGTCCCTTTCTGGCAAACAAAAGGACAAATACTTATATATGATCAAGCTTCACTGCATTGAAAAAGCACTGCGGTAAAGCCAGCGTGAGCAGAAGAGCATTACAACATACGAAATGAACGCATGCACAGGCCACTTGTGCATCAAACAAATATAATTATTTGCGACTGCTCAGGCCAAATATGCATCTTGGCATGTTCGTCTCAGACAAACGAAAAGACAAATACTAAAATATGATCAAGCTTCACTGCATCGAAAAAGCACTGCGGTAAAGCCACCGTGAGCAGAAAAGCATTACATGATACGAAATTAACGCATGCACAGGCCACTTTTGCATCAAACAAATATAAGCATTCGCGACTGCTCAGGCCAAATATGCATCTTGGCACGTCCGTTTCAGGGAGACAAAAAGACAAATACTTAAATATGATAAAGCTTAACTGCATCGAAAAAGCACTGCGGTAGAGCCAGCTGAGCAGAAGAGCATTACATGATACGAATTGAACGCAGGCCAAGGCCACTTGCGCATCAAACAAATATAGGCCTTTGCGACTGCTTAAGCCAAATATGCATCTTGGCACGTCCGTTTCAGGCAAACAAAAGGACAAATACTTAAATTTGATCAAGCTTCACTGCATCGCAAAAGCACTGCGGTAATGCCAGCGTGAGCAGAAGAGCATTACATGATACGAAATGAACGCATACACAGGCCACTTGTGCATCAAACAAATATAAGCATTTGCGACTGCACAGGCCAAATATGCATCTTGGCACGTCCGTTTCTGGCAAACAAAAGGACAAATACTGAAATATGATCAAGCTTCACTGCATTGCAAAAACACTACGGTAAAGCCAGCGTGAGCAGAAGAGCATTACAAGATACGAATTGAACGCATGCACAGGCCACTTGTGCGTCAAACAAATATAAGTATTTGCGACTGCTCAGGCCAAATATGCATTTTCGCACGTCCGTTTTAGGGAGACAAAAAGACAATTACCAAAAAATTATTAAGCTTCACAGGATCGAAAAACCACTGCGGTAAAGCCAGCGTGAACAGAAGAGCATTACATGATACGAAATGAACGCATGCACAAGCCACTTGTGCATCAAAAAAATATAAGCGTTTGCGACTGCTCGGGCCCAATATGCATCTTGGCATGTCTGTTTCATGGAGACAAAGAGACAATTACCAAAACATGAATAGGCTTCACTGCATCGCGAAAGCACTGCGGTAAAGCCACCGTGAGCTGAAAAGCATTACATGATACGAAATTAACGCATGCACAGGCCACTTTTGCATCAAACAAATATAAGCATTTGCGACTGCACAGGCCAAATATGCATCTTGGCACGTCCGTTTCGGGCAAACAAAAGAACAAATGCTTAAATATGATTAAGCTTCACTGCATCACAAAAGCACTGCGGTAAAGCCAGCTTGAGCACAAGAGCATTACATCATACGAAATGAACGAATGCACAAGCCACTTGTGCATCAAAAAAATTCAAGTATTAGCGACTGCTCAGGCCAATATGCATCTTGGCACATCCATTTTAGGGAGGTAAATAGACACATACCAAAAGATGATTAAGCTTCACTGCATCGCAAGATCACTGCGCTAAAGCCAGCGTGAGCAGAAGAGCATTACATGGTACGAAACGAACACATGCACAGGCCACTTGTGCATCAAACAAATATAAGCATTTGCGACTGCTCAGGCCAAATATGCATCTTGGCACGTCCATTTCAGGGAGACAAAAAGACAGATACCAAAAGATGATTAAGCTTCACTGCATTGCAAAAGCACTGCGGTAAACCTAGCGTGAGCAGAAAAGCATTACATGATACGAAATGAACGTATGCACAGGCCAGTTGTGCATCAAACAAATATAAGCATTTGCGACTGCTCAGGCCACATATGCATCTTGGCATGTCCGTTTCAGGCAAACAAAAGGATAAATACTTAAATATGATCAAGCTTCACTGCATCGCAAAAGTACTGCGGTTAAGCCAGCGTGAGCTAAGAGCATTACATGATACGAAATGAACGCATGCACAGGCCACTTGTGCATCAAACAAATATAAGCATTTGCGACAGCTCAGGCCAAATATGCATCTTGGCACGTCTGTTTCAGAGAGACAAAAAGACAATTACCAAAAGACGATTAAGCTTCACTGCATCACGAAAGCACTGTGGTAAAGCCAACATGAGCAGAAGAGCATGAGCAGAACATGATACGAAATGAACGCAAGCACAGGCCACTTGTGCATCAAAAAATATAGGCATTTGCGACTGCTCAGGCCAAATATGCATCTTAGCACGTCCGTTTCTGGCAAACAAAAGGACAAATACTTAAATATGATCAAGCTTCACAGCATTGCAAAAACACTACGGTAAAGCCAGCGTGAGCAGAAGAGCATTACAAGATACGAAATGAACGCATGCACAGGCCACTTGTGCATCAAAGAAATATAAGCGTTTGCGACTGCTCGGGCCCAATATGCATCTTGGCATGTCTGTTTCATGGAGACAAAAAGACAATTACCAAAACATGATTAGGCTTCACTGCATCGCGAAAGCACTGCGGTAAAGCCACCGTGAGCAGAAAAGCATCACATGATACGAAATTAACGCATGCACAGGCCACTTTTGCATCAAACAAATATAAGCATTTGCGACTGCACAGGCCAAATATGCATCTTGGCACGTCCGTTTCAGGCAAACAAAAGGACAAATACTTAAATATGATCAAGCTTCACTGCATCACAAAAGCACTGCGGTAAAGCCAGCTTGAGCACAAGAGCATTACATTACACGAAATGAACGCAAGCCCACGCCACTTGTGCATCAAAAAATATAAGTATTAGCGACTGCTCAGGCCAATATGCATCTTGGCACGTCCATTTCAGGGAGACAAAAAGACACATACCAAAAGATGATTAAGCTTCACTGCATCGCAAAAGCACTGCGCTAAAGCCAGCGTGTGCAGAAGAGCATTACATGATACGAAACGAACGCATGCACAGGCCACTTGTGCATCAAACAAATATAAGCATTTGCGACTGCTCAGGCCAAATATGCATCTTGGCACGTCCGTTTCAGAGAGACAAAAAGACAATCACCGAAAGACGACTAAGCTTCACTGCATTGCGAAATTCACAGCGGTAAAGCCAGCGTGAGCGGATAAGTTTTACATGATACGAAATGAACGCAAGAACAGGCCACTTGTGCATCAAACAAATATAAGCATTTGCGACTGCACAGGCCAAATATGCATCTTGGCACGTCCCTTTCTGGCAAACAAAAGGACAAATACTTATATATGATCAAGCTTCACTGCATTGCAAAAGCACTGCGGTAAAGCCAGCGTGAGCAGGAGAGCATTACAACACACGAAATGAACGCATGCACAGGCCACTTGTGCATCAAACAAATATAAGTATTTGCGACTGCTCAGGCCAAATATGCATCTTGGCATGTCCGTCTCAGACAAACGAAAAGACAAATACTAAATTATGATCAAGCTTCACTGCATCGAAAAAGCACTGCGGTAAAGCCAGCGTGAGCAGAAGAGCATTAGATGATACGAAATGAACGCAAGCCCAGGCGACTTGCGCATCAAACAAAGATAGGCATTTGCGGCTGCTCAAGCCAAATATGCATCTTGGCACGTCCATTTCAGGCAAACAAAAGGACAAATACTTAAATTTGATCAAGCTTCACCTCATCGCAAAAGCACTGCGGTAATGCCAGCGTGAGCAGAAGAGCATTCATGATACGAAATGAACGCATGCACAGGCCACTTGTGCATCAATCAAATATAAGCATTTGCGACTGCTCAGGCCAAATATGCATCTTGACATGTCCGTTTCAAGGAGAGAAAAAACAATTACCAAGAAATGATTAGGCTTCACTGCATTGAAAGAGCACTGCGGTAAAGCCAGCATGAGCAGAAGAGCACTACATGGTACAAAATGAACGCATGCCCAGGCCACTTGTGCATCAAACAAATATAAGCATTTGCGACTGCACAGGCCAAATATGCATCTTGGCACGTCCCTTTCTGGCAAACAAAAGGACAAATACTTATATATGATCAAGCTTCACTGCATTGCAAAAGCACTGCGGTAAAGCCAGCGTGAGCAGAAGAGCATTACAACATACGAAATGAACGCATGCACAGGCCACTTGTGCATCAAACAAATATAATTATTTGCGACTGCTCAGGCCAAATATGCATCTTGGCATGTTCGTCTCAGACAAACGAAAAGACAAATACTAAAATATGATCAAGCTTCACTGCATCGAAAAAGCACTGCGGTAAAGCCACCGTGAGCAGAAAAGCATTACATGATACGAAATTAACGCATGCACAGGCCACTTTTGCATCAAACAAATATAAGCATTCGCGACTGCTCAGGCCAAATATGCATCTTGGCACGTCCGTTTCAGGGAGACAAAAAGACAAATACTTAAATATGATAAAGCTTAACTGCATCGAAAAAGCACTGCGGTAGAGCCAGCTGAGCAGAAGAGCATTACATGATACGAATTGAACGCAGGCCAAGGCCACTTGCGCATCAAACAAATATAGGCCTTTGCGACTGCTTAAGCCAAATATGCATCTTGGCACGTCCGTTTCAGGCAAACAAAAGGACAAATACTTAAATTTGATCAAGCTTCACTGCATCGCAAAAGCACTGCGGTAATGCCAGCGTGAGCAGAAGAGCATTACATGATACGAAATGAACGCATACACAGGCCACTTGTGCATCAAACAAATATAAGCATTTGCGACTGCACAGGCCAAATATGCATCTTGGCACGTCCGTTTCTGGCAAACAAAAGGACAAATACTGAAATATGATCAAGCTTCACTGCATTGCAAAAACACTACGGTAAAGCCAGCGTGAGCAGAAGAGCATTACAAGATACGAATTGAACGCATGCACAGGCCACTTGTGCGTCAAACAAATATAAGTATTTGCGACTGCTCAGGCCAAATATGCATTTTCGCACGTCCGTTTTAGGGAGACAAAAAGACAATTACCAAAAAATTATTAAGCTTCACAGGATCGAAAAACCACTGCGGTAAAGCCAGCGTGAACAGAAGAGCATTACATGATACGAAATGAACGCATGCACAAGCCACTTGTGCATCAAAAAAATATAAGCGTTTGCGACTGCTCGGGCCTAATATGCATCTTGGCATGTCTGTTTCATGGAGACAAAGAGACAATTACCAAAACATGAATAGGCTTCACTGCATCGCGAAAGCACTGCGGTAAAGCCACCGTGAGCTGAAAAGCATTACATGATACGAAATTAACGCATGCACAGGCCACTTTTGCATCAAACAAATATAAGCATTTGCGACTGCACAGGCCAAATATGCATCTTGGCACGTCCGTTTCGGGCAAACAAAAGAACAAATGCTTAAATATGATTAAGCTTCACTGCATCACAAAAGCACTGCGGTAAAGCCAGCTTGAGCACAAGAGCATTACATCATACGAAATGAACGAATGCACAAGCCACTTGTGCATCAAAAAAATTCAAGTATTAGCGACTGCTCAGGCCAATATGCATCTTGGCACATCCATTTTAGGGAGGTAAATAGACACATACCAAAAGATGATTAAGCTTCACTGCATCGCAAGATCACTGCGCTAAAGCCAGCGTGAGCAGAAGAGCATTACATGGTACGAAACGAACACATGCACAGGCCACTTGTGCATCAAACAAATATAAGCATTTGCGACTGCTCAGGCCAAATATGCATCTTGGCACCTCCGTTTCAGAGAGACAAAAAGACAATTACCGAAATATGACTAAGCTTCACTGCATTGTTAAATTCACAGCGGTAAAGCCAGCGTGAGCGGATAAGCACAACATGATACGAAATGAACGCAAGAACAGGCCACTTGTGCATCAAACAAATATAAGCATTTGCGACTGCACAGGCCAAATATGCGTCTTGGCACGTCCCTTTCTGGCAAACAAAAGGACAAATACTTATATATGATAAAGCTTCACTGCATTGCAAAAGCACTGCGGTAAAGCCAGCGTGAGCAGAAGAGCATTACAACATACGAAATGAACGCATGCACAGGCCACTTGTGCATCAAACGAATATAATTATTTGCGACTGCTCAGGCCAAATATGCATCTTGGCATGTTCGTCTCAGACAAACGAAAAGACAAATACTAAAATATGATCAAGCTTCACTGCATCAAAAAAGCACTGCGGTAAAGCCAGCGTGAGCAGAAGAGCATTAGATGATACGAAATGAACGCAAGCCCAGGCCACTTGCGCATCTAACAAAGACAGGCATTTGCGGCTGCTCAAGCCAAATATGCATCTTGGCACGTCCATTTCAGGCAAACAAAAGGACAAATACTTAAATTTGATCAAGCTTCACTGCATCGCAAAAGCACTGCGGTAATGCCAGCGTGAGCAGAAGAGCATTACACGATACGAAATGAACGCATGCACAGGCCACTTGTGCATCAAACAAATATAAGCATTTGCGACTGCTCAGGCCAAATATGCATCTTGGCACGTCCGTTTCAGAGAGACAAAAAGACAATCACCGAAAGACGACTAAGCTTCACTGCATTGCGAAATTCACAGCGGTAAAGCCAGCGTGAGCGGATAAGTTTTACATGATACAAAATGAACGCAAGAACAGGCCACTTGTGCATCAAACAAATATAAGCATTTGCGACTGCACAGGCCAAATATGCATCTTGGCACGTCCCTTTCTGGCAAACAAAAGGACAAATACTTATATATGATCAAGCTTCACTGCATTGCAAAAGCACTGCGGTAAAGCCAGCGTGAGCAGAAGAGCATTACAACATACGAAATGAACGCATGCACAGGCCAATTGTGCATCAAACAAATATAATTATTTGCGACTGCTCAGGCCAAATATGCATCTTGGCACGTTCATTTCCGGGAGACAAAACTACAATTATCAAAAGCTGATTAGGCTTCACTGTATCGCCAAAGCACTGCGGTAAAACCAGCATGAGCA
This sequence comes from Rhipicephalus microplus, assembly GCF_043290135.1. Lineage (NCBI taxonomy): Eukaryota > Metazoa > Arthropoda > Arachnida > Ixodida > Ixodidae > Rhipicephalus > Rhipicephalus microplus. The sequence continues at coordinate 240,100,298 of NC_134703.1, forward strand.
GAAGAGCATTCGATGATACGAAATGAACGCATACACAGGCCACTTGTGCATCAAACAAATATAAGCATTTGCGACTGCTCAGGCCAAATATGCATCTTGGCATGTTCGTCTCAGACAAACGAAAAGACAAATACTAAAATATGATCAAGCTTCACTGCATCGAAAAAGCACTGCGGTAAAGCCACCGTGAGCAGAAAAGCATTACATGATACGAAATTAACGCATGCACAGGCCACTTTTGCATCAAACAAATATAAGCAGTCGCGACTGCTCAGGCCAAATATGCATCTTGGCACGTCCGTTTCAGGCAAAGAAAAGGACAAATACTAAAATATCATCAAGCTTCACTGCATCGAAACAGCACTGCGGTAAAGCCAGCAGGAGCAGAAGAGCATTACATGATACGAAATGAACGCATGCACAAGCCACTTGTGCATCAAACAAACATAAGCATTTGCGACTGCTCGAGCCAAATACGCATCTCTGCACGTCCGTTTCAGGCAAACAAAAAGACAAATACTTAAATTTATTCAAGCTTCACTGCATCGCGAAAGCACTGCGGTAAAGCCAGCGTGAGCAGAAGAGCATTACATGATACGAAATGAACGCATACACAGGCCACTTGTGCATCAAACAAATATAAGCATTTGCGACTGCACAGGCCAAATATGCATCTTGGCACGTCCGTTTCTGTCAAACAAAAGGACAAATACTTAAATATGATCAAGCTTCACTGCATTGCGAAAGCACTACGGTAAAGCCAGCGTGAGCAGAAGAGCATTACAAGATACAAAATGAACGCATGCACGGGCCACTTGGGCATCAAACTAATAAAAGTATTTGCGACTGCTCAGGCCAAATATGCATCTTGGCACGTCCGTTTTAGGGAGACAAGAAGACAATTACCAAAAAATTATTAAGCTTCACTGGATCGAAAAAGCACTGTGGTAAAGCCAGCGTGAACAGAAGAGCATTACATGATACGAAATTGAAATTGCTCCAGCCACAGTTCAAATAGAGTCCGACGTTTCGAGACCGACTCGGTCCCTTCCTCAGGGGGTGACTGTCTTGGTCATCGAAGTGTCGTCGCGTCGTGTTCTCTCACCCCGGCTCCGGCTTTCTTTTTCCACCACGTTTCGGAGACCGTGAACGTACACCGAAGGCATTGTTCCCAGCGAGTGGTTCATGTTGGCAGGCGTATGCTGAATGTGCCAAGACTCGAGCAAGAGCCTCTTTCCCAAATTCCGTTCTGTTTCAATAACAGAAGCGCCGTCTAAGTCAATTTTATGGTCGTGCTTCTCGCAGTGCTCCGCCAGAGCGCTACGTTGCACTTCCATCTTCCTGACGTCGTTCTTGTGTTGGCGCATTCTTTCCGGGAAACACTTGCTCTCGCCTATGTAGCAGGCTGGACACCCAGAACACGACACTTTGTAGACAACGCCCGGGTGTAGCTCCCTCGGAGGTCGGTCTTTCGGCCGCGGTAGCAAGCGAGCGAGCGTCGAAACAGGTTTATGGATTACCGTGACCCCGGCTTTTCCTAGGACTCTCGAGAGCTGTTCACTTAGCCAGACAGATTGCTGTCAAAATGTTTACGTTTAAATGATACGAAATGAACGCATGCACAAGCCACCTGTGCATCAAACGAATATAAGCATTTGCGACTGCTCGGGCCAAATACGCATCTTGGCACGTCCGTTTCAGGCAAACAAAAAGACAAATACTTAAATTTATTCAAGCTTCACTGCATCGCAAAAGCAGTGCGGTAATGCCAGCGTGAGCAGAAGGGCATTACATGATACGAATTGAACGCATGCACAATCCACTTGTGCATGAAACAATTATAAGCATTTGCGACTGCTCAGGCTAAATATGCATCTTAGCACGTCCGTTTCAGGGAGACAATAAGACAATTACGGAAAGATGCCAAGCTTCACTGCATCGCGAAATTCACTGCGGTAAAGCCAGCGTGAGCAGAAAAGCATTACATGATACGAAATGAACGCAAGAACAGGCCACTTGTGCATCAAACAAATATAAGCATTTGCGACTGCACAGGCCAAATATGCATCTTGGCACGTCCGTTTCTGGCAAACAAAAGGACAAATACTTAAATATGATCAAGCTTCACTGCATTGCAAAAACACTACGGTAAAGCCAGCGTGAGCAGAAGAGCATTACAAGATACGAATTGAACGCATGCACAGGCCACTTGTGCATCAAAAAAAAGTATTTGAGACTGCTCAGGCCAATATGCATCTTGGCACGTCCATTTCAGGGAGACAAAAAGACACATACCAAAAGATGATTAAGCTTCACTGCATTGCAAAAGCCATGCGCTAAAGCCAGCGTGAGCAGAAGAGCATTACATGATACGAAACGAACGCATGCACAGGCCACTTGTGCATCAAACAAATATAAGCATTTGCGACTGCTCAGACCAAATATGCATCTTGGCACGTCCGTTTCAGAGAGACAAAAAGACAATTACCGAAAGATGACTAAGCTTCACTGCATTGCGAAATTCACAGCGGTACAGCCAGCGTGAGCGGAAAAGCATTACATGATACGAAATGAACGCAAGAACAGGCCACTTGTGCATCAAACAAATATAAGCATTTGCGACTGCACAGGCCAAATATGCATTTTGGCACGTCCCTTTCTGGCAAACAAAAGGACAAATACTTATATATGATTAAGCTTCACTGCATCACAAAAGCACTGCGGTAAAGCCAGCTTGAGCACAAGAGCATTACATCATACGAAATGAACGCAAGCCCACGCCACTTGTGCATCAAAAAAATATAAGTATTAGCGACTGCTCAGGCCAATATGCATCTTGGCACGTCCATTTCAGGGAGATAAAAAGACACATACCAAAAGATGATTAAGCTTCACTGCATCGCAAAAGCACTGCGCTAAAGCCAGCGTGAGCAGAAGAGCATTACATGATACGAAACGAACGCATGCACAGGCCACTTGTGCATCAAACAAATATAAGCAATTGCGACTGCTCAGGCCAAATATGCATCTTGGCACGTCCATTTCAGGCAAACAAAAGGACAAATACTAAATAATGATCAAGCTTCACTGCATCGCGAAAGCACTGCGCTAATGCCAGCGTGAGCAGAAGGGCATTACATGATACGAATAACGCATGCACAGGCCACTTGTGGGCCAAATATGCATCTTGGCACGTCCGTTTCTGGCAAACAAAAGGACAAATACTTAAATATGATCAAGCTTCACTGCATCGCGAAAGCACTGCGGTAAAGCCAGCGTGAGCAGAAGAGCATTACATGATACGAAATGAACGCATACACAGGCCACTTGTGCATCAAACAAATATAAGCATTTGCGACTGCACAGGCCAAATATGCATCTTGGCACGTCCGTTTCTGGCAAACAAAAGGACAAATACTTAAATATGATCAAGCTTCACTGCATTGCGAAAGCACTACGGTAAAGCCAGCGTGAGCAGAAGAGCATTACAAGATACGAAATGAACGCATGCACGGGCTACTTGTGCATCAAACTAATAAAAGTATTTGCGACTGCTCAGGCCAAATATGCATCTTGGCACGTCCGTTTTAGGGAGACAAGAAGACAATTACCAAAAAATTATTAAGCTTCACTGGATCGAAAAAGCACTGTGGTAAAGCCAGCGTGAACAGAAGAGCATTACATGATACGAAATTGAAATTGCTCCAGCCACAGTTCAAATAGAGTCCGACGTTTCGAGACCGACTCGGTCCCTTCCTCAGGGGGTGACTGTCTTGGTCATCGAAGTGTCGTCGCGTCGTGTTCTCTCACCCCGGCTCCGGCTTTCTCTTTCCACCACGTTTCGGAGACCGTGAACGTACACCGAAGGCATTGTTCCCAGCGAGTGGTTCATGTTGGCAGGCGTATGCTGAATGTGCCAAGACTCGAGCAAGAGCCTCTTTCCCAAATTCCGTTCTGTTTTAATAACAGAAGCGCCGTCTAAGTCAATTTTATGGTCGTGCTTCTCGCAGTGCTCCGCCAGAGCGCTACGTTGCACTTCCATCTTCCTGACGTCGTTCTTGTGTTGGCGCATTCTTTCCGGGAAACACTTGCTCTCGCCTATGTAGCAGGCTGGACACCCAGAACACGACACTTTGTAGACAACGCCCGGGTGTAGCTCCCTCGGAGGTCGGTCTTTCGGCCGCAGTAGCAAGCGAGCGAGCGTCGAAACAGGTTTATGGATTACCGTGACCCCGGCTTTTCCTAGGACTCTCGAGAGCTGTTCACTTAGCCAGACAGATTGCTGTCAAAATGTTTACGTTTAAATGATACGAAATGAACGCATGCACAAGCCACCTGTGCATCAAACGAATATAAGCATTTGCGACTGCTCGGGCCAAATACGCATCTTGGCACGTCCGTTTCAGGCAAACAAAAAGACAAATACTTAAATTTATTCAAGCTTCACTGCATCGCAAAAGCAGTGCGGTAATGCCAGCGTGAGCAGAAGGGCATTACATGATACGAATTGAACGCATGCACAATCCACTTGTGCATGAAACAATTATAAGCATTTGCGACTGCTCAGGCTAAATATGCATCTTAGCACGTCCGTTTCAGGGAGACAATAAGACAATTACGGAAAGATGCCAAGCTTCACTGCATCGCGAAATTCACTGCGGTAAAGCCAGCGTGAGCAGAAAAGCATTACATGATACGAAATGAACGCAAGAACAGGCCACTTGTGCATCAAACAAATATAAGCATTTGCGACTGCACAGGCCAAATATGCATCTTGGCACGTCCGTTTCTGGCAAACAAAAGGACAAATACTTAAATATGATCAAGCTTCACTGCATTGCAAAAACACTACGGCAAAGCCAGCGTGAGCAGAAGAGCATTACAAGATACGAATTGAACGCATGCACAGGCCACTTGTGCATCAAACAAATATAAGTATTTGCGACTTCTCAGGCCAAATATGCATCTTGGCACATCCGTTTTAGGGAGACAAAAAGACAATTACCAATAAATTATTAAGCTTCACTGGATCTAAAAAGCACTGCGGTAAAGCCAGCGTGAACAGAAGAGCATTACATGATACGAAATGAACGCATGCACAAGCCACTTGTGCATCAAACAAATATAAGCGTTTGCGACTGCTCGGGCCCAATATGCATCTTGGCATGTCCGTTTCATGGAGACAAAAAGACAATTACCAAAACATGATTAGGCTTCACTGCATCGCGAAAGCAATGCGGTAAAGCCACCGTGAGCAGAAAAGCATTACATGATACGAAATTAACGCATGCACAGGCCACTTTTGCATCAAACAAATATATGCATTTGCGACTGCACAGGCCAAATATGCATCTTGGCACGTCCGTTTCAGAGAGACAAAAAGACAATTACCGAAAGATGACTAAGCTTCACTGCATTGCGAAATTCACAGCGGTACAGCCAGCGTGAGCGGAAAAGCATTACATGATACGAAATGAACGCAAGAACAGGCCACTTGTGCATCAAACAAATATAAGCAATTGCGACTGCACAGGCCAAATATGCATTTTGGCACGTCCCTTTCTGGCAAACAAAAGGACAAATACTTATATATGATTAAGCTTCACTGCATCACAAAAGCACTGCGGTAAAGCCAGCTTGAGCACAAGAGCATTACATCATACGAAATGAACGCAAGCCCACGCCACTTGTGCATCAAAAAAATATAAGTATTAGCGACTGCTCAGGCCAATATGCATCTTGGCACGTCCATTTCAGGGAGATAAAAAGACACATACCAAAAGATGATTAAGCTTCACTGCATCGCAAAAGCACTGCGCTAAAGCCAGCGTGAGCAGAAGAGCATTACATGATACGAAACGAACGCATGCACAGGCCACTTGTGCATCAAACAAATATAAGCATTTGCGACTGCTCAGGCCAAATATGCATCTTGGCACGTCCGTTTCAGGCAAACAAAAGGACAAATACTAAATAATGATCAAGCTTCACTGCATCGCGAAAGCACTGCGCTAATGCCAGCGTGAGCAGAAGGGCATTACATGATACGAATAACGCATGCACAGGCCACTTGTGCATGAAACAATTATAAGCATTTGCGACTGCTCAGGCTAAATATGCGTCTTGGCACGTCCGTTTCAGGCAAACAAAAGGACAAATACTTAAATATGATCAAGCTTCACTGCATGGCGAAAGCACTGCGGTAAAGCCAGCGTGAACAGAAGAGCATTACATGATACGAAATGAACGAATCCACAAGCCACTTGTGCATCAAACAAATATAAGCATTTGCGACAGCTCAGGCCAAATATGCATCTTGGCACGTCCGTTTCAGAGAGACAAAAAGACAATTACCAAAAGACGATTAAGCTTCACTGCATCACGAAAGCACTGTGGTAAAGCCAACATGAGCAGAAGAGCAATACATGATACGAAATGAACGCAAGCACAGGCCACTTGTGCATAAAAAAAATATAGGCATTTGCGACTGCTCAGGCCAAATATGCATCTTAGCACATCCGTTTCAGGGAGACAATAAGACAATTACGGAAAGATGCCTAAGCTTCACTGCATCGCGAAATTCACTGCGGTAAAGCCAGCGTGAGCAGAAAAGCATTACATGATACTAAATGAACGCAAGAACAGGCCACTTGTGCATCAAACAAATATAAGCATTTGCGACTGCACAGGCCAAATATGCATCTTGGCACGTCCGTTTCTGGCAAACAAAAGGACAAATACTTAAATATGATCAAGCTTCACTGCATTGCAAAAACACTACGGTAAAGCCAGCGTGAGCAGAAGAGCATTACAAGATACGAATTGAACGCATGCACAGGCCACTTGTGCATCAAACAAATATAAGTATTTGCGACTGCTCGGGCCCAATATGCATCTTGGCATGTCTGTTTCATGGAGACAAAGAGACAATTACCAAAACATGAATAGGCTTCACTGCATCGCGAAAGCACTGCGGTAAAGCCACCGTGAGCTGAAAAGCATTACATGATACGAAATTAACGCAAGCACAGGCCACTTTTGCATCAAACAAATATAAGCATTTGCGACTGCACAGGCCAAATATGCATCTTGGCACGTCTGTTTCGGGCAAACAAAAGGACAAATACTTAAATATGATTAAGCTTCACTGCATCACAAAAGCACTGCGGTAAAGCCAGCTTGAGCACAAGAGCTTTACATCATACGAAATGAACGAATGCACAAGCCACTTGTGCATCAAAAAAATATAAGTATTAGCGACTGCTCAGGCCAATATGCATCTTGGCACATCCATTTTAGGGAGATAAAAAGACACATACCAAAAGATGATTAAGCTTCACTGCATCGCAAGATCACTGCGCTAAAGCCAGCGTGAGCAGAAGAGCATTACATGGTACGAAACGAACACATGCACAGGCCACTTGTGCATCAAACAAATATAAGCATTTGCGACTGCTCAGGCCAAATATGCATCTTGGCACCTCCGTTTCAGAAAGACAAAAAGACAATTACCGAAAGATGACTAAGCTTCACTGCATTGTGAAATTCACAGCGGTAAAGCCAGCGTGAGCGGATAAGCACAACATGATACGAAATGAACGCAAGAACAGGCCACTTGTGCATCAAACAAATATAAGCATTTGCGACTGCACAGGCCAAATATGCGTCTTGGCACGTCCATTTCTGGCAAACAAAAGGACAAATACTTATATATGATAAAGCTTCACTGCATTGCAAAAGCACTGCGGTAAAGCCAGCGTGAGCAGAAGAGCATTACAACATACGAAATGAACGCATGCACAGGCCACTTGTGCATCAAACAAATATAATTATTTGCGACTGCTCAGGCCAAATATGCATCTTGGCACGTTCAATTCCGGGAGACAAAACTGCAATTACCAAAAGCTGATTAGGCTTCACTGCATCGCCAAAGCACTGCGGTAAAACCAGCATGAGCAGAAGAGCATTCGATGATACGAAATGAACGCATACACAGGCCACTTGTGCATCAAACAAATATAAGCATTTGCGACTGCTCAGGCCAAATATGCATCTTGGCATGTTCGTCTCAGACAAACGAAAAGACAAATACTAAAATATGATCAAGCTTCACTGCATCGAAAAAGCACTGCGGTAAAGCCAGCGTGAGCAGAAGAGCATTAGATGATACGAAATGAACGCAAGCCCAGGCCACTTGCGCATCTAACAAAGATAGGCATTTGCGGCTGCTCAAGCCAAATATGCATCTTGGCACGTCCATTTCAGGCAAACAAAAGGACAAATACTTAAATTTGATCAAGCTTCACTGCATCGCAAAAGCACTGCGGTAATGCCAGCGTGAGCAGAAGAGCATTACATGATACGAAATGAACGCATGCACAGGCCACTTGTGCATCAAACAAATATAAGCATTTGCGACGGCTCAGGCCAAATATGCATCTTGGCACGTCCGTTTCATGGAGACAAAAAGATAATTAACAAAAGATGATTAAGCTTCACTGCATCGCGAAAGCACTGCGGTAAAGCCACCGTGAGCAGAAAAGCATTACATGATACGAAATTAACGCATGCACAGGCCACTTTTGCATCAAACAAATATAAGCATTCGCGACTGCTCAGGCCAAATATGCACCTTGGCACGTCCGTTTCAGGCAAACAAAAGGACAAATACTAAAATATCATCAAGCTTCACTGCATCGAAACAGCACGGCGGTAAAGCCAGCAAGAGCAGAAGAGCATTACATGATACGAAATGAACGCATGCACAAGCCACTTGTGCATCAAACAAATATCAGCATTTGCGACTGCTCGAGCCAAATACGCATCTTGGCACGTCCATTTCAGGCAAACAAAAAGACAAATACTTAAATTCATTCAAGTTTCACTGCATCGCGAAAGCAATGCGGTAAAGCCAGCGTGAGCAGAAGAGCATTACATGATACGAAATGAACGCATACACAGGCCACTAGTGCATCAAACAAATATAAGTATTTGTGACTTCTCAGGCCAAATATGCATCTTGGCACGTCCGTTTTAGGGAGACAAAAAGACAATTACCAAAAAATTATTAAGCTTCACTGGATCGAAAAAGCACTGTGGTAAAGCCAGCGTGAACAGAAGAGCATTACATGATACGAAATGAACGCATGCACAAGCCACCTGTGCATCAAACAAATATAAGCATTTGCGACTGCTCGGGCCAAATACGCATCTTGGCACGTCCATTTCAGGGAGACAAAAAGACACATACCAAAAGATGATTAAGCTTCACTGCATTGCAAAAGCACTGCGCTAAAGCCAGCGTGAGCAGAAGAGCATTACATGATACGAAATGAACGCAAGAACAGGCCACTTGTGCATCAAACAAATATAAGCATTTGCGACTGCACAGGCCAAATATGCATCTTGGCACGTCCGTTTCAGGCAAACAAAAGGACAAATACTTAAATATGATCAAGCTTCACTGCATCACAAAAGCACTGCGGTAAAGCCAGCTTGAGCACAAGAGCATTACATCATACGAGATGAACTCAAGCCCACGCCACTTGTGCATCAAAAAAAAAGTATTTGAGACTGCTCAGGCCAATATGCATCTTGGCACGTCCATTTCAGGGAGACAAAAAGACACATACCAAAAGATGATTAAGCTTCACTGCATTGCAAAAGCACTGCGGTAAACCTAGCGTGAGCAGAAAAGCATTACATGATACGAAATGAACGTATGCACAGGCCACTTGTGCATCAAACAAATATAAGCATTTGCGACTGCTCAGGCCACATATGCATCTTGGCATGTCCGTTTCAGGCAAACAAAAGGATAAATACTTAAATATGATCAAGCTTCACTGCATCGCAAAAGTACTGCGGTTAAGCCAGCGTGAGCTAAGAGCATTACATGATACGAAATGAACGCATGCACAGGCCACTTGTGCATCAAACAAATATAAGCATTTGCGACAGCTCAGGCCAAATATGCATCTTGGCACGCCCGTTTCAGAGAGACAAAAAGACAATTACCAAAAGACGATTAAGCTTCACTGCATCACGAAAGCACTGTGGTAAAGCCAACATGAGCAGAAGAGCAATACATGATACGAAATGAACGCAAGCACAGGCCACTTGTGCATAAAAAAAATATAGGCATTTGCGACTGCTCAGGCCAAATATGCATCTTAGCACATCCGTTTCAGGGAGACAATAAGACACTTACGGAAAGATGCCTAAGTTTCACTGCATCGCGAAATTCACTGCGGTAAAGCCAGCGTGAGCAGAAAAGCATTACATGATACTAAATGAACGCAAGAACAGGCCACTTGTGCATCAAACAAATATAAGCATTTGCGACTGCACAGGCCAAATATGCATCTTGCCACGTCCGTTTCTGGCAAACAAAAGGACAAATACTTAAATATGATCAAGCTTCACTGCATTGCAAAAACACTACGGTAAAGCCAGCGTGAGCAGAAGAGCATTACAAGATACGAATTGAACGCATGCACAGGCCACTTGTGCATCAAACAAATATAAGTATTTGCGACTGCTCAGGCCAAATATGCATTTTCGCACGTCCGTTTTAGGGAGACAAAAAGACAATTACCAAAAAATTATTAAGCTTCACAGGATCGAAAAACCACTGCGGTAAAGCCAGCGTGAACAGAAGAGCATTACATGATACGAAATGAACGCATGCACAAGCCACTTGTGCATCAAAAAAATATAAGCGTTTGCGACTGCTCGGGCCCAATATGCATCTTGGCATGTCTGTTTCATGGAGACAAAGAGACAATTACCAAAACATGAATAGGCTTCACTGCATCGCGAAAGCACTGCGGTAAAGCCACCGTGAGCTGAAAAGCATTACATGATACGAAATTAACGCATGCACAGGCCACTTTTGCATCAAACAAATATAAGCATTTGCGACTGCACAGGCCAAATATGCATCTTGGCACGTCCGTTTCGGGCAAACAAAAGGACAAATACTTAAATATGATTAAGCTTAACTGCATCACAAAAGCACTGCGGTAAAGCCAGCTTGAGCACAAGAGCATTACATCATACGAAATGAACGAATGCACAAGCCACTTGTGCATCAAAAAAATATAAGTATTAGCGCCTGCTCAGGCCAATATGCATCTTGGCACATCCATTTTAGGGAGATAAAAAGACACATACCAAAAGATGATTAAGCTTCACTGCATCGCAAAATCACTGCGCTAAAGCCAGCGTGAGCAGAAGAGCATTACATGGTACGAAACGAACACATGCACAGGCCACTTGTGCATCAAACAAATATAAGCATTTGCGACTGCTCAGGCCAAATATGCATCTTGGCACCTCCGTTTCAGAGAGACAAAAAGACAATTACCGAAAGATGACTAAGCTTCACTGCATTGCGAAATTCACAGCGGTAAAGCCAGCGTGAGCGGATAAGCACAACATGATACGAAATGAACGCAAGAACAGGCCACTTGTGCATCAAACAAATATAAGCATTTGCGACTGCTCAGGCCAAATATGCATCTTGGCATGTTCGTCTCAGACAAACGAAAAGACAAATACTAAAATATGATCAAGCTTCACTGCATCGAAAAAGCACTGCGGTAAAGCCAGCGTGAGAAGAAGAGCATTCGATGATACGAAATGAACGCAAGCCCAGGCCACTTGCGCATCTAACAAAGATAGGCATTTGCGGCTGCTCAAGCCAAATATGCATCTTGGCACGTCCATTTCAGGCAAACAAAAGGACAAATACTTAAATTTGATCAAGCTTCACTGCATCGCAAAAGCACTGCGGTAATGCCAGCGTGAGCAGAAGAGCATTACATGATACGAAATGAACGCATGCACAGGCCACTTGTGCATCAAACAAATATAAGCATTTGCGACTGCTCAGGCCAAATATGCATCTTGGCACGTCCGTTTCATGGAGACAAAAAGATAATTACCAAAAGATTATTAAGCTTCACTGCATCGCGAAAGCACTGCGGTAAAGCCACCGTGAGCAGAAAAGCATTACATGATACGAAATTAACGCATGCACAGGCCACTTTTGCATCAAACAAATATAAGCATTCGCGACTGCTCAGGCCAAATATGCATCTTGGCACGTCCGTTTCAGGCAAACAAAAGGACAAATACTAAAATATCATCAAGCTTCACTGCATCGAAACAGCACGGCGGTAAAGCCAGCATGAGCAGTAGAGCATTACATGATACGAAATGAACGCATGCACAAGCCACTTGTGCATCAAACAAATATCAGCATTTGCGACTGCTCGAGCCAAATACGCATCTTGGCACGTCCGTTTCAGGCAAACAAAAAGACAAATACTTAAATTTATTCAAGTTTCACTGCATCGCGAAAGCACTGCGGTAAAGCCAGCGTGAGCAAAAGAGCATTACATGATACGAAATGAACGCATACACAGGCCACTAGTGCATCAAACAAATATAAGTATTTGTGACTGCTCAGGCCAAATATGCATCTTGGCACGTCCGTTTTAGGGAGACAAAAAGACAATTACCAAAAAATTATTAAGCTTCACTGGATCGAAAAAGCACTGTGGTAAAGCCAGCGTGAACAGAAGAGCATTACATGATACGAAATGAACGCATGCACAAGCCACCTTTGAATCAAACAAATATAAGCATTTGCGACTGCTCGGGCCAAATACGCATCTTGGCACGTCCATTTCAGGGAGACAAAAAGACACATACCAAAAGATGATTAAGCTTCACTGCATTGCAAAAGCACTGCGCTAAAGCCAGCGTGAGCAGAAGAGCATTACATGATACGAAATGAACGCAAGAACAGGCCACTTGTGCATCAAACAAATATAAGCATTTGCGACTGCACAGGCCAAATATGCATCTTGGCACGTCCGTTTCAGGCAAACAAAAGGACAAATACTTAAATATGATCAAGCTTCACTGCATCACAAAAGCACTGCGGTAAAGCCAGCTTGAGCACAAGAGCATTACATCATACGAGATGAACTCAAGCCCACGCCACTTGTGCATCAAAAAAAAGTATTTGAGACTGCTCAGGCCAATATGCATCTTGGCACGTCCATTTCAGGGAGACAAAAAGACACATACCAAAAGATGATTAAGCTTCACTGCATTGCAAAAGCACTGCGGTAAACCTAGCGTGAGCAGAAAAGCATTACATGATACGAAATGAACGTATGCACAGGCCACTTGTGCATCAAACAAATATAAGCATTTGCGACTGCTCAGGCCACATATGCATCTTGGCATGTCCGTTTCAGGCAAACAAAAGGATAAATACTTAAATATGATCAAGCTTCACTGCATCGCAAAAGTACTGCGGTTAAGCCAGCGTGAGCTAAGAGCATTACATGATACGAAATGAACGCATGCACAGGCCACTTGTGCATCAAACAAATATAAGCATTTGCGACAGCTCAGGCCAAATATGCATCTTGGCACGTCCGTTTCAGAGAGACAAAAAGACAATTACCAAAAGACGATTAAGCTTCACTGCATCACGAAAGCACTGTGGTAAAGCCAACATGAGCAGAAGAGCATGAGCAGAAGAACATGATACGAAATGAACGCAAGCACAGGCCACTTGTGCATCAAAAAATATAAGCATTTGCGACTGCTCAGGCCAAATATGCATCTTAGCACGTCCGTTTCAGGGAGACAATAAGACAATTACCGAAAGATGCCTAAGCTTCACTGCATCGCGAAATTCACTGCGGTAAAGCCAGCGTGAGCAGAAAAGCATTACATAATACGAAATGAACGCAAGAACAGGCCACTTGTGCATCAAACAAATATGAGCATTTGCGACTGCACAGGCCAAATATGCATCTTGGCACGTCCGTTTCTGGCAAACAAAAGGACAAATACTTAAATATGATCAAGCTTCACAGCATTGCAAAAACACTACGGTAAAGCCAGCGTGAGCAGAAGAGCATTACAACATACGAAATGAACGCATGCACAGGCCACTTGTGCATCAAAGAAATATAAGCGTTTGCGACTGCACAGGCCAAATATGCATCTTGGCAAGTCCGTTTCAGGCAAACAAAAGGACAAATACTTAAATATGATCAAGCTTCACTGCATCACAAAAGCACTGCGGTAAAGCCAGCTTGAGCACAAGAGCATTACATTACACGAAATGAACGCAAGCCCACGCCACTTGTGCATCAAAAAATATAAGTATTAGCGACTGCTCAGGCCGATATGCATCTTGGCACGTCCATTTCAGGCAGACAAAAAGACACATACCAAAAGATGATTAGCTTCACTGCATCGCAAAAGCACTGCGCTAAAGCCAGCGTGAGCAGAAGAGCATTACATGATACGAAACGAACGCATGCACAGGCCACTTGTGCATCAAACAAATATAAGCATTTGGGACTGCTCAGGCCAAATATGCATCTTGGCACGTCCGTTTCAGAGAGACAAAAAGACAATCACCGAAAGACGACTAAGCTTCACTGCATTGCGAAATTCACAGCGGTAAAGCCAGCGTGAGCGGATAAGTTTTACATGATACGAAATGAACGCAAGAACAGGCCACTTGTGCATCAAACAAATATAAGCATTTGCGACTGCACAGGCCAAATATGCATCTTGGCATGTCCGTCTCAGACAAACGAAAAGACAAATACTAAAATATGATCAAGCTTCACTGCATCGAAAAAGCACTGCGGTAAAGCCAGCGTGAGCAGAAGAGCATTAGATGATACGAAATGAACGCAAGCCCAGGCGACTTGCGCATCAAACAAAGATAGGCATTTGCGACTGCTCAGGCCAAATATGCATCTTGGCACGTCCGTTTCAGGGAGACAAAAAGACAAATACTTAAATATGATAAAGCTTAACTGCATCGAAAAAGCACTGCGGTAGAGCCAGCTGAGGAGAAGAGCATTACATGATACGAATTGAACGCAGGCCAAGGCCACTTGCGCATCAAACAAATATAGGCCTTTGCGACTGCTTAAGCCAAATATGCATCTTGGCACGTCCGTTTCAGGCAAACAAAAGGACAAATACTTAAATTTGATCAAGCTTCACTGCATCGCAAAAGCACTGAGGTAAATCCAGCGTGAGCAGAAGAGCATTACATGATACGAAATGAACGCATGCACAGGCCACTTGTGCATCAATCAATTATAAGCATTTGCGACTGCTCAGGCCAAATATGCATCTTGGCTTGTCCATTTCAGGGAGACGAAAAACAATTACTGAGAGATGATTTAGCTTCACTGCATCGCGAAAGCACTGCGGTAAAGCCAGCGTGAGCACAAAAGAATTACATCATACGAAATGAACGCATGCCCACGCCACTTGTGCATCAAAAAATATAAGTATTTGCGACTCCTCAGGCCATTATGCATCTTGGGACGTCCACTTCAGGGAGACAAAAAGACACATACCAAAAGATGATTAAGCTTCACTTCATCGCAAAAGCACTGCGGTAAAGCCAGCGTGAGCAGAAAAGCATTACATGATACGAAATGAACGTATGCACATGCCACTTGTGCATCAAACAAATATAAGCATTTGCGACTGCTCAGGCCACATTTGCATCTTGGCATGTCCGTTTCAGGCAAACAAAAGGATAAATACTTAAATATGATCAAGCTTCACTGCATCGCAAAAGTACTGCGGTTAAGCCAGCGTGAGCTAAGAGCATTACATGATACGAAATGAACGCATGCACAGGCCACTTGTGCATCAAACAAATATAAGCATTTGAGACAGCTCAGGCCAAATATTCATCTTGGCACGTCCGTTTCAGAGAGACAAAAAGACAATTACCAAAAGACGATTAAGCTTCACTGCATCACGAAAGCACTGTGGTAAAGCCAACATGAGCAGAAGAGCATGAGCAGAAGAACATGATACGAAATGAACGCAAGCACAGGCCACTTGTGCATCAAAAAATATAGGCATTTGCGACTGCTCAGGCCAAATATGCATCTTAGCACGTCCGTTTCAGGGAGACAATAAGACAATTACCGAAAGATGCCTAAGCTTCACTGCATCGCGAAATTCACTGCGGTAAAGCCAGCGCGAGCAGAAAATCATTACATAATACGATATGAACGCAAGAACAGGCCACTTGTGCATCAAACAAATATAAGCATTTGCGACTACACAGGCCAAATATGCATCTTGGCACGTCCGTTTCTGGCAAACAGAAGGACAAATACTTAAATATGATCAAGCTTCACTGCATTGCAAAAACACTACGGTAAAGCCAGCGTGAGCAGAAGAGCATTACAAGATACGAAATGAACGCATGCACAGGCCACTTGTGCATCAAAAAATTTAAGTATTAGCGACTGCTCAGGCCAATATGCATCTTGGCACGTCCATTTCAGGGAGACAAAAAGACACATACCAAAAGATGATTAAGCTTCACTGCATCGCAAAAGCAGTGCGCTAAAGCCAGCGTGAGCAGAAGAGCATTACATGATACGAAACGAACGCATGCACAGGCCACTTGTGCATCAAACAAATATAAGCATTTGCGACTGCTCAGGCCAAATATGCATCTTGGCACGTCCGTTTCAGAGAGACAAAAAGACAATCCCTGAAAGACGACCAAGCTTCACTGCATTGCGAAATTCACAGCGGTAAAGCCAGCGTGAGCGGATAAGTATTACATGATACGAAATGAACGCAAGAACAGGCCACTTGTGCATCAAACAAATATAAGCATTTGCGACTGCACAGGCCAAATATGCATCTTGGCACGTCCCTTTCTGGCAAACAAAAGGATAAATACTTATATATGATCAAGCTTCACTGCATTGCAAAAGCACTGCGGTAAAGCCAGCGTGAGCAGAAGAGCATTACAACATACGAAATGAACGCATGCACAGGCCACTTGTGCATCAAACAAATATAAGTATTTGCGACTGCTCAGGCCAAATATGCATCTTGGCATGTCCGTCTCAGACAAACGAAAAGACGAATACTAAAATATGATCAAGCTTCACTGCATCGAAAAAGCACTGCGGTAAAGCCAGCGTGAGCAGAAGAGCATTAGATGATACGAAATGAGCGCAAGCCCAGGCCACTTGCGCATCAAACAAAGATAGGTATTTGCGGCTGCTCAAGCCAAATATGCATCTTGGCACGTCCATTTCAGGCAAACAAAAGGACAAATACTTAAATTTGATCAAGCTTCACTGCATCGCAAAAGCACTGCGGTAATGCCAGCGTGAGCAGAAGAGCATTACATGATACGAAATGAACGCATGCACTGGCCACTTGTGCATCAATCAAATATAAGCATTTGCGACTGCTCAGGCCAAATATGCATCTTGACATGTCCGTTTCAAGAGGACAAAAAAAACAATTACCAAGAAATGATTAGGCTTCACTGCATTGAAAGAGCACTGCGGTAAAGCCATCATGAGCAGAAGAGCACTACATGGTACAAAATGAACGCATGCCCAGGCCACTTGTGCATCAAACAAATATAAGCATTTGCGACTGCACAGGCCAAATATGCATCTTGGCACGTCCGCTTCAGGCAAACAAAAGGACAAATACTTAAATATGATCAAACTTCACTGCATCACAAAAGCACTGCGGTAAAACCAGCTTGAGCAAATAGCATTACATGATACGAAATGAACGCATGCACAGGCCACTTGTGCATCAAACAAATATAAGCATTTGCGACTGCTCAGGCCAAATATGCATCTTGGCCCGTTCGTTTCATGGAGACAAAAAGACAATTACCAAAAAATGATTAAGCTTCACTGCATCGCGAAAGCACTGCGGTAAAGCCACCGTGAGCAGAAAAGCATTACATGATACGAAATTAACGCATGCACAGGCCACTTTTGCATCAAACAAATATAAGCATTCGTGACTGCTCAGGCCAAATATGCATCTTGGCACGTCCGTTTCAGGCAAACAAAAGGACAAATACTAAAATATTATCAAGCTTCACTGCATCGAAACAGCATTGCGGTAAAGCCAGCATGAGCAGAAGAGCACTAGAAGATACGAAATGAAAGCATGCACAGGCCACTTGTGCATCAAACAAATATAAGTATTTGCGACTGCTCAGGCCAAATATGCATCTTGGTACGTCCGTTTTAGGGAGACAAAAAGACAATTACCAAAAAATTATTAAGCTTCACTGGATCAAAAAAGCACTGTGGTAAAGCCAGCGTGAGCAGAAGAGCATTACATGATACTAATTGAACGCATCCACAGGCAACTTGTGCATCAATCAAATATAAGCATTTGCGACTGCTCAGGCCAAATAAGCATCTTGGCATGTCCGTTTCAGGGAGACAAAAAACAATTACCAAGAGATGTTTAAGCTTCACTGCATCGCGAAAGCACTGCGGTAAAGCCAGCGTGAGCAGAAGAGCATTACATGATACGAAAGGAACGCATGCCCAGGCCACTTGTGCGTCAAACAATGATAAGCATTTGCGACTGCTCAGGCCAAATATGCATCTTGGCACGTCCGTTTCAGGGAGACAAAAAGACAAATACTTAAATATGATAAAGCTTAACTGCATCGAAAAAGCACTGCGGTAGAGCCAGTTGAGCAGAAGAGCATTACATGATACGAATTGAATGCAGGCCAAGGCCACTTGCGCATCAAACAAATGTAGGCATTTGCGACTGCTTAAGCCAAATATGCATCTTGGCACGTCCGTTTCAGGCAAACAAAAGGACAAATACTTAAATTTGATCAAGCGTCATTGCATCGCAAAAGCACTGAGGTAAATCCAGCGTGAGCAGAAGAGCATTACATGATACGAAATGAACGCATGCACAGGCCACTTGTGCATCAATCAATTATAAGCATTTGCGACTGCTCAGGCCAAATATGCATCTTGGCTTGTCCATTTCAGGGAGACGAAAAACAATTACTGAGAGATGATTAAGCTTCACTGCATCGCGAAAGCACTGCGGTAAAGCCAGCGTGAGCACAAAAGAATTACATCATACGAAATGAACGCATGCCCACGCCACTTGTGCATCAAAAAATATAAGTATTTGCGACTCCTCAGGCCATTATGCATCTTGGGACGTCCATTTCAGGGAGACAAAAAGACACATACCAAAAGATGATTAAGCTTCCCTGCATCGCAAAAGCACTGCGGTAAAGCCAGCGTGAGCAGAAAAGCATTACATGATACGAAATGAACGTATGCACATGCCACTTGTGCATCAAACAAATATAAGCATTTGCGACTGCTCAGGCCACATTTGCATCTTATCATGACCGTTTCAGGCAAACAAAAGGATAAATACCTAAATATGATTAAGCTTCACTGCATCGCAAAAGTACTGCGGTTAAGCCAGCGTGAGCTAAGAGCATTACATGATACGAATGAACGCATGCATAGGCCACTTGTGAATCAAATTAATATAAGCATTTGCGACAGCTCAGGCCAAATATTCATCTTGGCACGTCCGTTTCAGAGAGACAAAAAGACAATTACCAAAAGACGATTAAGCTTCACTGCATCACGAAAGCACTGTGGTAAAGCCAACATGAGCAGAAGAGCATGAGCAGAAGAACATGATACGAAATGAACGCAAGCACAGGCCACTTGTGCATCAAAAAATATAGGCATTTGCGACTGCTCAGGCCAAATATGCATCTTAGCACGTCCGTTTCAGGGAGACAATAAGACAATTACCGAAAGATGCCTAAGCTTCACTGCATCGCGAAATTCACTGCGGTAAAGCCAGCGCGAGCAGAAAATCATTACATAATACGAAATGAACGCAAGAACAGGCCACTTGTGCATCAAACAAATATAAGCATTTGCGACTGCACAGGCCAAATATGCATTTGGCACGTCCGTTTCTGGCAAACAGAAGGACAAATACTTAAATATGATCAAGCTTCACTGCATTGCAAAAACACTACGGTAAAGCCAGCGTGAGCAGAAGAGCATTACAAGATACGAAATGAACGCATGCACAGGCCACTTGTGCATCAAAAAATTTAAGTATTAGCGACTGCTCAGGCCAATATGCATCTTGGCACGTCCATTTCAGGGAGACAAAAAGACACATACCAAAAGATGATTAAGCTTCACTGCATCGCAAAAGCAGTGCGCTAAAGCCAGCGTGAGCAGAAGAGCATTACATGATACGAAACGAACGCATGCACAGGCCACTTGTGCATCAAACAAATATAAGCATTTGCGACTGCTCAGGCCAAATATGCATCTTGGCACGTCCGTTTCAGAGAGATAAAAAGACAATCACCGAAAGACGACCAAGCTTCACTGCATTGCGAAATTCACAGCGGTAAAGCCAGCGTGAGCGGATAAGTATTACATGATACGAAATGAACGCAAGAACAGGCCACTTGTGCATCAAACAAATATAAGCATTTGCGACTGCACAGGCCAAATATGCATCTTGGCACGTCCCTTTCTGGCAAACAAAAGGATAAATACTTATATATGATCAAGCTTCACTGCATTGCAAAAGCACTGCGGTAAAGCCAGCGTGAGCAGAAGAGCATTACAACATACGAAATGAACGCATGCACAGGCCACTTGTGCATCAAACAAATATAAGTATTTGCGACTGCTCAGGCCAAATATGCATCTTGGCATGTCCGTCTCAGACAAACGAAAAGACGAATACTAAAATATGATCAAGCTTCACTGCATCGAAAAAGCACTGCGGTAAAGCCAGCGTGAGCAGAAGAGCATTAGATGATACGAAATGAGCGCAAGCCCAGGCCACTTGCGCATCAAACAAAGATAGGTATTTGCGGCTGCTCAAGCCAAATATGCATCTTGGCACGTCCATTTCAGGCAAACAAAAGGACAAATACTTAAATTTGATCAAGCTTCACTGCATCGCAAAAGCACTGCGGTAATGCCAGCGTGAGCAGAAGAGCATTACATGATACGAAATGATTCAGATGAAAAACTTCCGGCCAATAAAATAACGCACACAGGAAACGAAGAAGGAGACAGGAAAGAGGCCAGACTACCAACTGTTTATTCACATATGCGTGGCTCAAGTATATATACTCATACGGTCACATGGTGAAGCTAAGTGCTCTTTAAAAAATAACCAAAAATTGCCCAAAGTAATAAACTGACTCATAATCATTCAAAGCTTTCTTCGCTCTACTAATCGCTACAGATTACAAACAAGATTCTAGGAACGTGTTTTCCTTCCTGCGCAGTGTCACGGAGCTATCGCTGCAGCATGCTTCACCACTCTTTGCAATATGAAAAGCTTCCAAAATTTCCCGTGCCAATTTTTCATGGCTTTTGCCTAAAATCTTGATTTCGTTCAGCAGTGGCTTACAATTGCACTGTTTACAATGAAGGGCTAGATTGGAGCCTGTGCCTTTCTCAAGTGATTTGAAATGTTCCCAGGCCCTAAAATTCACACAACGCCCTGTTTGGCCTATGTATAACATCCCGCACGTCAATGGAATTGCATACACCACGCCAACAACACACTTCACAAAAACCTTCCCATGCTTCGCCACACACTGAAACTTCTTCTTTTTCCCGATGCGTGCACACAAACCACCCAATTTCCTTGGTGCGGAAAATACCACGGACACTCCAAACCTGAACGCCACTTTTTTCAAGCCATGCGCTACACGGTGCGTATAGGGCAACACCTGTGGTATCCTCTGCTCTGGACCTGTCTGTTTGGTTTTCTTTTTTCCTTTCATTTTTTGTAGTAACGTTTCAGCAACAGCTGACAAAACAGAACTGGGAAAGCCAGCGTTTTTTAGTCTCTCTATCTGGGCGGTGAAGCTCGTCTCAAGCATGTGCTCACATGACTTTGTCAGGGCAGATTCAAGGCAAAGAGAACCGATGGCCCTCTTTACCGTTTTAGAGTGTGAAGAGTTATACGGTAACAGCTCTTTCTTTGCTCTTGGCGAATACATCCAACACACGTTTCCATCACAACATCTAATGTTTATGTCTAAAAATTGGAGGCTATTGTTCAGCGGCACCTCATGCGTAAAACTCAGGCCTTTCCCTAGGTTTTTAAAGTAGCATAATACGCTTTGTACGGTGTTGTCATAAGTCAGATTAAAATCAGCTGCTAAAACTACCAAAAAGTCATCCACGTATCTAAAAATTTGCAGGACAGTGCCTTTGTCAAACGTGGATTCTAAATCCCGGTCAATGGAAGATAAAAAAATATTACACAGCACAGGGGCAACGCAAGATCCAATGCATATCCCTTTCTTTTGAACAAACAAGCCTGAGTCAAAGGAAACAACCGTCGCCCGAAGGTAAAACTCGAGGAGCGACATAAACTTGTCCACACTAATGCCCACAGAATTTTGAAATGCAACAGTTCCATTACACTCAATGCACTCTCGGACAGACTTAAACAGCTCTGTATGCGGTACAGAGTAGAACAAATCCTCGACATCAATAGAAAATAAAAAACCTATTTCCTTCTGCTTCTTTTTTAGAAAAGCAATGACATCTGTCGAATTCTTTGTTAAGAATGGGTCCCGCAACTCGAGCCCCCGCAAGTGGTCAAATAAAAAAGAGCTAACTTGTTGTAACCAAGTACCGCGTTCACTGACGATACACCTGAATGGCATGTGTGGCTTGTGTGTCTTCACCACGAAGAATACGTCCAGAGTTCCTTTCTTGCATTTCCTGATGTCACTGGCTAACCTAGGAAGCTGCATCCCGTTGCACATAGCTATCGCTTTAGTCTTCACTCTGCAAGTTTTGCTGCTCACCTGTACAAAGTTCTTCGATAAAGCTTCAGTGGAATTTTGGAAGCTTTTCATATTGCAAAGAGTGGTGAAGCATGCTGCAGCGATAGCTCCGTGACACTGCGCAGGAAGGAAAACACGTTCCTAGAATCTTGTTTGTAATCTGTAGCGATTAGTAGAGCGAAGAAAGCTTTGAATGATTATGAGTCAGTTTATTACTTTGGGCAATTTTTGGTTATTTTTTAAAGAGCACTTAGCTTCACCATGTGACCGTATGAGTATATATACTTGAGCCACGCATATGTGAATAAACAGTTGGTAGTCTGGCCTCTTTCCTGTCTCCTTCTTCGTTTCCTGTGTGCGTTATTTTATTGGCCGGAAGTTTTTCATCTGAAGCAATGCACCAACTAGCCCAACAACGAGTATTATTGAAATACGAAATGAACGCATGCACTGGCCACTTGTGCATCAATCAAATATAAGCATTTGCGACTGCTCAGGCCAAATATGCATCTTGACATGTCCGTTTCAAGAGGACAAAAAAACAATTACCAAGAAATGATTAGGCTTCACTGCATTGAAAGAGCACTGCGGTAAAGCCATCATGAGCAGAAGAGCACTACATGGTACAAAATGAACGCATGCCCAGGCCACTTGTGCATCAAACAAATATAAGCATTTGCGACTGCACAGGCCAAATATGCATCTTGGCACGTCCGCTTCAGGCAAACAAAAGGACAAATACTTAAATATGATCAAGCTTCACTGCATCACAAAAGCACTGCGGTAAAACCAGCTTGAGCAAATAGCATTACATGATACGAAATGAACGCATGCACAGGCCACTTGTGCATCAAACAAATATAAGCATTTGCGACTGCTCAGGCCAAATATGCATCTTGGCCCGTTCGTTTCATGGAGACAAAAAGACAATTACCAAAAAATGATTAAGCTTCACTGCATTGCGAAAGCACTGCGGAAAAGCCACCGTGAGCAGAAAAGCATTACATGATACGAAATTAACGCATGCACAGGCCACTTTTGCATCAAACAAATATAAGCATTCGTGACTGCTCAGGCCAAATATGCATCTTGGCACGTCCGTTTCAGGCAAACAAAAGGACAAATACTAAAATATCATCAAGCTTCACTGCATCGAAACAGCATTGCGGTAAAGCCAGCATGAGCAGAAGAGCACTAGAAGATACGAAATGAAAGCATGCACAGGCCACTTGTGCATCAAACAAATATAAGTATTTGCGACTGCTCAGGCCAAATATGCATCTTGGTACGTCCGTTTTAGGGAGACAAAAAGACAATTACCAAAAAATTATTAAGCTTCACTGGATCAAAAAAGCACTGTGGTAAAGCCAGCGTGAGCAGAAGAGCATTACATGATACTAATTGAACGCATCCACAGGCAACTTGTGCATCAATCAAATATAGGCATTTGCGACTGCTCAGGCCAAATAAGCATTTTGGCATGTCCGTTTCAGGGAGACAAAAAACAATTACCAAGAGATGTTTAAGCTTCACTGCATCGCGAAAGCACTGCGGTAAAGCCAGCGTGAGCAGAAGAGCATTACATGATACGAAAGGAACGCATGCCCAGGCCACTTGTGCGTCAAACAATGATAAGCATTTGCGACTGCTCAGGCCAAATATGCATCTTGGCACGTCCGTTTCAGGGAGACAAAAAGACAAATACTTAAATATGATAAAGCTTAACTGCATCGAAAAAGCACTGCGGTAGAGCCCGTTGAGCAGAAGAGCATTACATGATACGAATTGAATGCAGGCCAAGGCCACTTGCGCATCAAACAAATGTAGGCATTTGCGACTGCTTAAGCCAAATATGCATCTTGGCACGTCCGTTTCAGGCAAACAAAAGGACAAATACTTAAATTTGATCAAGCGTCACTGCATCGCAAAAGCACTGAGGTAAATCCAGCGTGAGCAGAAGAGCATTACATGATACGAAATGAACGCATGCACAGGCCACTTGTGCATCAATCAATTATAAGCATTTGCGACTGCTCAGGCCAAATATGCATCTTGGCTTGTCCATTTCAGGGAGACGAAAAACAATTACTGAGAGATGATTAAGCTTCACTGCATCGCGAAAGCACTGCGGTAAAGCCAGCGTGAGCACAAAAGAATTACATCATACGAAATGAACGCATGCCCACGCCACTTGTGCATCAAAAAATATAAGTATTTGCGACTCCTCAGGCCATTATGCATCTTGGGACGTCCATTTCAGGGAGACAAAAAGACACATACCAAAAGATGATTAAGCTTCACTGCATCGCAAAAGCACTGCGGTAAAGCCAGCGTGAGCAGAAAAGCATTACATGATACGAAATGAACGTATGCACATGCCACTTGTGCATCAAACAAATATAAGCATTTGCGACTGCTCAGGCCACATTTGCATCTTGGCATGACCGTTTCAGGCAAACAAAAGGATAAATACCTAAATATGATTAAGCTTCACTGCATCGCAAAAGTACTGCGGTTAAGCCAGCGTGAGCTAAGAGCATTACATGATACGAAATGAACGCATGCACAGGCCACTTGTGAATCAAATAAATATAAGCATTTGCGACAGCTCAGGCCAAATATTCATCTTGGCACGTCCGTTTCAGAGAGACAAAAAGACAATTACCAAAAGACGATTAAGCTTCACTGCATCACGAAAGCACTGTGGTAAAGCCAACATGAGCAGAAGAGCATGAGCAGAAGAACATGATACGAAATGAACTCAAGCACAGGCCAGTTGTGCATCAAAAAATATAGGCATTTGCGACTGCTCAGGCCAAATATGCATCTTAGCACGTCCGTTTCAGGGAGACAATAAGACAATTACCGAAAGATGCCTAAGCTTCACTGCATCGAGAAATTCACTGCGGTAAAGCCAGCGCGAGCAGAAAAGCATTACATAATACGAAATGAACGCAAGAACAGGCCACTTGTGCATCAAACAAATATAAGCATTTGCGACTGCACAGGCCAAATATGCATCTTCGCACGTCCGTTTCTGGCAAACAAAAGGACAAATACTTAAATATGATCAAGCTTCACTGCATTGCAAAAACACTACGGTAAAGCCAGCGTGAGCAGAAGAGCATTACAAGATACGAAATGAACGCATGCACAGGCCACTTGTGCATCAAACAAATATAAGTATTTGCGACTGCTCAGGCCAAATATGCATCTTGGTACGTCCGTTTTAGGGAGACAAAAAGACAATTACCAAAAAATTATTAAGCTTCACTGGATCAAAAAAGCACTGTGGTAAAGCCAGCGTGAGCAGAAGAGCATTACATGATACAAATTGAACGCATCCACAGGCAACTTGTGCATCAATCAAATATAAGCATTTGCGACTGCTCAGGCCAAATAAGCATCTTGGCATGTCCGTTTCAGGGAGACAAAAAACAATTACCAAGAGATGAGTAAGCTTCACTGCATCGCGAAAGCACTGCGGTAAAGCCAGCGTGAGCAGATCATTACATGATACGAAAGGAACGCATGCCCAGGACACTTGTGCGTCAAACAAATATAAGCATTTGCGACTGCTCAGGCCAAATATGCATCTTGGCACGTCCGTTTCAGGGAGACAAAAAGACAAATACTTAAATATAATAAAGCTTAACTGCATCGAAAAAGCACTGCGGTAGAGCCAGCTGAGCAGAAGAGCATTACATGATACGCATTGAACGCAGGCCAAGGCCACTTGCGCATCAAACAAATATAGGCCTTTGCGGCTGCTTAAGCCAAATATGCATCTTGGCACGTCCGTTTCAGGCAAACAAAAGGACAAATACTTAAATTTGATCAAGCTTCACTGCATCGCAAAAGCACTGAGGTAAATCCAGCGTGAGCAGAAGAGCATTACATGATACGAAATGAACGCATGCACAGGCCACTTGTGCATCAATCAATTAAAAGCATTTGCGACTGCTCAGGCCAAATATGCATCTTGGCTTGTCCATTTCAGGGAGACGAAAAACAATTACTGAGAGATGATTTAGCTTCACTGCATCGCGAAAGCACTGCGGTAAAGCCAGCGTGAGCACAAAAGAATTACATCATACGAAATGAACGCATGCCCACGCCACTTGTGCATCAAAAAAATATAAGTATTTGCGACTCCTCAGGCCATTATGCATCTTGGGACGTCCACTTCAGGGAGACAAAAAGACACATACCAAAAGATGATTAAGCTTCACTGCATCGCAAAAGCACTGCGGTAAAGCCAGCGTGAGCAGAAAAGCATTACATGATACGAAATGAACGTATGCACATGCCACTTGTGCATCAATTAAATATAAGCATTTGCGACTGCTCAGGCCACATTTGCATCTTGGCATGTCCGTTTCAGGCAAACAAAAGGATAAATACTTAAATATGATCAAGCTTCACTGCATCGCAAAAGTACTGCGGTTAAGCCAGCGTGAGCTAAGAGCATTACATGATACGAAATGAACGCATGCACAGGCCACTTGTGCATCAAACAAATATAAGCATTTGCGACAGCTCAGGCCAAATATTCATCTTGGCACGTCCGTTTCAGAGAGACAAAAAACAATTACCAAGAGATGATTAAGCTTCACTGCATCGCGAAAGCACTGCGGTAAAGCCAGCGTGAGCAGAAGAGCATTGCATGATACGAAGGGAACGCATGCCCAGGACACTTGTGCGTCAAACAAATATAAGCATTTGCGACTGCTCAGGCCAAATATGCATCTTGGCACGTCCGTTTCAGGGAGACAAAAAGACAAATACTTAAATATGATAAAGCTTAACTGCATCGAAAAAGCACTGCGGTAGAGCCAGCTGAGCAGAAGAGCATTACATGATACGAATTGAACGCAGGCCAAGGCCACTTGCGCATCAAACAAATATAGGCCTTTGCGACTGCTTAAGCCAAATATGCATCTTGGCACGTCCGTTTCAGGCAAACAAAAGGACAAATACTTAAATTTGATCAAGCTTCACTGCATCGCAAAAGCACTGAGGTAAATCCAGCGTGAGCAGAAGAGCATTACACGATACGAAATGAACGCATGCACAGGCCACTTGTGCATCAATCAATTATAAGCATTTGCGACTGCTCAGGCCAAATATGCATCTTGGCTTGTCCATTTCAGGGAGACGAAAAACAATTACTGAGAGATGATTTAGCTTCACTGCATCGCGAAAGCACTGCGGTAAAGCCAGCGTGAGCACAAAAGAATTACATCATACGAAATGAACGCATGCCCACGCCACTTGTGCATCAAAAAATATAAGTATTTGCGACTCCTCAGGCCATTATGCATCTTGGGACGTCCACTTCAGGGAGACAAAAAGACACATACCAAAAGATGATTAAGCTTCACTTCATCGCAAAAGCACTGCGGTAAAGCCAGCGTGAGCAGAAAAGCATTACATGATACGAAATGAACGTATGCACATGCCACTTGTGCATCAAACAAATATAAGCATTTGCGACTGCTCAGGCCACATTTGCATCTTGGCATGTTCGTTTCAGGCAAACAAAAGGATAAATACTTAAATATGATCAAGCTTCACTGCATCGCAAAAGTACTGCGGTTAAGCCAGCGTGAGCTAAGAGCATTACATGATACGAAATGAACGCATGCACAGGCCACTTGTGCATCAAACAAATATAAGCATTTGAAACAGCTCAGGCCAAATATTCATCTTGGCACGTCCGTTTCAGAGAGACAAAAAGACAATTACCAAAAGACGATTAAGCTTCACTGCATCACGAAAGCACTGTGGTAAAGCCAACATGAGCAGAAGAGCATGAGCAGAAGAACATGATACGAAATGAACGCAAGCACAGGCCACTTGTGCATCAAAAAATATAGGCATTTGCGACTGCTCAGGCCAAATATGCATCTTAGCACGTCCGTTTCAGGGAGACAATAAGACAATTACCGAAAGATGCCTAAGCTTCACTGCATCGCGAAATTCACTGCGGTAAAGCCAGCGCGAGCAGAAAATCATTACATAATACGAAATGAACGCAAGAACAGGCCACTTGTGCATCAAACAAATATAAGCCTTTGCGACTGCACAGGCCAAATATGCATCTTGGCACGTCCGTTTCTGGCAAACAGAAGGACAAATACTTAAATATGATCAAGCTTCACTGCATTGCAAAAACACTACGGTAAAGCCAGCGTGAGCAGAAGAGCATTACAAGATACGAAATGAACGCATGCACAGGCCACTTGTGCATCAAAAAATTTAAGTATTAGCGACTGCTCAGGCCAATATGCATCTTGGCACGTCCATTTCAGGGAGACAAAAAGACACATACCAAAAGATGATTAAGCTTCACTGCATCGCAAAAGCAGTGCGCTAAAGCCAGCGTGAGCAGAAGAGCATTACATGATACGAAACGAACGCATGCACAGGCCACTTGTGCATCAAACAAATATAAGCATTTGCGACTGCTCAGGCCAAATATGCATCTTGGCACGTCCGTTTCAGAGAGACAAAAAGACAATCACCGAAAGACGACTAAGCTTCACTGCATTGCGAAATTCACAGCGGTAAAGCCAGCGTGAGCGGATAAGTATTACATGATACGAAATGAACGCAAGAACAGGCCACTTGTGCATCAAACAAATATAAGCATTTGCGACTGCACAGGCCAAATATGCATCTTGGCACGTCCCTTTCTGGCAAACAAAAGGACAAATACTTATATATGATCAAGCTTCACTGCATTGCAAAAGCACTGCGGTAAAGCCAGCGTGAGCAGAAGAGCATTACAACATACGAAATGAACGCATGCACAGGCCACTTGTGCATCAAACAAATATAAGTATTTGCGACTGCTCAGGCCAAATATGCATCTTGGCATGTCCGTCTCAGACAAACGAAAAGACAAATACTAAAATATGATCAAGCTTCACTGCATCGAAAAAGCACTGCGGTAAAGCCAGCGTGAGCAGAAGAGCATTAGATGATACGAAATGAGCGCAAGCCCAGGCCACTTGCGCATCAAACAAAGATAGGCATTTGCGGCTGCTCAAGCCAAATATGCATCTTGGCACGTCCATTTCAGGCAAAGAAAAGGACAAATACTTAAATTTGATCAAGCTTCACTGCATCGCAAAAGCACTGCGGTAATGCCAGCGTGAGCAGAAGAGCATTACATGATACGAAATGAACGCATGCACTGGCCACTTGTGCATCAATCAAATATAAGCATTTGCGACTGCTCAGGCCAAATATGCATCTTGACATGTCCGTTTCAAGAGGACAAAAAAACAATTACCAAGAAATGATTAGGCTTCACTGCATTGAAAGAGCACTGCGGTAAAGCCATCATGAGCAGAAGAGCACTACATGGTACAAAATGAACGCATGCCCAGGCCACTTGTGCATCAAACAAATATAAGCATTTGCGAATGCACAGGCCAAATATGCATCTTGGCACGTCCGCTTCAGGCAAACAAAAGGACAAATACTTAAATATGATCAAGCTTCACTGCATCACAAAAGCACTGCGGTAAAACCAGCTTGAGCAAATAGCATTACATGATACGAAATGAACGCATGCACAGGCCACTTGTGCATCAAACAAATATAAGCCTTTGCGACTGCTCAGGCCAAATATGCATCTTGGCCCGTTCGTTTCATGGAGACAAAAAGACAATTACCAAAAAATGATTAAGCTTCACTGCATCGCGAAAGCACTGCGGTAAAGCCACCGTGAGCAGAAAAGCATTACATGATACGAAATTAACGCATGCACAGGCCACTTTTGCATCAAACAAATATAAGCATTCGTGACTGCTCAGGCCAAATATGCATCTTGGCACGTCCGTTTCAGGCAAACAAAAGGACAAATACTAAAATATCATCAAGCTTCACTGCATCGAAACAGCACTGTGGTAAAGCCAGCGTGAGCAGAAGAGCATTACATGATACTAATTGAACGCATCCACAGGCAACTTGTGCATCAATCAAATATAAGCATTTGCGACTGCTCAGGCCAAATAAGCATCTTGGCATGTCCGTTTCAGGGAGACAAAAAACAATTACCAAGAGATGTTTAAGCTTCACTGCATCGCGAAAGCACTGCGGTAAAGCCATCGTGAGCAGAAGAGCATTACATGATACGAAAGGAAGGCATGCCCAGGCCACTTGTGCGTCAAACAATGATAAGCATTTGCGACTGCTCAGGCCAAATATGCATCTTGGCACGTCCGTTTCAGGGAGACAAAAAGACAAATACTTAAATATGATAAAGCTTAACTACATCGAAAAAGCACTGTGGTAGAGCCAGTTGAGCAGAAGAGCATTACATGATACGAATTGAATGCAGGCCAAGGCCACTTGCGCATCAAACAAATATAGGCATTTGCGACTGCTTAAGCCAAATATGCATCTTGGCACGTCCGTTTCAGGCAAACAAAAGGACAAATACTTATATTTGATCAAGCGTCACTGCATCGCAAAAGCACTGAGGTAAATCCAGCGTGAGCAGAAGAGCATTACATGATACGAAATGAACGCATGCACAGGCCACTTGTGCATCAATCAATTATAAGCATTTGCGACTGCTCAGGCCAAATATGCATCTTGGCTTGTCCATTTCAGGGAGACGAAAAACAATTACTGAGAGATGATTAAGCTTCACTGCATCGCGAAAGCACTGCGGTAAAGCGAGCGTGAGCACAAAAGAATTACATCATACGAAATGAACGCATGCCCACGCCACTTGTGCATCAAAAAATATAAGTATTTGCGACTCCTCAGGCCATTATGCATCTTGGGACGTCCATTTCAGGGAGACAAAAAGACACATACCAAAAGATGATTAAGCTTCACTGCATCGCAAAAGCACTGCGGTAAAGCCAGCGTGAGCAGAAAAGCATTACATGATACGAAATGAACGTATGCACATGCCACTTGTGCATCAAACAAATATAAGCATTTGCGACTGCTCAGGCCACATTTGCATCTTGGCATGACCGTTTCAGGCAAACAAAAGGATAAATACTTAAATATGATTAAGCTTCACTGCATCGCAAAAGTACTGCGGTTAAGCCAGCGTGAGCTAAGAGCATTACATGATACGAAATGAACGCATGCACAGGCCACTTGTGCATCAAATAAATATAAGCATTTGCGACAGCTCAGGCCAAATATTCATCTTGGCACGTCCGTTTCAGAGAGACAAAAAGACAATTACCAAAAGACGATTAAGCTTCACTGCATCACGAAAGCACTGTGGTAAAGCCAACATGAGCAGAAGAGCATGAGCAGAAGAACATGATACGAAATGAACGCAAGCACAGGCCACTTGTGCATCAAAAAATATAGGCATTTGCGACTGCTCAGGCCAAATATGCATCTTAGCACGTCCGTTTCAGGGAGACAATAAGACAATTACCGAAAGATGCCTAAGCTTCACTGCATCGATAAATTCACTGCGGTAAAGCCAGCGCGAGCAGAAAAGCATTACATAATACGAAATGAACGCAAGAACAGGCCACTTGTGCATCAAACAAATATAAGCATTTGCGACTGCACAGGCCAAATATGCATCTTGGCACGTCCGTTTCTGGCAAACAAAAGGACAAATACTTAAATATGATCAAGCTTCACTGCATTGCAAAAACACTACGGTAAAGCCAGCGTGAGCAGAAGAGCATTACAAGATACGAAATGAACGCATGCACAGGCCACTTGTGCATCAAACAAATATAAGTATTTGCGACTGCTCAGGCCAAATATGCATCTTGGTACGTCCGTTTTAGGGAGACAAAAAGACAATTACCAAAAAATTATTAAGCTTTACTGGATCAAAAAAGCACTGTGGTAAAGCCAGCGTGAGCAGAAGAGCATTACATGATACAAATTGAACGCATCCACAGGCAACTTGTGCATCAATCAAATATAAGCATTTGCGACTGCTCAGGCCAAATAAGCATCTTGGCATGTCCGTTTCAGGGAGACAAAAAACAATTACCAAGAGATGATTAAGCTTCACTGCATCGCGAAAGCACTGCGGTAAAGCCAGCGTGAGCAGAAGAGCATTACATGATACGAAAGGAACGCATGCCCAGGACACTTGTGCGTCAAACAAATATAAGCATTTGCGACTGCTCAGGCCAAATATGCATCTTGGCACGTCCGTTTCAGGGAGACAAAAAGACAAATACTTAAATATAATAAAGCTTAACTGCATCGAAAAAGCACTGCGGTAGAGCCAGCTGAGCAGAAGAGCATTACATGATACGCAATGAACGCAGGCCAAGGCCACTTGCGCATCAAACAAATATAGGCCTTTGCGACTGCTTAAGCCAAATATGCATCTTGGCACGTCCGTTTCAGGCAAACAAAAGGACAAATACTTAAATTTGATCAAGCTTCACTGCATCGCAAAAGCACTGAGGTAAATCCAGCGTGAGCAGAAGAGCATTACATGATACGAAATGAACGCATGCACAGGCCACTTGTGCATCAATCAATTAAAAGCATTTGCGACTGCTCAGGCCAAATATGCATCTTGGCTTGTCCATTTCAGGGAGACGAAAAACAATTACTGAGAGATGATTTAGCTTCACTGCATCGCGAAAGCACTGCGGTAAAGCCAGCGTGAGCACAAAAGAATTACATCATACGAAATGAACGCATGCCCACGCCACTTGTGCATCAAAAAAATATAAGTATTTGCGACTCCTCAGGCCATTATGCATCTTGGGACGTCCGCTTCAGGCAAACAAAAGGACAAATACTTAAATATGATCAAGCTTCACTGCATCACAAAAGCACTGCGGTAAAACAAGCTTGAGCGAATAGCATTACATGATACGAAATGAACGCATGCACAGGCCACTTGTGCATCAAACAAATATAAGCATTTGCGACTGCTCAGGCCAAATATGCATCTTGGCCCGTTCGTTTCATGGAGACAAAAAGACAATTACCAAAAAATGATTAAGCTTCACTGCATCGCGAAAGCACTGCGGTAAAGCCACCGTGAGCAGAAAAGCATTACATGATACGAAATTAACGCATGCACAGGCCACTTTTGCATCAAACAAATATAAGCATTCGTGACTGCTCAGGCCAAATATGCATCTTGGCACGTCCGTTTCAGGCAAACAAAAGGACAAATACTAAAATATCATCAAGCTTCACTGCATTGAAACAGCATTGCGGTAAAGCCAGCATGAGCAGAAGAGCACTACAAGATACGAAATGAACGCATGCACAGGCCACTTGTGCATCAAACAAATATAAGTATTTGCGACTGCTCAGGCCAAATATGCATCTTGGTACGTCCGTTTCAGAGAGACAAAAAGAAAATTACCAAAAGACGATTAAGCTTCACTGCATCACGAAAGCACTGTGGTAAAGCCAACATGAGCAGAAGAGCATGAGCAGAAGAACATGATACGAAATGAACGCAAGCACAGGCCACTTGTGCATCAAAAAATATAGGCATTTGCGACTGCTCAGGCCAAATATGCATCTTAGCACGTCCGTTTCAGGGAGACAATAAGACAATTACCGAAAGATGCCTAAGCTTCACTGCATCGAGAAATTCACTGCGGTAAAGCCAGCGCGAGCAGAAAAGCATTACATAATACGAAATGAACGCAAGAACAGGCCACTTGTGCATCAAACAATTATAAGCATTTGCGACTGCACAGGCCAAATATGCATCTTGGCACGTCCGTTTCTGGCAAACAAAAGGACAAATACTTAAATATGATCAAGCTTCACTGCATTGCATAAACACTACGGTAAAGCCAGCGTGAGCAGAAGAGCATTACAAGATACGAAATGAACGCATGCACAGGCCACTTGTGCATCAAACAAATATAAGTATTTGCGACTGCTCAGGCCAAATATGCATCTTGGTTCGTCCGTTTTAGGGAGACAAAAAGACAATTACCAAAAAATTATTAAGCTTCACTGGATCAAAAAAGCACTGTGGTAAAGCCAGCGTGAGCAGAAGAGCATTACATGATACAAATTGAACGCATCCACAGGCAACTTGTGCATCAATCAAATATAAGCATTTGCGACTGCTCAGGCCAAATAAGCATCTTGGCATGTCCGTTTCAGGGAGACAAAAAACAATTACCAAGAGATGATTAAGCTTCACTGCATCGCGAAAGCACTGCGGTAAAGCCAGCGTGAGCAGAAGAGCATTACATGATACGAAAGGAACGCATGCCCAGGACACTTGTGCGTCAAACAAATATAAGCATTTGCGACTGCTCAGGCCAAATATGCATCTTGGCACGTCCGTTTCAGGGAGACAAAAAGACAAATACTTAAATATAATAAAGCTTAACTGCATCAAAAAAGCACTGCGGTAGAGCCAGCTGAGCAGAAGAGCATTACATGATACGCATTGAACGCAGGCCAAGGCCACTTGCGCATCAAACAAATATAGGCCTTTGCAACTGCTTAAGCCAAATATGCATCTTGGCACGTCCGTTTCAGGCAAACAAAAGGACAAATACTTAAATTTGATCAAGCTTCACTGCATCGCAAAAGCACTGAGGTAAATCCAGCGTGAGCAGAAGAGCATTACATGATACGAAATGAACGCATGCACAGGCCACTTGTGCATCAATCAATTAAAAGCATTTGCGACTGCTCAGGCCAAATATGCATCTTGGCTTGTCCATTTCAGGGAGACGAAAAACAATTACTGAGAGATGATTTAGCTTCACTGCATCGCGAAAGCACTGCGGTAAAGCCAGCGTGAGCACAAAAGAATTACATCATACGAAATGAACGCATGCCCACGCCACTTGTGCATCAAAAAAATATAAGTATTTGCGACTCCTCAGGCCATTATGCATCTTGGGACGTCCACTTCAGGGAGACAAAAAGACACATACCAAAAGATGATTAAGCTTCACTGCATCGCAAAAGCACTGCGGTAAAGCCAGCGTAAGCAGAAAAGCATTACATGATACGAAATGAACGTATGCACATGCCACTTGTGCATCAAACAAATATAAGCATTTGCGACTGCTCAGGCCACATTTGCATCTTGGCATGTCCGTTTCAGGCAAACAAAAGGATAAATACTTAAATATGATCAAGCTTCACTGCATCGCAAAAGTACTGCGGCTAAGCAAGCGTGAGCTAAGAGCATTACATGATACGAAATGAACGCATGCACAGGCCACTTGTGCATCAAACAAATATAAGCATTTGCGACAGCTCAGGCCAAATATTCATCTTGGCACGTCCGTTTCAGAGAGACAAAAAGACAATTACCAAAAGACGATTAAGCTTCACTGCATCACGAAAGCACTGTGGTAAAGCCAACATGAGCAGAAGAGCATGAGCAGAAGAACATGATACGAAATGAACGCAAGCACAGGCCACTTGTGCATCAAAAAATATAGGCATTTGCGACTGCTCAGGCCAAATATGCATCCTAGCACGTCCGTTTCAGGGAGACAATAAGACAATTACCGAAAGATGCCTAAGCTTCACTGCATCGCGAAATTCACTGCGGTAAAGCCAGCGCGAGCAGAAAATCATTACATAATACGAAATGAACGCAAGAACAGGCCACTTGTGCATCAAACAAATATAAGCATTTGCGACTGCACAGGCCAAATATGAATCTTGGCACGTCCGTTTCTGGCAAACAGAAGGACAAATACTTAAATATGATCAAGCTTCACTGCATTGCAAAAACACTACGGTAAAGCCAGCGTGAGCAGAAGAGCATTACAAGATACGAAATGAACGCATGCACAGGCCACTTGTGCATCAAAAAATATAAGTATTAGCGACTGCTCAGGCCAATATGCATCTTGGCACGTCCATTTCAGGGAGACAAAAAGACACATACCAAAAGATGATTAAGCTTCACTGCATCGCAAAAGCAGTGCGCTAAAGCCAGCGTGAGCAGAAGAGCATTACATGATACGAAACGAACGCATGCAGAGGCCACTTGTGCATCAAACAAATATAAGCATTTGCGACTGCTCAGGCCAAATATGCATCTTGGCACGTCCGTTTCAGAGAGACAAAAAGACAATCACCGAAAGAAGACTAAGCTTCACTGCATTGCGAAATTCACAGCGGTAAAGTTAGCGTTAGCGGATAAGTATTACATGATACGAAATGAACGCAAGAACAGGCCACTTGTGCATCAAACAAATATTAGCGTTTGCGACTGCACAGGCCAAATATGCATCTTGGCACGTCCCTTTCTGGCAAACAAAAGGACAAATACTTATATATGATCAAGCTTCACTGCATTGCAAAAGCACTGCGGTAAAGCCAGCGTGAGCAGAAGAGCATTACAACATACGAAATGAACGCATGCACAGGCCACTTGTGCATCAAACATATATAAGTATTTGCGACTGCTCAGGCCAAATATGCATCTTGGCATGTCCGTCTCAGACAAACGAAAAGACAAATACTAAAATATGATCAAGCTTCACTGCATCGAAAAAGCACTGCGGTAAAGCCAGCGTGAGCAGAAGAGCATTAGATGATACGAAATGAACGCAAGCCCAGGCCACTTGCGCATCAAACAAAGATAGGCATTTGCGGCTTCTCAAGCCAAATATGCATCTTGGCACGTCCATTTCAGGCAAACAAAAGGACAAATACTTAAATTTGATCAAGCTTCACTGCATCGCAAAAGCACTGCGGTAATGCCAGCGTGAGCAGAAGAGCATTACATGATACGAAATGAACGCATGCACTGGCCACTTGTGCATCAATCAAATATAAGCATTTGCGACTGCTCAGGCCAAATATGCATCTTGGCATGTCCGTTTCAAGGAGACAAAAAAACAATTACCAAGAAATGATTAGGCTTCACTGCATTGAAAGAGCACTGCAATAAAGCCATCATGAGCAGAA
Organism: Rhipicephalus microplus; assembly: GCF_043290135.1. Taxonomy (NCBI): domain Eukaryota; kingdom Metazoa; phylum Arthropoda; class Arachnida; order Ixodida; family Ixodidae; genus Rhipicephalus; species Rhipicephalus microplus. Next base: position 240,137,907 of record NC_134703.1, read on the forward strand.
GAGCACTACATGGTACAAAATGAACGCATGCCCAGGCCACTTGTGCATCAAACAAATATAAGCATTTGCGACTGCACAGGCCAAATATGCATCTTGGCACGTCCGCTTCAGGCAAACAAAAGGACAAATACTTAAATATGATCAAGCTTCACTGCATCACAAAAGCACTGCGGTAAAACAAGCTTGAGCGAATAGCATTACATGATACGAAATGAACGCATGCACAGGCCACTTGTGCATCAAACAAATATAAGCATTTGCGACTGCTCAGGCCAAATATGCATCTTGGCCCGTTCGTTTCATGGAGACAAAAAGACAATTACCAAAAAATGATTAAGCTTCACTGCATCGCGAAAGCACTGCGGTAAAACCACCGTGAGCAGAAAAGCATTGCATGATACGAAATTAACGCATGCACAGGCCACTTTTGCATCAAACAAATATAAGCATTCGTGACTGCTCAGGCCAAATATGCATCTCTGCACGTCCGTTTCAGGCAAACAAAAGGACAAATACTAAAATATCATCAAGCTTCACTGCATCGAAACAGCATTGCGGTAAAACCAGCATGAGCAGAAGAGCACTACAAGATACGAAATGAACGCATGCACAGGCCACTTGTGCATCAAACAAATATAAGTATTTGCGACTGCTCAGGCCAAATATGCATCTTGGTACGTCCGTTTTAGGGAGACAAAATGACAATTACCAAAAAATTATTAAGCTTCACTGGATCAAAAAAGCACTGTGGTAAAGCCAGCATGAGCAGAAGAGCATTACATGATACTAATTGAACGCATCCACAGGCAACTGTGCATCAATCAAATCTAAGCGTTTGCGACTGCTCAGGCCAAATAAGCATCTTGGCATGTCCGTTTCAGGGAGACAAAAAACAATTACCAAGAGATGATTAAGCTTCACTGCATCGCGAAAGCACTGCGGTAAAGCCAGCGTGAGCAGAAGAGCATTACATGATACGAAAGGAACGCATGCCCAGGCCACTTGTGCGTCAAACAATGATAAGCATTTGCGACTGCTCAGGCCAAATATGCATCTTGGCACGTCCGTTTCAGGGAGACAAAAAGACAAATACTTAAATATGATAAATCTTAACTGCATCGAAAAAGCACTGCGGTAGAGCCAGTTGAGCAGAAGAGCATTACATGATACGAATTGAATGCAGGCCAAGGCCACTTGCGCATCAAACAAATATAGGCATTTGCGACTGCTTAAGCCAAATATGCATCTTGGCACGTCCGTTTCAGGCAAACAAAAGGACAAATATTTAAATTTGATCAAGCGTCACTGCATCGCAAAAGCACTGAGTTAAATCCAGCGTGAGCAGAAGAGCATTACATGATACGAAATGAACGCATGCACAGGCCACTTGTGCATCAATCAATTATAAGCATTTGCGACTGCTCAGGCCAAATATGCATCTTGGCTTGTCCATTTCAGGGAGACGAAAAACAATTACTGAGAGATGATGAAGCTTCACTGCATCGCGAAAGCACTGCGGTAAAGCCAGCGTGAGCACAAAAGAATTACATCATACGAAATGAACGCATGCCCACGCCACTTGTGCATCAAAAAATATAAGTATTTGCGACTCCTCGGGCCATTATGCATCTTGGGACGTCCACTTCAGGGAGACAAAAAGACACATACCAAAAGATGATTAAGCTTCACTGCATCGCAAAAGCACTGCGGTAAAGCCAGCGTGAGCAGAAAAGCATTACATGATACGAAATGAACGTATGCACATGCCACTTGTGCATCAAACAAATATAAGCATTTGCGACTGCTCAGGCCACATTTGCATCTTGGCATGTCCGTTTCAGGCAAACAAAAGGATAAATACTTAAATATGATCAAGCTTCACTGCATCGCAAAAGTACTGCGGTTAAGACAGCGTGAGCTAAGAGCATTACATGATACGAAATGAACGCATGCACAGGCCACTTGTGCATCAAACAAATATAAGCATTTGCGACAGCTCAGGCCAAATATTCATCTTGGCACGTCCGTTTCAGAGAGACAAAAAGACAATTACCAAAAGACGATTAAGCTTCACTGCATCACGAAAGCACTGTGGTAAAGCCAACATGAGCAGAAGAGCATGAGCAGAAGAACATGATACGAAATGAACGCAAGCACAGGCCACTTGTGCATCAAAAAATATAGGCATTTGCGACTGCTCAGGCCAAATATGCATCTTAGCACGTCCGTTTCAGGGAGACAATAAGACAATTACCGAAAGATGCCTAAGCTTCACTGCATCGCGAAATTCTCTGCGGTAAAGCCAGCGCGAGCAGAAAATCATTACATAATACGAAATGAACGCAAGAACAGGCCACTTGTTCATCAAACAAATATAAGCATTTGCGGCTGCAGAGGCCAAATATGCATCTTGGCACGTCCGTTTCTGGCAAACAGAAGGACAAATACTTAAATATGATCAAGCTTCACTGCATTGCAAAAACACTACGGTAAAGCCAGCGTGAGCAGAAGAGCATTACAAGATACGAAATGAACGCATGCACAGGCCACTTGTGCATCAAAAAATATAAGTATTAGCGACTGCTCAGGCCAATATGCATCTTGGCACGTCCATTTCAGGGAGACAAAAAGACACATACCAAAAGATGATTAAGCTTCACTGCATCGAAAAAGCAGTGCGCTAAAGCCAGCGTGAGCAGAAGAGCATTACATGATACGAAACGAACGCATGCACAGGCCACTTGTGCATCAAACAAATATAAGCATTTGCGACTGCTCAGGCCAAATATGCATCTTGGCACGTCCGTTTCAGAGAGACAAAAAGACAATCACCGAAAGACGACTAAGCTTCACTGCATTGCGAAATTCACAGCGGTAAAGCCAGCGTGAGCGGATAAGTTTTACATGATACGAAATGAACGCAAGAACAGGCCACTTGTGCATCAAACAAATATAAGCATTTGCGACTGCACAGGCCAAATATGCATCTTGGCACGTCCCTTTCTGGCCAACAAAAGGACAAATACTTATATATGATCAAGCTTCACTGCATTGCAAAAGCACTGCGGTAAAGCCAGCGTGAGCAGAAGAGCATTACAACATACGAAATGAACGCATGCACAGGCCACTTGTGCATCAAACAAATATAAGTATTTGCGACTGCTCAGGCCAAATATGCATCTTGGCATGTCCGTCTCAGACAAACGAAAAGACAAATACTAAAATATGATCAAGCTTCACTGCATCGAAAAAGCACTGCGGTAAAGCCAGCGTGAGCAGAAGAGCATTAGATGATACGAAATGAACGCAAGCCCAGGCCACTTGCACATCAAACAAAGATAGGCATTTGCGGCTGCTCAAGCCAAATATGCATCTTGGCACGTCCATTTCAGGCAAACAAAAGGACAAATACTTAAATTTGATCAAGCTTCACTGCATCGCAAAAGCACTGCGGTAATGCTAGCGTGAGCAGAAGAGCATTACATGATACGAAATGAACGCATGCACTGGCCACTTGTGCATCAATCAAATATAAGCATTTGCGACTGCTCAGGCCAAATATGCATCTTGACATGTCCGTTTCAAGGAGACAAAAAAACAATTACCAAGAAATGATTAGGCTTCACTGCATTGAAAGAGCACTGCGGTAAAGCCATCATGAGCAGAAGAGCACTACATGGTACAAAATGAACGCATGCCCAGGCCACTTGTGCATCAAACAAATATAAGCCTTTGCGACTGCACAGGCCAAATATGCATCTTGGCACGTCCGCTTCAGGCAAACAAAAGGACAAATACTTAAATATGATCAAGCTTCACTGCATCACAAAAGCACTGCGGTAAAACCAGCTTGAGCAAATAGCATTACATGATACGAAATGAACGCATGCACAGGCCACTTGTGCATCAAACAAATATAAGCATTTGCGACTGCTCAGGCCAAATATGCATCTTGGCCCGTTTGTTTCATGGAGACAAAAAGACAATTACCAAAAAATGATTAAGCTTCACTGCATCGCGAAAGCACTGCGGTAAAACCACCGTGAGCAGAAAAGCATTGCATGATACGAAATTAACGCATGCACAGGCCACTTTTGCATCAAACAAATATAAGCATTCGTGACTGCTCAGGCCAAATATGCATCTCTGCACGTCCGTTTCAGGCAAACAAAAGGACAAATACTAAAATATCATCAAGCTTCACTGCATCGAAACAGCATTGCGGTAAAGCCAGCATGAGCAGAAGAGCACTACAAGATACGAAATGAACGCATGCACAGGCCACTTGTGCATCAAACAAATATAAGTATTTGCGACTGCTCAGGCCAAATATGCATCTTGGTACGTCCGTTTTAGGGAGACAAAATGACAATTACCAAAAAATTATTAAGCTTCACTGGATCAAAAAAGCACTGTGGTAAAGCCAGCATGAGCAGAAGAGCATTACATGATACTAATTGAACGCATCCACAGGCAACTTGTGCATCAATCAAATCTAAGCGTTTGCGACTGCTCAGGCCAAATAAGCATCTTGGCATGTCCGTTTCAGGGAGACAAAAAACAATTACCAAGAGATGATTAAGCTTCACTGCATCGCGAAAGCACTGCGGTAAAGCCAGCGTGAGCAGAAGAGCATTACATGATACGAAAGGAACGCATGCCCAGGCCACTTGTGCGTCAAACAATGATAAGCATTTGCGACTGCTCAGGCCAAATATGCATCTTGGCACGTCCGTTTCAGGGAGACAAAAAGACAAATACTTAAATATGATAAAGCTTAACTGCATCGAAAAAGCACTGCGGTAGAGCCAGTTGAGCAGAAGAGCATTACATGATACGAATTGAATGCAGGCCAAGGCCACTTGCGCATCAAACAAATATAGGCATTTGCGACTGCTTAAGCCAAATATGCATCTTGGCACGTCCGTTTCAGGCAAACAAAAGGACAAATATTTAAATTTGATCAAGCGTCACTGCATCGCAAAAGCACTGAGTTAAATCCAGCGTGAGCAGAAGAGCATTACATGATACGAAATGAACGCATGCACAGGCCACTTGTGCATCAATCAATTATAAGCATTTGCGACTGCTCAGGCCAAATATGCATCTTGGCTTGTCCATTTCAGGGAGACGAAAAACAATTACTGAGAGATGATGAAGCTTCACTGCATCGCGAAAGCACTGCGGTAAAGCCAGCGTGAGCACAAAAGAATTACATCATACGAAATGAACGCATGCCCACGCCACTTGTGCATCAAAAAATATAAGTATTTGCGACTCCTCGGGCCATTATGCATCTTGGGACGTCCATTTCAGGGAGACAAAAAGACACGTACCAAAAGATGATTAAGCTTCACTGCATCGCAAAAGCACTGCGGTAAAGCCAGCGTGAGCAGAAAAGCATTACATGATACGAAATGAACGTATGCACATGCCACTTGTGCATCAAACAAATATAAGCATTTGCGACTGCTCAGGCCACATTTGCATCTTGGCATGACAGTTTCAGGCAAACAAAAGGATAAATACTTAAATATGATCAAGCTTCACCGCATCGCAAAAGTACTGCGGTTAAGCCAGCGTGAGCTAAGAGCATTACATGATACGAAATGAACGCATGCACAGGCCACTTGTGCATCAAACAAATTTAAGCATTTGCGACAGCTCAGGCCAAATATTCATCTTGGCACGTCCGTTTCAGAGAGACAAAAAGACAATTACCAAAAGACGATTAAGCTTCACTGCATCACGAAAGCACTGTGGTGAAGCCAACATGAGCAGAAGAGCATGAGCAGAAGAACATGATACGAAATGAACGCAAGCACAGGCCACTTGTGCATCAAAAAATATAGGCATTTGCGACTGCTCAGGCCAAATATGCATCTTAGCACGTCCGTTTCAGGGAGACAATAAGACAATTACCGAAAGATGCCTAAGCTTCACTGCATCGCGAAATTCACTGCGGTAAAGCCAGCGCGAGCAGAAAAGCATTACATAATACGAAATGAACGCAATAACAGGCCACTTGTGCATCAAACAAATATAAGCATTTGCGACTGCACAGGCCAAATATGCATCTTGGCACGTCCGTTTCTGGCAAACAAAAGGACAAATACTTAAATATGATCAAGCTTCACTGCATTGCAAAAACACTACGGTAAAGCCAGCGTGAGCAGAAGAGCATTACAAGATACGAAATGAACGCATGCACAGGCCACTTGTGCATCAAACAAATATAAGTATTTGCGACTGCTCAGGCCAAATATGCATCTTGGTACGTCCGTTTTAGGGAGACAAAAAGACAATTACCAAAAAATTATTAAGCTTCACTGGATCAAAAAAGCACTGTGGTAAAGCCAGCGTGAGCAGAAGAGCATTACATGATACCAATTGAACGCATCCACAGGCAACTTGTGCATCAATCAAATATAAGCATTTGCGACTGCTCAGGCCAAATAAGCATCTTGGCATGTCCGTTTCAGGGAGACAAAAAACAATTACCAAGAGATGATTAAGCTTCACTGCATCGCGAAAGCACTGCGGTAAAGCCAGCGTGAGCAGAAGAGCATTACATGATACGAAAGGAACGCATGTCCAGGACACTTGTGCGTCAAAGAAATATAAGCATTTGCGACTGCTCAGGCCAAATATGCATCTTGGCACGTCTGTTTCAGGGAGACAAAAAGACAAATACTTAAATATGATAAAGCTTAACTGCATCGAAAAAGCACTGCGGTAGAGCCAGCTGAGCAGAAGAGCATTACATGATACGAATTGAACGCAGGCCAAGGCCACTTGCGCATCAAACAAATATAGGCCTTTGCGACTGCTTAAGCCAAATATGCATCTTGGCACGTCCGTTTCAGGCAAACAAAAGGACAAATACTTAAATTTGATCAAGCTTCACTGCATCGCAAAAGCACTGAGGTAAATCCAGCGTGAGCAGAAGAGCATTACATGATACGAAATGAACGCATGCACAGGCCACTTGTGCATCAATCAAATATAAGCATTTGCGACTGCTCAGGCCAAATATGCATCTTGGCTTGTCCATTTCAGGGAGACGAAAAACAATTACTGAGAGATGATTTAGCTTCACTGCATCGCGAAAGCACTGCGGTAAAGCCAGCGTGAGCACAAAAGAATTACATCATACGAAATGAACGCATGCCCACGCCACTTGTGCATCAAAAAAATATAAGTATTTGCGACTCCTCAGGCCATTATGCATCTTGGGACGTCCACTTCAGGGAGACAAAAAGACAGATACCAAAAGATAATTAGGCTTCACTGCATCGCAAAAGCACTGCGGTAAAGCCAGCGTGAGCAGAAGAGCATTACATGATACGAAATGAACGTATGCACATGCCACTTGTGCATCAAACAAATATAAGCATTTGCGACTGCTCAGGCCACATTTGCATCTTGGCATGTCCGTTTCAGGCAAACAAAAGGATAAATACTTAAATATGATCAAGCTTCACTGCATCGCAAAAGTACTGCGGTTAAGCCAGCGTGAGCTAAGAGCATTACATGATACGAAATGAACGCATGCACAGGCCACTTGTGCATCAAACAAATATAAGCATTTGCGACAGCTCAGGCCAAATATTCATCTTGGCACGTCCGTTTCAGAGAGACAAAAAGACAATTACCAAAAGACGATTAAGCTTCACTGCATCACGAAAGCACTGTGGTAAAGCCAACATGAGCAGAAGAGCATGAGCAGAAGAACATGATACGAAATGAACGCAAGCACAGGCCACTTGTGCATCAAAAAATATAGGCATTTGCGACTGCTCAGGCCAAATATGCATCTTAGCAAGTCCGTTTCAGGGAGACAAAAAGACAAATACTTAAATATGATAAAGCTTAACTGCATCGAAAAAGCACTGCGGTAAAGCCAGCTGAGCAGAAGAGCATTACATGATACGAATTGAACGCAGGCCAAGGCCACTTGCGCATCAAACAAATATAGGCCTTTGCGACTGCTTAAGCCAAATATGCATCTTGGCACGTCCGTTTCAGGCAAACAAAAGGACAAATACTTAAATTTGATCAAGCTTCACTGCATCGCAAAAGCACTGAGGTAAATCCAGCGTGAGCAGAAGAGCATTACATGATACGAAATGAACGCATGCACAGGCCACTTGTGCATCAATCAATTAAAAGCATTTGCGACTGCTCAGGCCAAATATGCATCTTGGCTTGTCCATTTCAGGGAGACGAAAAACAATTACTGAGAGATGATTTAGCTTCACTGCATCGCGAAAGCACTGCGGTAAAGCCAGCGTGAGCACAAAAGAATTACATCATACCAAATTAACGCATGCCCACGCCACTTGTGCATCAAAAAAATATAAGTATTTGCGACTCCTCAGGCCATTATGCATCTTGAGACGTCCACTTCAGGGAGACAAAAAGACACATACCAAAAGATGATTAAGCTTCACTGCATCGCAAAAGCACTGCGGTAAAGCCAGATTGAGCAGAAAAGCATTACATGATACGAAATGAACGTATGCACATGCCACTTGTGCATCAAACAAATATAAGCATTTGCGACTGCTCAGGCCACATTTGCATCTTGGCATGTCCGTTTCAGGCAAACAAAAGGATAAATACTTAAATATGATCAAGCTTCACTGCATCGCAAAAGTACTGCGGTTAAGCCAGCGTGAGCTAAGAGCATTACATGATACGAAATGAACGCATGCACAGGCCACTTGTGCATCAAACAAATATAAGCATTTGCGACAGCTCAGGCCAAATATTCATCTTGGCACGTCCGTTTCAGAGTGACAAAAAGACAATTACCAAAAGACGATTAAGCTTCACTGCATCACGAAAGCACTGTGGTAAAGCCAACATGAGCAGAAGAGCATGAGCAGAAGAACGTGATACGAAATGAACGCAAGCACAGGCCACTTGTGCATCGAAAAATATAGGCATTTGCGACTGCTCAGGCCAAATATGCATCTTAGCACGTCCGTTTCAGGGAGACAATAAGACAATTACCGAAAGATGCCTAAGCTTCACTGCATCGCGAAATTCACTGCGGTAAAGCCAGCGCGAGCAGAAAATCATTACATAATACGAAATGAACGCAAGAACAGGCCACTTGTGCATCAAACAAATATAAGCATTTGCGACTGCACAGGCCAAATATGCATCTTGGCACGTCCGTTTCTGGCAAACAGAAGGACAAATACTTAAATATGATCAAGCTTCACTGCATTGCAAAAACACTACAGTAAAGCCAGCGTGAGCAGAAGAGCATTACAAGATACGAAATGAACGCATGCACAGGCCACTTGTGCATCAAAAAATATAAGTATTAGCGACTGCTCAGGCCAATATGCATCTTGGCACGTCCATTTCAGGGAGACAAAAAGACACATACCAAAAGATGATTAAGCTTCACTGCATCGCAAAAGCAGTGCGCTAAAGCCAGCGTGAGCAGAAGAGCATTACATGATACGAAACGAACGCATGCACAGGCCACTTGTGCATCAAACAAATATAAGCATTTGCGACTGCTCAGGCCAAATATGCATCTTGGCACGTTCGTTTCAGAGAGACAAAAAGACAATCACCGGAAGACGACTAAGCTTCACTGCATTGCGAAATTCACAGCGGTAAAGCAAGCGTGAGCGGATACGTATTACATGATACGAAATGAACGCAAGAACAGGCCACTTGTGCATCAAACAAATATAAGCATTTGCGACTGCACAGGCCAAATATGCATCTTGGCACGTCCCTTTCTGGCAAACAAAAGGACAAATACTTATATATGATCAAGCTTCACTGCATTGCAAAAGCACTGCGGTAAAGCCAGCGTGAGCAGAAGAGCATTACAACATACGAAATGAACGCATGCACAGGCCACTTGTGCATCAAACAAATATAAGTATTTGCGACTGTTCAGGCCAAATATGCATCTTGGCATGTCCGTCTCAAACAAACGAAAAGACAAATACTAAAATATGATCAAGCTTCACTGCATCGAAAAAGCACTGCGGTAAAGCCAGCGTGAGCAGAAGAGCATTAGATGATACGAAATGAACGCAAGCCCAGGCCACTTGCGCATCAAACAAAGATAGGCATTTGCGGCTGCTCAAGCCAAATATGCATCTTGGCACGTCCATTTCAGGCAAACAAAAGGACAAATACTTAAATTTGATCAAGCTTCACTGCATCGCAAAAGCACTGCGGTAATGCCAGCGTGAGCAGAAGAGCATTACATGATACGAAATGAACGCATGCACTGGCCACTTGTGCATCAATCAAATATAAGCATTTGTGACTGCTCAGGCCAAATATGCATCTTGACATGTCCGTTTCAAGGAGACAAAAAAACAATTACGAAGAAATGATTAGGCTTCACTGCATTGAAAGAGCACTGCGGTAAAGCCATCATGAGCAGAAGAGCACTACATGGTACAAAATGAACGCATGCCCAGGCCACTTGTGCATCAAACAAATATAAGCATTTGCGACTGCACAGGCCAAATATGCATCTTGGCACGTCCGCTTCAGGCAAACAAAAGGACAAATACTTAAATATGATCAAGCTTCACTGCATCACAAAAACACTGCGGTAAAACCAGCTTGAGCAAATAGCATTACATGATACGAAATGAACGCATGCACAGGCCACTTGTGCATCAAACAAATATAAGCATTTGCGACTGCTCAGGCCAAATATGCATCTTGGCCCGTTCGTTTCATGGAGACAAAAAGACAATTACCAAAAAATGATTAAGCTTCACTGCATCGCGAAAGCACTGCGGTAAAGCCACCGTGAGCAGAAAAGCATTACATGATACGAAATTAACGCATGCACAGGCCACTTTTGCATCAAACAAATATAAGCATTCGTGACTGCTCAGGCCAAATATGCATCTTGGCACGTCCGTTTCAGGCAAACAAAAGGACAAATACTAAAATATCATCAAGCTTCACTGCATCGAAACAGCATTGCGGTAAAGCCAGCATGAGCAGAAGAGCACTACAAGATACGAAATGAACGCATGCACAGGCCACTTGTGCATCAAACAAATATAAGTATTTGCGACTGCTCAGGCCAAATATGCATCTTGGTACGTCCGTTTTAGGGAGACAAAAAGACAATTACCAAAAAATTATTAATCTTCACTGGATCAAAAAAGCACTGTGGTAAAGCCAGCGTGAGCAGAAGAGCATTACATGATACTAATTGAACGCATCCACAGGCAACTTGTGCATCAATCAAATATAAGCATTTGCGACTGCTCAGGCCAAATAAGCATCTTGGCATGTCCGTTTCAGGGAGACAAAAAACAATTACCAAGAGATGATTAAGCTTCACTGCATCGCGAAAGCACTGCGGTAAAGCCAGCGTGAGCAGAAGAGCATTACATGATACGAAAGGAACGCATGCGCAGGCCACTTGTGCGTCAAACAATGATAAGCATTTGCGACTGCTCAGGCCAAATATGCATCTTGGCACGTCCGTTTCAGGGAGACAAAAAGACAAATACTTAAATATGATAAAGCTTAACTGCATCGAAAAAGCACTGCGGTAGAGCCAGTTGAGCAGAAGAGCATTACATGATACGAATTGAATGCAGGCCAAGGCCACTTGCGCATCAAACAAATATAGGCATTTGCGACTGCTTAAGCCAAATATGCATCTTGGCACGTCCGTTTCAGGCAAACAAAAGGACAAATACTTAAATTTGATCAAGCGTCACCGCATCGCAAAAGCACTGATGTAAATCCAGCGTGAGCAGAAGAGCATTACATGATACGAAATGAACGCATGCACAGGCCACTTGTGCATCAATCAATTATAAGCATTTGCGACTGCTCAGGCCAAATATGCATCTTGGCTTGTCCATTTCAGGGAGACGAAAAACAATTACTGAGAGATGATTAAGCTTCTCTGCATTGCGAAAGCACTGCGGTAAAGCCAGCGTGAGCACAAAAGAATTACATCATACGAAATGAACGCATGCCCACGCCACTTGTGCATCAAAAAATATAAGTATTTGCGACTCCTGAGGCCATTATGCATCTTGGGACGTCCATTCCAGGGAGACAAAAAGACACATACCAAAAGATGATTAAGCTTCAGTGCATCGCAAAAGCACTGCGGTAAAGCCAGCGTGAGCAGAAAAGCATTACATGATACGAAATGAACGTATGCACATGCCACTTTTGCATCAAACAAATATAAGCATTTGCGACTGCTCAGGCCACATTTGCATCTTGGCATGACCGTTTCAGAGAGACAAAAAGACAATTACCAAAAGACGATTAAGCTTCACTGCATCACGAAAGCACTGTGGTAAAGCCATAATGAGCAGAAGAGCATGAGCAGAAGAACATGATACGAAATGAACGCAAGCACAGGCCACTTGTGCATCAAAAAATATAGGCATTTGCGACTGCTCAGGCCAAATATGCATCTTAGCACGTCTGTTTCAGGGAGACAATAAGACAATTACCGAAAGATGCCTAAGCTTCACTGCATCGCGAAATTCACTGCGGTAAAGCCAGCGCGAGCAGAAAAGCATTACATAATACGAAATGAACGCAAGAACAGGCCACTTGTGCATCAAACAAATATAAGCATTTGCGACTGCACAGGCCAAATATGCATCTTGGCACGTCCGTTTCTGGCAAACAAAAGGACAAATACTTGAATATGATCAAGCTTCACTGCATTGCAAAAACACTACGGTAAAGCCAGCGTGAGCAGAAGAGCATTACAAGATACGAAATGAACGCATGCATAGGCCACTTGTGCGTCAAACAAATATAAGTATTTGCGACTGCTCAGGCCAAATATGCATCTTGGCACATCCGTTTTAGGGAGACAAAAACACAATTACCAAAAATTTATTAAGCTTCACTGGACCGAAAAAGCACTGCGGTGAAGTCTGCGTGAACAGAAGAGCATTACATGATACGAAATGAACGCATGCACAAGCCACTTGTGCATTAAACAAATATAAGCGTTTGCGACTGCTCGGGCCCAATATGCATCTTGGCATGTCTGTTTGATGGAGACAAAAAGACACTTACCAAAACATGAATAGGCTTCACTGCATCGCGAAAGCACTGCAGTAAAGCCACCGTGAGCTGAAAAGCATTACATGATACGAAATTAACTCATGCACCGGTCACTTTTGCATCAAACAAATATAAGCATTTGCGACTGCACAGGCCAAATATGCATCTTGGCACGTCCGTTTCGGGCAAACAAAAGGACTAGTACTTATATATGATCAAGCTTCACTGCATTGCAAAAGCACTGCGGTAAAGCCAGCGTGAGCAGAAGAGCATTACAACATACGAAATGAACGCATGCACAGGCCATTTGTGCATCAAACAAATATAATTATTTGCGACTGCTCAGGCCAAATATGCATCTTGGCACGTTCATTTCCGGGAGACAAAACTACAATTACCAAAAGCTGATTAGGCTTCACTGCATCGCCAAAGCACTGCGGTAAAACCAGCATGAGCAGAAGAGCATTCGATGATACGAAATGAACGCATACACAGGCCACTTGTGCATCAAACAAATATAAGCATTTGCGACTGCTCAGGCCAAATATGCATCTTGGCATGTTCGTCTCAGACAAACGAAAAGACAAATACTAAATTATGATCAAGCTTCACTGCATCGAAAAAGCACTGCGGTAAAGCCAGCGTGAGCAGAAGAGCATTAGATGATACGAAATGAACGCAAGCCCAGGCCACTTGCGCATCTAACAAAGATAGGCATTTGCGGCTGCTCAAGCCAAATATGCATCTTGGCACGTCCATTTCAGGCAAACAAAAGGACAAATACTTAAATTTGATCAAGCTTCACTGCATCGCAAAAGCACTGCGGTAATGCCAGCGTGAGCAGAAGAGCATTACATGATACGAAATGAACGCATGCACAGGCCACTTGTGCATCAAACAAATATAAGCATTTGCGACTGCTCAGGCCAAATATGCATCTTGGCACGTCCGTTTCAGGGAGACAAAAAGACAGTTACCGAAAGATGATTAAGCTTCACTGCATCGCGAAAATCACTTCGGTAAAGCCAGCGTGAGCAGAAAAGCATTACATGATACGAAATGACTGCAAGAAAGGCCACTTGTGCATCAAACAAATATAAGCATTTGCGACTGCACAGGCCAAATATGCATCTTGGCACGTCCGTTTCTGGCAAACAAAAGGACAAATACTTAAAAATGATCAAGCTTCACTGCATTGCGAAAGCACTACGGTAAAGCCAGCGTGAGCAGAAGAGCATTACAAGATACGAAATGAACGCATGCACAGGCCACTTGTGCATCAAACTAATATAAGTATTTGCGACTGCTCAGGCCAAATATGCATCTTGGCACGTCTGTTTTAGGGAGACAAGAAGACAATTACCAAAAAATTATTAAGCTTCACTGGATCGAAAAAGCACTGTGGTAAAGCCAGCGTGAACAGAAGAGCATTACATGATACGAAATTGAAATTGCTCCAGCCACAGTTCAAATAGAGTCCGACGTTTCGAGACCGACTCGGTCCATTCCTCAGGGGGTGACTGTCTTAGTCATGGAAGTGTCGTCGCGTCGTGTTCTCTCACCCCGGCTCCGGCTTTCCCTTTCCACCACGTTTCGGAGACCGTGAACGTACACCGAAGGCATTGTTCCCAGCGAGCGGTTCATGTTGGCAGGCGTATGCTGAATGTGCCAAGACTCGAGCAAGAGCCTCTTTCCCAAATTCCGTTCTGTTTCAATAACAAAAGCGCCGTCTAAGTCAATTTTATGGTCATGCTTCTCGCAGTGCTCTGCCAGAGCGCTACGTTGCACTTCCATCTTCCTGACGTCTTTCTTGTGTTGGCGCATTCTTTCCGGGAAACTTTTGCTCTCGCCTATGTAGCAGGCTGGACACCCAGAACACGACACTTTGTAGACAACGCCCGGGTGTAGCTCCCTCGGAGGTCGGTCTTTCGGCTGCGCTAGCAAGCGAGCGAGCGTCGAAACAGGTTTATGGATTACCGTGACCCCGGCTTTTCCTAGGACTCTCGAGAGCTGTTAACTTAGCCAGACAGATTGCTCTCAAAATGTTTACGTTTAAATGATACGAAATGAACGCATGCACAAGCCACCTGTGCATCAAACAAATATAAGCATTTGCGACTGCTCGGGCCAAATACGCATCTTGGCACGTCCGTTTCAGGCAAACAAAAAGACAAATACTTAAATTTATTCAAGCTTCACTGCATCGCAAAGGCACTGCGGTAATGCCAGCGTGAACAGAAGGGCATTACAAGATACGAATTGAACACATGCACAATCCACTTGTGCATGAAACAATTATAAGCATTTGCGCCTGCTCAGGCTAAATATGCATCTTAGCACGTCCGTTTCAGGGAGACAATAAGACAATTACGGAAAGATGCCAGGCTTCACTGCATCGCGAAATTCACTGCGGTAAAGCCAGCGTGAGCAGAAAAGCATTACATGATACGAAATGAACGCAAGAACAGGCCACTTGTGCATCAAACAAATATAAGTATTTGCGACTGCACAGGCCAAATATGCATCTTGGCACGTACGTTTCTGGCAAACAAAAGGACAAATACTTAAATATGATCAAGCTTCACTGCATTGCAAAAACACTACGGTAAAGCCAGCGTGAGCAGAAGAGCATTACAAGATACGAATTGAACGCATGCACAGGCCACTTGTGCATCAAACAAATATAAGTATTTGCGACTGCTCAGGCCAAATATGCATCTTGGCACATCCGTTTTAGGGAGACAAAAAGACAATTACCAAAAAATTATTAAGCTTCACTGGATTTAAAAAGCACTGCGGTAAAGCCAGCGTGAACAGAAGAGCATTACATGATACGAAATGAACGCATGCACAAGCCACTTGTGCATCAAACAAATATAAGCGTTTGCGACTGCTCGGGCCCAATATGCATCTTGGCATGTCCGTTTCATGGAGACAAAAAGACAATTACCAAAACGTGATTAGGCTTCACTGCATCGCGAAAGCAATGCGGTAAAGCCACCGTGAGCAGAAAAGCATTACAAGATACGAAATTAACGCATGCACAGGCCACTTTTGCATCAAACAAATATAAGCATTTGCGACTGCACAGGCCAAATATGCATCTTGGCACGTCCGTTTCAGGCAAACAAAAGGACAAATACTTAAATATGATCAAGCTTCACTGCATCACAAAAGCACTGCGGTAAAGCCAGCTTGAGCACAAGAGCATTACATCATACGAGATGAACTCAAGCCCACGCCACTTGTGCATCAAAAAAAAAGTATTTGAGACTGCTCAGGCCAATATGCATCTTGGCACGTCCATTTCAGGAAGACAAAAAGACACATACCAAAAGATGATTAAGCTTCACTACATTGCAAAAGCACTGCGCTAAAGCCAGCGTGAGCAGAAGAGCATTATATGATACGAAACGAACGCATGCACAGGCCACTTGTGCATCAAACAAATATAAGCATTTGCGACTGCTCAGGCCAAATATGCATCTTGGCACGTCCGTTTCAGAGAGACAAAAAGACAATTACCGAAAGATGACTAAGCTTCACTGCATTGCGAAATTCACAGCGGTAAAGCCAGCGTGAGTGGAAAAGCATTACATGATACGAAATGAACGCAAGAACAGGCCACTTGTGCATCAAACAAATATAAGCATTTGCGACTGCACAGGCTAAATATGTATTTTGGCACGTCCCTTTCTGGCAAACAAAAGGACAAATACTTATATATGATTAAGCTTCACTGCATCACAAAAGCACTGCGGTAAAGCCAGCTTGAGCACAAGAGCATTACATCATACGAAATGAACGCAAGCCCACGCCACTTGTGCATCAAAAAAATATAACTATTAGCGACTGCTCAGGCCAGTATGCATCTTGGCACGTCCATTTCAGGGAGATAAAAAGACACATACCAAAAGATGATTAAGCTTCACTGCATCGCAAAAGCACTGCGCTAAAGCCAGCGTGAGCAGAAGAGCATTACATGATACGAAACGAACGCATGCACAGGCCAATTGTGCATCAACCAAATATAAGCATTTGCGACTGCTCAGGCCAAATATGCATCTTGGCACGTCCGTTTCAGGCAAACAAAAGGACAAATACTAAATAATGATCAAGCTTCACTGCATCGCGAAAGCACTGCGGTAATGCCAGCGTGAGCAGAAGGGCATTACATGATACGAAATTAACGCATGCACAGGCCACTTTTGCATCAAACAAATATAAGCATTCGCGACTGCTCAGGCCAAATATGCATCTTGGCACGTCCGTTTCAGGCAAACAAAAGGACAAATACTAAAATATCATCAAGCTTCACTGCATCGAAACAGCACTGTGGTAAAGCCAGCATGAGCAGAAGAGCATTACATGATACGAAATGAACGCATGCACAAGCCACTTGTGCATCAAACAAATATAAGCATTTGCGACTGCTCGAGCCAAATACGCATCTTGGCACGTCCGTTTCAGGCAAACAAAAAGACAAATACTTAAATTTAATCAAGCTTCACTGCATCGCGAAAGCACTGCGGTAAATCCAGCGTGAGCAGTAGAGCATTACATGATACGAAATGAACGCATACACAGGCCACTAGTGCATCAAACAAATATAAGTATTTGCGACTGCTCAGGCCAAATATGCATCTTGGCACGTCCGTTTTAGGGAGACAAAA